>NC_089838.1:63589749-63896864 GCF_035609145.1 Eleutherodactylus coqui | reverse complement strand
GCATAGGCAGAGAATAAAGAAGAATGGCAGTGGAGGTGCTACATATTAGTCAAAAAAGCATAATTACAAACATATTCAATTCATCAAGTCTTCTCCTTTCTGGTTGAAGAAAGCATTCATAGTTTTTCCTTAACCCCTTAATGACCAGCCCATTGCCTTTTTATGTCCTAGATTGCTGGGGTTTAAACCCTGAGGACATAGAAACATGTTTTCTGCAGGGATTAAGGCCCTGCAAGCTTAGGACATGACATCTCCATGCTACCAGCTCTCGGAGGTAGCCGGCAACCCACAGCTGTCATCCTAGGCCCGGGAAAGTACTCGGAAAGTACTCACCCACCTCCTCCACGATGTCCCATGCTGTCCTGGCCTCCTGTGTCCCGACGGCGCCTTTTGCGTATGATGTCCCATGCAGTCCTGGCCTCCTCCTGACCTCCTCATACTGTCCTGCCCCTCTGTTCTCGTGCCGGACGTCATACGTCGGGCACGAGAACAGAAGGGTGTGCAGCCCGAGAAATTTAAAAACTATCTGGCTCCCGGCTCCCACGTGTAGCCAAGAGCAGAGAGATGTCACCGGGAGCTGCTGTATGCGGTTCCCGGCCACATGATCACTGCTATCCAATGGATAACAGCGATCATGTAAAGTAAAAAAAAGTTTTTACAAAGTTTAAAAAAAAGAAAAAAAAAAGTTTGTTTCACCTCCATTCACAGATCATATCCAAGAAGGGAGATGAAATAACATACCCAAGGCCCTGGATTTATCCATGGACCTCACCGCGGCTTCTGCGCATGCGCCCGCTGCCAAGATGGCGGACGCATGTGCAAAAGCCGCAGATTGCCAGAGTAATTTAAAATCTCCCTGCTACTGGCTACTAAACATAGCCAAGAGCCCAGAGATTTCACGGGAGCCCGCAGTATGCGGTCCCTGGTCATGTGATCTTTGCTTTCCAATTGAAAGCGGCGATCACGTAAAAGTAAAAAAAATAATAAAATTTTACGGATCCGATCCATGAAGGGAGGTGAAATTACTTACCTAAGGCCTACAGAGATGTCCCCCAATGGAATCTTTATCTGCTGACCTTTCCCCAACTTTGGCGCATGTGCCCATGAGCAAAATGGCGTATGCAAACGCAGAAGCGGTGGAGGGCCCAGGAAATTTAAAGTCTCCTTGCTCCTGACTACTAAAGGTAACCAAATCACGTGATCGTCGTTACCCAATGGATAATGGCGATTATGTAAAAGTTAAGAAACAGTTGAAGTTTGATGCGCCTTTCGGTTTGAGCCCTGTTGTGGATATGGACATAGTATTAGGGCCACAACGGGTATATTTCTGAACACGGGACAAACGGGGGATCCATTTTGGGGTGAAAGTCTTCATTCAGTGATGTGCTGTACAAAAAAAAATGTTTTTAAAATGACCCAATTGCCAAAAAAATAAAAACTTTATTTTTTCCTTCTGCTTTGCTCAGATTCATTCAAAAACTGTGGAGTAAAAATACACAGTACACCCATAGATGAATGCGTTAAGGGGGTCTAGTTTTCAAAATGGGGTCATTTGTGGGGGTTCTCTGTCGTTTTGGCTGATCAAGACGTCTACAAGTGAGGAATGGGGACTCAAACACCTTCAAGCAAAATGTCTGTTCTAAAAACCACCGGCTGCTCCTTTCGTTTTAGGCCCCGTTGTGCATACGGACATAATATTAGGGCCACAATGGGTATGGTTCTGAACACGGGACAAACGGGGGATCCATTTTGTGGTACAAGTCTTCATTCCTATGTACGCTGTACAAAAAAACAGTTTTAAAAGTGACATAATTAGATTCATTCACAAACTCTGGGGTCAAAATGCGCAGTACACCCCTAGGTACATTCGTTAAGGGGTCTAGTTTTCAAAATGGGGTCATTTGTGGGGGTTCTCTGTCGTTTTAGCCACTCAAGGGCTGTACAAGTGGGCAATGGGGCCTAATTCAACTTCATGCAAAATGACTGTTCTGAAAGCCCCTGGCTGCTCCTTTCGGTTTGGGCCCCGTCATGCAGCCAGACATAATACTAGGTATGTTTCTGAACACGGGACAAACAGGAGTATCCATTTGGGCTGTAAATCCTCATTTTCATGTGCACTATAGAAAAAAATCCTGTCTTTTATATGGCATATTTGCAAAAATATGAAATTTTATTTTTTCTCCTCTAAATTGCATTAATTCCTGAAAAAAATCTGTGAGGTAAAAATACTCACGACCCCCTCAGTGAATACATTAAGGGGTGTAGTTTTTTAAATGGTGTCATTTGTGGGGGTATCTATCATTCTGACACCTACGAGCCTTTGCAATCTTGGCCTGGTGTAGGAAAAGAAAATGTTTCTCAAAATGTTAAAAATCAATGTTAAATTTGTACGTCTTTTAAATGGTTAAAAAAAAATTAAGTTTTTCCAATGTGTCCAGAATTAAGTAAGCAGATGGAAATACATATCTTATCAAAAATTTGCACAATATGTTTGCACATATTTGAGATATTGCATTTAAAAATGTGAAAAAATGAAATTAAAAAAAATGTTCCCAATTTTGGCACTTTTAATAAATATACACAAATTCTATTGTCCTATTTTTACCGCCTAAATAAAGTACAACATGTGACGAAAAAAAACAATTCAGAATCACTTGGATATGCAAAACCTTTACGGAGTTATTCTATGTCAAAGTGACACATGTCAGATTTCCAAAATTTGGCCTGGTCATTAACGCGCAAACAGGCTTGGTCGCTAAGGGGTTAATCCTCCCATCGCAGACCTAGCAATGTTGACTCCACACTCCTTAGATTTCAGTGCTTTTTATTGGTTTTGTTACCATATATAAAACAAAGGCCACATTAATAGCACAAATATAACATTGTTGCTTTTTCTTATGGTCATTTCCTTTTAAAACAAAATCATATAAATGCACAAATTAACATATGTACCAAAGATTGTCCTGATATTCCCTTTTTCTCATAGTTTAGGTACGACAAGCTTCTATCAGCTTGTGGGTTCTCCTGCTAGAGCCTAATCAATGTGATTCTCCATGTTTTTTAATTTAGACATCTTTGTGGTATACCGTATTTTTCGGCATATAAGACGGCAGGGCATATAAGACGACCCCCAACTTTTCCTCTTAAATGCCGGCAATACAGTGTTAAAAAAAAATGAATACTCACCTCCGGCGGCGCTGCTGCAGGCTGTCGCTTCCCCGTGCACGCTGGCAGAGCATTGCGTTCTGCAAGCGGGGCTTGAATGCCCCACCTCCAGAAAGCTAATGCTCTGATTGGCTAACTTAGTCTGGCATTAGCCAATCACAGCCATTCAATGACGTCAGGAATAGCCGGAGGTGAGCATTGATTTTTTTTTTTTTTTTTCGAACGTATAAGACGACTCCTGACTGCAGAGCAGATTTTTCAGGGTTAAAAGGTAGAGATGAGCGAACGTACTCGGATAAGCACTACTCGTCCAAGTAATGTGCCTTATCCGAGTACCGCTGTGCTCGTCCTGAAAGATTCGGGGCGCTCCGCTGCTGACAGGTGAGTCGCAGCGGGGAGCGGGGCAGAGCGGGCGGGAGAGAAGGAAAGAAAGATCTCCCCTCCGTTCCTCCCGGCTCTCCCCTGCAGCTCCCCGCTCCGCAGCGCGTCCCGAATCTTTCAGGACGAGCGGGGAGGTACTCGGATAAAGCACATTACTCGGACGAGTAGTGCTTATCCGAGTACGTTCGCTCATCTCTATTAAAAGGTCATCTTATATGCCGGAAAATATGGTAGTTAAAAATCTACCAATATTTTACAGAAAATGTCCTTAGAATTGAAGAACCACTTGAATAAATCTCAGAAAGTAAAAAACTCCTCAACAAGGACTTGGCTTCTTTCATCCAGAAAACAATGCCACAGCTGTCCACAGGTTGTGTGTGGTATTGCAGCTCGGCTCCATTCTCTTCAGTAGATCAAACCTGTAACACTATACCAGCATGGAGCTGTTTTTGGAAGAAAGCAGCCATATTTTTCCAATGCTGTACAATAGCTTGAACTAAAAGCTTTTACAATTTAAGGAATTTGTCTGGTTTGAGAAATTCACTCTCGAATAGTTTATTGGTTATTTTAAGTTAATACAGAGTTCCCCTTCAAAAAATTAATCTATCTTCAAGAGAAGAGGGTGACTATCAAGCAGGGGTGTAGCCAAAGGCTCAGGGGCCTGGGAGTTTAGCACTAACACCCCACACACACACACACACACACACACACACCTGCATCTGTACACATACCCATACATAAACCGTACGGCATACAGCTGCAAAATGAATTTACAAACATGATCTAGCTCCTTGGCATAAGCTTTCCAAACATGACTCTTTTCCAAAGTTGTTTGTAGCCCTCTAGGAAGCGTTCATGTTTTTTGTTGTATTTATGAACCACAATTAAAAATTACATAAAAAACTGCATGTGTTTTTAAGAAACTGCATCCACTATTAAAAACGCCATGTGGATTTAAACAATACATGCGTTTTTTTTAAAACCGAATGCAGGTGTTTGATGAATTTTTTAATTGTGTGTAAAGTGTGCCATCATATACTGGAAATACCCAGGTTATACCAGCATGGTCCATATTACTATATACAGGGGGATGTATAACTTATACCAGCTGTACATAAATAATTATATACAGGAGATACACAGGTTACACCAGCATGGTCCATATGACTATATACATGGTCGATTTCACTATATACAAGAGATGGACATACATCTCCTGTATACAGTGATATTGACCATGCTGGTGTAAGACTGGTTGCACATATGCGTCGGAATCTCCAGTTGGAGGTTCTATCGCAGATCCAACTCTAAATAGCGGAAGAAAAAGTGCTGCATGCGGGTAAAGTCCATGGAGTTCATGCGGCACTGTTAAGTTCTAGCCACAGAAAGAGCTATTTGGTCTTGGGGATTCCACTTACCTGTTCCTCGAACAGAGCAGGAAGGTGGAATCCCCAATGCAGGTGTCCTGGACATCTTCTGTATATAATTATATATGTACAACTGGTATAAGTTATATATCCTGTATATAGGGATATCAACCATGCTGGTATAACCTGGGTATCTAGAGAGCGCCTCTATAAATGTCCATAACTGTTCATAAATGGCATGTCTTTAATGTGGATACACTGTGCGAGTGTCTTGTCAGTGATTTATGTGTATTGCACAGCTGCAGCATATGAGAGGTTAAAGGGGTTGTCCCGCACCGAAACGGGGTTTATTTTTTTTTGCATAGGCCCCCCGTTCAGCGCAGTACAAACCCAAGGGATGTGGTGAAATAAAAAAAAAAATTTTACTTACCCGAATCCCCTCTCTGCATCTTCTTCTTTCTTTTCCTCCAAGATGGCCGCCGGGATCTTCACCCACGATGCACCACGGGTCTTCTCCCATGGTGCACCGTGGGCTCTGTGCGGTCCATTGCCGATTCCAGCCTCCTGATTGGCTGGAATCGGCACACGTGACGGGGCGGAGCTACGCGATAACGCGAAGAGGGCGGAGCCAGAACGCCGCTCGTGCCCAGACCGACCAGAAGGGAGAAGACCCTTCTGCGCAAGCGCGTCTAATCGGGCGATTAGACGCTGAAATTAGACGGAGCCATGGAGACGGGGACGCCAGCGCAGGGAAGGTGAGTATAAAACTTCTGTATGGCTCATATTTAATGCACGATGTATATTACAGAAGTGTATAACCCCACTTGCTTTCGCGGGACAACCCCTTTAATGTCTAGGTATGTCTGGGAAATGTAACAGTTTGTGTGTATCCAATGTTGTTACGTGAGCATGAAAGATATATGTGTTTGCGAGGTGTGCAAGTAAGTCAATAAGTCTAGTCAGTCAGTCTGGCTGTATATGTGGTCTAGTTGATCGGTGGAGTACAACCAGTCTGAAAGGGGTGTGAGAGAGAGGCCTCACCTAGGCCTATCCAATATGGAAGAAGTGGAGCGATAACCCATCTACTAAAGAATGGAGAATACCCTGTTTTATCCCCAGTTGGTCTAGACTTCTATTGAAGTTATCATGGAAGGATTGAGAGAGTGCCGTCACAGACAACTAAACAGTAAGTGTTGTCAGGTAGAGAGAATGAGAGTGAGAGAAGTTGTCCGGGAGAGTGATCCTACAGATAACGAGGACTGTATGTATCCAGATGCCCCGAGTTGCCCCCCTGCCTCTTCACAAATAGAAGTTGTCCTGAAGCCAATCCTCCATTGCAAGAACTACTGTATATCATCCCTATTGGATGTTACAATAAAGAAAGGCTTTACTGACCCTTCTCGTTTCAGTCTATTTAAAGTACAGCCCTGCATGTGGGGGCTATTTATTACTCCATCGTTGGAGTTCACTGCTGTGGATGGAATGGTGGTGTCACCCGTGACATATACCGAAGTTTCATTACAGAGTTCTATACAGGTAATCGCGGCAACAGCGTTGCCTGGAAAGGCCTGCCAGGGCCTTGGCAAAAGGTTTCATGCGTCCCTCAGGGGAGGAGATGGTAGTGCCACCGTGACATCCCTAACCACTACCCCGCTATCTCCTATGCTGTGGGCTCTGCGCCTCGGTCGCTGAATCTGTATATAATTATATTTGCACAGTCAGTATAATTTATACGAGCTATACATGTATAAGTGTATGTGGTACATCCCTCGTTACACCACATTGTCCTTATCACTATATACAGCAGATGTATAACTTATACCAGCTGTACATGTATAATTATATACAGGAGATACTCAGGTTATACCGTGTTTCCCCCAAAATAAGACCATGTCTTATATTAACTTTTGCCCCAAAAGATGCACTAGATCTTATTTTCAGGAGATGTCTTATTCTTACCTAGCAGGCTGGAACCATGTATATAGTGATATGGAGCATGCTGGTATAGCCTAGACATCTCCAGTATATAAATATGTATGTACAGCTGGTATAAATTATACTAGCTATACATATATGATTATATATAGTGCATACCTAATTGCACCGCATGGTTGCTGTTGCCCTCTTGTGTGGTCAGTCACAGTCAGTGCACCGCCGGCTGGACCAATCATGTGGCAGGTGGTGCACTGATAGACTGCATTTATGACCAATCACAACTGCAGTCTTTCAGTGGAAGGGAGGATCGCACACCGGGGAAATCTGCAGCATGTAATTGGCTGCTGGCTGCCTCGGGTAAAGTGTCTCCGGTCCTGGAGTGCCACCCACAGCAGCCCACAGGTTGCGGCAGTGATACAGTACATGTCTGAGATCCATAGGCCCATATTTGCTATTGGTACGGTACGCGCTGCTATCAAGAGGGTTTCTCTCAGGTGGAAGACCTGACCTGTCCATGCATTACACAGGCAGTTGGTTCATTTTACTGAGAATTGTACATTGGCATTGCATGGGAATTAAACATTTTCTAATGTGCTCCTTCACAGATTGCATTTGATCAGCTTATCATCAGGAGATCCTTCTAACCAAAAGAGATTGTTCAAAATGGGAAACTATAAGAACTGTCATTTATTAGGTCAATCATTAGCTTGCTATTAACCGTGATCAGTATCTTGTGGTCCACTCAATTTACAATAGGTGCCCGAAATGGAGGTATCATTAGATCATCCGGTGTAAGGCCATACATGTTCACATAAAGATGACTCATTAGGGCTAATTAGGGCAAACTGTAGCTATAGGGTTTGCAGAGACAGTACTCACACCTTGCCCCTACTTTCATTGTCCTTTCATTAATTGGAAGTCAGCTCACTTTACTAATGAAACATGTTCATAATAATGCTGTAACTAATTTTTGTGACCTGCATGTCTTATAGTTGTTGTTTTAACTTGACAGCTTTTTCTTAAAAGGAAGCCTTCCTGTCAATATTGTCGAGCCAAGTTCTTCCGAACAGAAGCCGCTCTTTATAGCAGCTCTTCAGTCTAGCTGATAGATGGGTTCTCAAGGGAGTGCCTTTTCTTTCTAACATCTGTACGCCCCAACAGAAGAGGGTTTGTCCAGTTGCAGTAACCTCTTTAAATGTGTCATAGTACGTGGTAGTGCATTAAACTACACATTGATATCTTCTTTGCTGTTCGAGCTGCATTCCTTTCACCGCGGGGAGATCCGAACAGGCAGATCTCGGAAGCTGCTGGAGCCTCCTGACTCCTACAGTACAGTAGTATGCATAATACTATATTTTTAGGAATGTGTCACTGATTCAAAAGCTTTGAGCATCATTGCAAATTCCTAAGTTCAGTCCTCAGCAATCTATTGTGCGACTTTACAAGCCCCCCTACAGAACAACTGCATGCTTCCTTATAAGTGTGGCTTTTGCCCTGCTAGTTTGAGCTTGGCATTTCCATGACAAAAAGCCAACAATTTGCCTTGTACTGTAGAAGGAATTTGTACTTTTCTTTTGTAAGCATTAAGCCACGATGGCATTATAGGGGTTGTCCAGAATTTTAAAGGCTCTTTGTCCAGGAATATCTCCATGTTTATCTATGTGTTTGATACTGCAGCTCATAACTATTCACTTACATGAGGATGAGCTGCAATACCAGCCACAGCCCAAGGGTGGTGCTTTTTCCTGGAGACAAGTAGATCTACTTTCTTAATCCCAGAAAACCCCTTTAAATCGGTGGCAAGCCCCTAATGCTGCCTCAGTCCCATGTTTATCTATTTATATATTGATTTTTTTTAATTACTGGAATTGAAGGTAATAGTCTTATGTTCTTTACCACATAGAATATTAACCCCTTAGTGACATGGCCTATTTTGGGCTTAAGGACAAACGATTTTTGGTGGATTTTCATCTCCACTTTTAAAAAGCCATAACTTTTTTATTTTTCTGTTAACACGGCCGTATAAGGGCTGGTGTTTTACTTCACGAACAGTAGTTTTTATTGGTGTACATTTTTGTACATTTTTGGGTACATAAGACTATATTGTACAACTTTTACTAATTTTTTTATGATAGCGGGGAGAGAAAACACATCAATTCTGTCACAGATTTTTGGGTTGTTTTTTTACAGCGTTAATCATGCAACATAAATGACACAATACATTTTTGGGGGGAGTTGGTATGATTACAACAATACCAAAATTCTTATATTTTTTTTAGGTTTTTCCACTTTTCCACAAAAAAACCCTTTTTTGGAAATTATTATTTTTTTTCTATATTGCTGCTTTAAAAGTTTTATAACTTTTTATTGGTGTTATTTTTAGGTACACATGGCTTTTTTGATCACTTTTATTGCATTTTTTGTGAGGCAAATTGAAAAATATAAGCTTTTTGCCATGCAGGATAAAAAGCATGTTCAATTTATTGTATTCGTGGTTATGGATATGGAAATACCAAATATGTGGAATGTGCAATTACATCACGAGAGCCCGAATATGTCACAGAGGGATCTACATAGATCACGGCGTGTAAGGGGTTAACAGCGGAGGTTGCTGTCCCGATGCACCCCAGCTGTTGCAGTGGGAGGTCGGCTATCTGTGACAGCTGGCTCCCACTGCCAGATAGCATAGGATCTCTCCTGATCTCGCACTATCCCCAGGACATAAATGTACATCCTGTTGCGGTAAGTAACCCTCTGCCAGGAAGTACATTTATGCCGTGGCGGGAAGGGGTTAAAAAAGGGAAATAAATAGAGATGAGCGAAAGTGTTCGTCCGAGCTTGATATTCGTGCGAATATTAGGGTGTTCGGGATGTTCGTTATTCGTAACGAACACCATGCGGTGTTCGGGTTACTTTCACTTCCTTCCCTGAGACGTTAGCGCGCTTTTCTGGCCAATTGAAAGACAGGGAAGGCATTACAACTTCCCCCTGTGTTGTTCCAGCCCTATACCACCCCCCTGCTGTGAGTGGCTGGGGTGATCAGGTGTCCGCCGAATATAAAAGTCGGCCCCTCCCGCGGCTCGCCTCAGATGCCGTGTGAGTTAGATGAGGGACAGTGCTGTTTGTACCGGAGCTGCTGTAGGGAAAGAATTGGTAGTTAGTGTAGGCTTCAAGACCCCCAAAGGTCCTTATTAGGGCCACTGATAGCTGTGTGTTGGCTGCTGTTAGCAGTGGCAATTATTTTTTTTCTCAAAATCGCCTCTGCAGAGCGTTGCACCCGGCATTAGGGACAGAAGTGCTGCATAGGCAGGGAGAGTGTTAGGAGTGAGTGTAGCCTTCAAGAACCTCAACGGTCCTTTCTAGGGCCATATTTAACCGTGTGCAGTACTGTGCTGGCTGCTGTTAGCTGTGCTGCATTTTTTTTTTCTTCTCAAAATCGCCTCTGCAGAGCATTGCACCCTCCATTGATACTGCAGGGAAAGAATTGTGTAGGCAGGGCCACAACACAGTTATTATTCATTGAATATACGCAGTGCTGCCTTTTGGTGGAAAAAAACTGAAAATAATTCTATTTGTCCTGCCTCTGTCCGTCCTAAGGGCGGTGGACACGTGTCGGCTGCATGTGCAACGTTTAAAAATCAGACGCACCCAGCTACGTTTTACTCCTGGCTTCGCCATTTGCTTTCCTTAATTGGGAAAAAAAATACCTGCTCTGCCAGAGTTAATAACTCTGCTACCCTCACGTTCTGTGCCACATTAGCAGGGCCACAGCACAGTTATTAAACTTCTCATGTTCATTGAATATACGCAGTGCTGCCTTTTGGTGGAAAAAAACTGAAAATAATTGTATTTGTCCTGCCTCTGTCCGTCCTAAGGGCGGTGGACACGTGTCGGCTGCATGTGCAATGTTTAAAAATCAGACGCACCCAGCTACGTTTTACTCCTGGCTTCGCCATTTGCTTTCCTTAATTGGGAAAAAAAATACCTGCTCTGCCAGAGTTAATAACTCTGCTACCCTCACGTTCTGTGCCACATTAGCAGGGCCACAGCACAGTTATTAAACTTCTCATGTTCATTGAACATACGCAGTGCTGCCTTTTGGTGGAAAAAAACTGAAAATAATTGTATTTGTCCTGCCTCTGTCCGTCCTAAGGGCGGTGGACACGTGTCGGCTGCGTGTGCAACGTTTAAAAATCAGACGCACCCAGCTACGGTTTACTCCTGGCTTCGCCATTTGCTTTCCTTAATTGGGAAAAAAAATACCTGCTCTGCCAGAGTTAATAACTCTGCTACCCTCACGTTCTGTGACACATTAGCAGGGACACAGCACAGTTATTAAACTTCTCAAGTTCATTGAATATACGCAGTGCTGCCTTTTGGTGGAAAAAAACTGAAAATAATTGTATTTGTCCTGCCTCTGTCCGTCCTAAGGGCGGTGGACACGTGTCGGCTGCGTGTGCAACGTTTAAAAATCAGACGCACCCAGCTACGTTTTACTCCTGGCTTCGCCATTTGCTTTCCTTAATAGGGAAAAAAAATACCTGCTCTGCCAGAGTTAATAACTCTGCTACCCTCATGTTCTGTGACACATTAGCAGGGACACAGCACAGTTATTAAACTTAGATTATTCATTCACTAGAGGCAGTGGGGCCTTTCGTTTTCAAAAAACGGAAAAAATTATATTTGGCTGCAGTCTTGCGCCAATTTATTTCCTGCCTGTGAAATCAAATCACTGGTAATACAGCATGCTGAGGGGTAGGGGTAGGCCTAGAGGACGTGGACGCGGCCGAGGACGCGGAGGGCCAAGTCAGGGTGTGGGCACAGGCCGAGCTCCTGATCCAGGTGTGTCGCAGCCGACTGCTGCGCGATTAGGAGAGAGGCACGTTTCTGGCGTCCCCACATTCATCGCCCAATTAATGGGTCCACGCGGGAGACGGTTATTAGAAAATTAGCAGTGTGAGCAGGTCCTGTCCTGGATGGCAGAAAGTGCTTCGAGCAACCTATCGTCAACACGCAGTTCTGCGCCGTCCACTGCTGCAAATCCGAATCCTCTGTCTGCTGCTCCTCCTTCCTCCCAGCCTCCTCACTCCACTACAATGACACCTGCTCAGGAGCGGGAACACTCCCAGGAACTGTTCTCGGGCCCCTGCTTAGATTGGGCAGCAGCGGTTCCTCTCCCACCAGAGGAGTTTATCGTCACTGATGCCCAACCATTCGAAAGTTCCCGGGGTCCGAGGGAAGAGGCTGGGGACTTCCGCCAACTGTCTCAACAACTTTCTGTGGGTGAGGAGGACGATGACGATCAGACACAGTTGTCTTGCAGTGAGGTAGTAGTAAGGGCAGTAAGTCCAAGGGAGCAGCGCACAGAGGATTCGGAGGAAGAGCAGCAGGACGATGAGGTGACTGACCCCACCTGGTGTGCAACGCTTACTCAGGAGGACAGGTCTTCAGAGGGGGAGTCAAGGGCATCAGCAGGGCAGGTTGCAAGAGGCAGTGCGGTGGCCAGGGGTAGAGGCAGGGCCAGACCGAATAATCCACCAAGTGTTTCCCAAAGCGCCCCCTCGCGCCATGCCACCCTGCAGAGGCCGAGGTGCTCTAAGGTCTGGCAGTTTTTCACGCCTGACGACCGACGAACAGTGGTGTGCAACCTTTGTCGCGCAAAGCTCAGCCGGGGAGCCAACACCAACAGCCTCACCACCACCACCATGCGCAGACATATGATGGCCAAGCACCCCACAAGGTGGGACGAAGGCCGTTCAGCGCCTCCGGTTTGCACCCCTGCCTCTCCCCCTGTGCCCCAACCTGCCACTGAGATGCAACCCCCCTCTCAGGACACAGGCACTACCGCCTCATGGCCTGCACCCACACCCTCATCTCCGCTGTCCTCGGCCCCATCCAGCAGTGTAGTTCAGCGCACCGTCCAGCCGTCGCTTGCGCAACTGTTGGAGCGCAAGCGCAAGTACGCCGCCACGCACCCGCACGCTCAAACGTTAACCGTCCGCATAGCAAAATTCATCAGCCTTGAGATGCTGCCGTATAGGGTTGTGGAAACGGAGTCCTTCAAAAGTATCATGGAGGCGGCGGCCCCGCGCTACTCAGTTCCCAGTCGCCACTACTTTTCCCGATGTGCCGTCCCAGCCCTGCACGACCACATCTCCCGCAACATTGTACGCGCCCTCACCAACGCGGTTACTGCCACGGTCCACTTAACAACGGACACGTGGACAAGCACAGGCGGGCAGGGCCACTACATCTCCCTGACGGCACATTGGGTGAATTTAGTGGAGGCTGGGACAGAGTCAGAGCCTGGGACCGCTCACGTCCTACCCACCCCCAGAATTGCGGGCCCCAGCTCGGTGGTGGTATCTGCGGAGGTGTATGCTTCCTCCACTAAAGCACCCTCCTCCTCCTCCTCCTCCTCTGTCTCACAATCAAGATGTGTTAGCAGCAGCATGTCGCCAGCAGTCGGTGTCGCGCGGTGTGGCAGCACAGCGGTGGGCAAGCGTCAGCAGGCCGTGCTGAAACTACTCAGCTTAGGCGATAAGAGGCACACGGCCCACGAACTGCTGCAGGGTCTGACACAGCAGACCGACTGCTGGCTTGCGCCGCTGAGCCTCCAACCGGGCATGGTCGTGTGTGACAACGGCCGTAACCTGGTGGCGGCTCTGCAGCTCGGCAGCCTCACGCACGTGCCATGCCTGGCCCACGTCTTTAATTTGGTGGTTCAGCGCTTTCTGAAAAGCTACCCATGCTTGTCAGACCTGCTCGTAAAGGCGCGCCGGCTCTGCGCACATTTCCGCAAGTCCCACACGGACGCTGCCACCCTGCGCACCCTGCAACATCACTTTAAGCTGCCAGTGCACCGACTGCTGTGCGACGTGCCCACACGGTGGAACTCTACGCTCCACATGTTGGTCAGGCTCTATGAACAACGTAGAGCTATAGTCGAATACCAACTCCAACATGGGCGGCGCAGTGGGAGTCAGCCTCCTCAATTCCTTTCAGAAGAGTGGGCCTGGTTGGCAGACATCTGCCATGTCCTTGGTAATTTTGAGGAGTCCTACCCAGGTGGTGAGCGGCGATGCTACAATCATTAGCGTCACCATTCCTCTGCTATGCATCTTGAGAAATTCCCTGCAAACCATAAAGGCAGCTGCTTTGCGCTCGGAAACGGGGGCGGGGGAAGACAGTATGCCGCTGGATAGTCAGGGCACCCTCCTGTCTATTTCTCAGCGCGTACAGGAGGAGGAGGAGGAGCATGAGGAGGATGAGGAGGAGGGGGAAGAGACAGCTTGGGCCGCTGCTGACGGTACACCGGCTGATTGCCTGTCATCCTTTCAGCGTGTATGGCCTGAGGAGGAGGAGGAGGAGGAGGAGGAGGATCCTGAAAGTGATCTTCCTAGTGAAGACAGCCATGTGTTGCGTACTGGTACCCTGGCACACATGGCTGACTTCATGTTAGGATGCCTTTCTCGTGACCCTCGCATTCAACGCATTCTGGCCACTACGGATTACTGGGTGTACACACTGCTCGACCCACGCTATAAGGAGAACCTGCCCACTCTCATTCCCGAAGAGGAAAGGGGTTCGAGAGTGTTGCTATACCACAGGACCCTTGCGGACAAGCTGATGGTAAAATTCCCAGCCGACAGCGCTAGTGGCAGAAGGCGCAGTACCGAGGGCAAGGTAGCAGGGGAGGTGCGGAGATCGAGCAGCATGTACATCCCAGGCAGTGCAACAGTCTTTAAGGGCCTGGCCAGCTTTATGGCTCCCCAACAAGACTGTGTCACCGCTCCCCAGTCAAGGCTGAGTCGGCGGGAGCACTGTAAAAGGATGGTGAGGGAGTACGTAGCCGATCGCACGACCATCCTCGGTGACGCCTCTGCCCCCTACAACTACTGGGTGTCGAAGCTGGACACGTGGCCTGAACTAGCGCTGTATGCCCTGGAGGTGCTTGCTTGTCCTGCGGCTAGCGTCTTGTCGGAGAGGGTGTTTAGTGCGGCTGGGGGAATCATCACAGATAAGCGTAGCCGCTTGTCAACCGACAGTGCCGACAGGCTAACACTCATCAAGATGAACAAAGGCTGGATTTCCCCAGACTTCTGTTCTCCACCAGCGGACAGCAGCGATACGTAAGCAATACGTAGGCTGCACCCGCGGATGGAAGCTACGTTCTCTATCACCATCCAAAACGGGGACATTTCTGCTTCATCAATCTGTGTCTAATATTCCTCCTCCTGCTCCTCCTCCTGAAACCTCACGTAATCACGCTGAACGGGCAATTTTTCTTAGGGCCACAAGGCTCACTCAAATAATTTTTCTGAACTATTTTTATAAGTTTCAATGCGCTTAAAAGCGTTGGAACTGTAACTTGAACCAATTTTTCGTTACACTGGGCTGCCTCCAGGCCTAGTTACCACTTAAGCCACATTAACCAAAGCGATTAATGGGTTTCACCTGCCCTCTTGGCTGGCCATGGCCAATTTTTGGGATGTACATTAGTACTGTTGATACAGCAATTTTTGTGGGCCCTCGCCTACAGTGTAATCAAATTAATTTTTAGCCCACCTGCATTCCAGCTGACGTTACCTCAGCTGTGTTGGGCAATGCAATGGGATATTTCTATGTACCGCCGGTGGCTTCCTGGCACCCACCCAGGCAGTGGGTCCACAGGGAGTTTAACCTACATGTGTCCACTTCTAAAGAACCCCAGTCAGACTGGGGCATGCAGTGTGGGCCGAAGCCCACCTGTATTACGCACGACATTACTACCTCAGCTGTGTTGGGCAATGCAATGGGATATTTCTATGTACCGCCGGTGGCTTCCTGGCACCCACCCAGGCAGTGGGTCCACAGGGAATTATAAATGCATCTGTTTCCACTTGTAAAGAACCCCAGTCAGACTGGGGCATGCAGTGTGGGCCGAAGCCCACCTGTATTACGCACGACATTACTACCTCAGCTGTGTTGGGCAATGCAATGGGATATTTTTGTGTACCGCCGGTGGGTTCCAGGGAGCCACCCATGCTGTAGGTGCAGACGGAGTGTAACCTACATGTGTCCACTTGTAAAGAACCCCAGTCAGACTGGGGCATGCAGTGTGGGCCGAAGCCCACCTGTATTACGCACGACATTACTACCTCAGCTGTGTTGGGCAATGCAATGGGATATTTCTATGTACCGCCGGTGGCTTCCTGGCACCCACCCAGGCAGTGGGTCCACAGGGAATTATAAATGCATCTGTTTCCACTTGTAAAGAACCCCAGTCTGACTGGGGCATGCAGTGTGGGCCGAAGCCCACCTGTATTACGCACGACATTACTACCTCAGCTGTGTTGGGCAATGCAATGGGATATTTTTGTGTACCGCCGGTGGGTTCCAGGGAGCCACCCATGCTGTAGGTGCACACGGAGTGTAACCTACATGTGTCCACTTGTAAAGAACCCCAGTCTGACTGGGGCATGCAGTGTGGGCCGAAGCCCACCTGTATTACGCACGACATTACTACCTCAGCTGTGTTGGGCAATGCAATGGGATATTTTTGTGTACCGCCGGTGGGTTCCAGGGAGCCACCCATGCTGTCGGTCGACAGGGACTTCACAATAGGGAGTTGTACCTGCCTGTGTCTATGAATTAAAAAGCCTGGTCTAACTGGGGCATGCAGACACCTTGACAGAATGAATAGTGTGTGGCACATAGGTTCCCCATTGCTATGCCCACGTGTGCAGCTCCTGATGGCGGTGGCACAGGATTCTATTTCTCATTGCTTCTGTACAGCATTGTGGGCTATCGCCCCGCCCCTTTTAAAGAGGGTCGCTGCCTAGCCGTGCCAACCCTGTGCAGTGTGTGCCTGCGGTCCCTCGTCATGGCAGACGCACTTCTAAATAGACATGAGGGTGGTGTGGCATGAGGGCAGCTGAAGGCTGCGCAGGGACACTTTGGTGTGCGCTGTGGGTGGGAGGGGGGGCGGTTGGGCAGCATGTAACCCAGTAGAAGTGGCAGTGGAGTGTCATGCAGGCGGTGATTGTGCTTTGTTGGAGGTAGTGTGGTGCTTAGCAAAGGTATGCCATGCTAATGATGGCTTTTCAGAAGTAAAAGTTGTTGGGAGGGGGGGGGCCCCACTCTTGCCGGTATTCTGGCTTAATAGTGGGACCTGTGAACTTGAGATGCAGCCCAACATGTAGCCCCTCGCCTGCCCTATCCGTTGCTGTGTCGTTCCCATCACTTTCTTGAATTGCCCAGATTTTCACACATGAAAACCTTAGCGAGCATCGGCGAAATACAAAAATGTTCTGGTCGCCCATTGACTTCAATGGGGTTCGTTATTCGAAACGAACCCTCGAACATCGCGGGAAGTTCGTTTCGAATAACGAACACCCGAACATTTTGGTGTTCGCTCATCTCTAGAAATAAACTGAACAGAAAAAATTGAAAAAAATTTATTATTATTTTTTGCAGGCTTTATGACTCTTAAGCAACGCAACGCAACGATTAACGCTCAAAATTCATTAAAAGGATGTCTTTTAAGTGATAATCGTTGCGTGTAAATGCTACCATTGTTTGCTTTTCCACCGAAAAATGATTTTTAGTTCAGCATAAAATCCATTGTTCGGCTGGGCAGCTGATAGCAGGGACCACACTCTGTGATTCTCCACGGGAGTGCTGATAACATTGTTTTCAGCTGCTGTCCCATGGGAGAACAATGCAGCTGTATGCAGATAACAGACCATCCGCTGTTATCTGCATATACCAAAGGGAGGCTCATTTGCGCGCAAATGAAGATAATAAGCTACTAATGGGCATTAGTGTCCATTAGTAGTTTATGCAAAATGATAACTTAGGCTGTCATTCTCCCTATCTTTTGAGTGGATTTTGAGCCATCCCCTTTTCGTGTAAATGGGGCTTTACAATTGTTATGGAAGAGGACAGGTAATAACCTGCAAATACCTCATATCGGCATCGGATGTTCCATCCCAGATCTGGCTGAAAATACAGGGAGAAAAAGTGCTGTCTGCAGTTCTTGGATCTTGGGATTGGTGGGGGTCTGAGAGGTGAGGCCCCACTAATAAGCAACTTATCCCCTAACCTGAACCAACATACTTATTCCTGGACTTAGGTGAATATGAGTTGAGAATAGTAGGATATTTGTGGTAACTGCAGATTTGAAATAAAGATAGGCTTTAAGAAATGGAATAAGTATCATCATACATAAATAGAGCAGTAAGAACAACATGTTAGCCCTATTCTCACTATTTATCTTCAGCTGTAGATTGGGGTTATGTCAGGGGCGTAGCTAAAGGCTCATGGGCCCTGGTGTAAAGGTTTATGTTGGGGCCCCCCAACTTCTCTTAACCACTTAACACAGAGGCGTAACTTAAAGCTCCTGGGTCCCAATGCAAAACCAGTAACAGGGCCCCCAACTATAATGTTTTATTCATAGTACTGGGCTCTCTATATGGAGAAGAGAGGCCTTATGGGCCCCCCAAAGCTCCTGGGCCCGGGTGCAACCACATCCCCTATAGTTACGCCATTGGGTTATGTGTAATATTGGCAACCATATTGGTGACTACTTTTGTTTAATTAAAGCAGCACAGTTATGTATTTTCAGGCAGGCACATATGGTTATACCTTCCCACACACTAGTTTTACTTTGGGTTATCTGGGGAGGCAGCACCTGGGGGACTCTGGTTTTCAGCCTTGTTCCCTCCAAGCAGGATATAGTCTCTGCTGCAATTTCCAGAAGCCATTACTAATCCGGATAGTCCTGGTAGTGTGGTTGTTGGTACTGCACTGGGCTGAGGTGAAGTAACTGATGATCTGAACGGGAGTATTGCAGAAATATAGGCTTTGGTCAGGACTGGCGGGACAGATGCATTAATGAGGTCCAAGCTCAAAGTTAGGGCTGGCAGCAAGCAATAACAAAGTCCATAATACAGAGTAGAAGTCAAAATGGTCGGTCAGGCAAGGGGGGTTTGTGGTGTGTGGGGGTCTAGATTAAGGAGCATTGGCCCTTCAAGGGAGAGGGTGGGAGTGCATGCAAACCCTATAGTCAGAGAGCTGGTAAAAAGCAGAGGAGAAAGCATGGCATGCGGCATATGACAGGGGACAGCACCCAACCGCAATCCTGGGAACAGGCGAGCAGTGCTGGCACTCTGTGACATGTATATCTTTAGAAACAAGCTAAAATCTCAGTGATTTATTTAAGTTTTGATAGAAATTTAAATGGAATGTAAATAAGAGAATGCTGGGAAAGAATGGGATTTATTTACTAGTACTGTGTAAACGTTAGACAGTGCAAACTTGAATTAGAAAGCCTTAAAATGTGCCACATTTTTCACTGGATGATATATTTGTCGAATTTTAAGTATATCTAGTCTAAATTTAGGCTATCTATTAGTTGGTTAGTTTACGCCAAAATCTTGGCGCAAGTCATGGCAATTTGGCACAACTGCCTTGCCGGTGGCCGAGAGTCCGGGCTGTGGTACACAACCATCGAATTGTAATAATGTATGGCCGCTTGGGACACATTGTTTTATTGTGCCCAACTGATGTGAGGAAACATTTAGATCTGTCCCCTGACTAGTGCTTGTGTTATATGCACAATGTATGATTCCGAACCTGACATGTATGTTAGCATCAAGAAATAAAGAACGATCTTTACTCCTTAAGGATACGCTCCTCTTTTCTTCATTACCGAGTTTTTGCTCCTCACTTAAAAAAATCATAGCTTTTTTATTTTTCCATTTACATAGCTCCATGAGGGCTTGTTTTTTTTAGGACGAGTTGTATTTTTCAGGGGTATCATTTAACGTACCACATATTTTATGAAAAAAACTTTCAAACATTTCTAAGTGGAGTGGAAGAAAAAAGCTAGTTCGTTATCTTTGGCGAGTCTTGTTTCTATAGTGTACACAATGACGCAAATTGACATGATAACTTTATTCTGTGGCACAGTATGATAATGACGATAGGAAATTTCTGTAGTGTTAGTTTTGCTGTACTACTTTTAAAAAAATCTTTGGAAAAACAAAATTATTTTATGCCGCCATCTTCTGACAGCAAGAACTTTTTTTATTTTTCCATCAATACAGTTGTGCCAGGGCTATATTGTTGGTATGATTTTGGAGTTCGTGTGACTTTTTATACATTTTTTTCTTGGAGATTGCATGACCAAAAATGCACAATTCTCACATTGTTTATTCTTTTTTCTGATGACGTTCACTGTGCAGGATAAATAATGTGTTACTTTGATAGATGAGACTTTTATGGAGGTGGCAATACCAAATTTGCTTTTTTTAATCATTATTAATATCGGTAAAGGTTTTTTGTAAACTAAACGGCACCCCAAGATCACATCGCAGGGGCAATTTGGAACCCCTGAAGAATGATCGAGGCATTTAAATGCCACTGTCAGAATTGATCACGGTTGTTGCAGGCAGCTGTTTGCTATCACAGACCATCTATAGCCCATGATTGGCTGGAGAAGTCACATGTCCTGGTGAGCAACAACCAGGAAGTACAGAGTAGTTGTGTGGCAATTTTCGGTAATGGGAAAACCCTTTTAAGACAAACTATTAACTTGTGACTGGCGGCATGTGGCTATATCCAGGGGTGTAGCTAAAGGCAGATGTTCTTGGGTCAAAAGTTTATCTTGGGGCCCCTCCAACTTCTCTTAACCCCTTGCCACAGAGGCATAACTTGAAGCTCCTGGGCCCCAATGCAAAACCTGTAACAGGGCCCCCAACTATAATGCTTTATTCATAGTACTGGGCTACCTGTATGGAGAAAAGAGGCGTTATAGGCCCACTAAGGCTCCTGGGCCTGGGTGCAACCGCATCCCCTACATCCCCTATAGTTACGGCAATGGCTGTATCTATAACTGCAACTCAGTCCAAGCAAGTGAACAGATCTGAGCTGCAGTACCAGACATGGTGTCATGGAAGTGTGTCGCTGTGTCAGTACTACAGTGATGGGACTACCATTTAATTCTGCTTATCAGTAAAAATCCCTGGGGTCGGACTTCCACCAATCACAAATTAGGGACCTGCCTAATGGATGTACTATCAATGCAAAATCCCAGAAAAACCCTCTAAGCTTACATTTTTTAAAGGAATTATTTTAGGATATACAGTATTCCTAGAGTTACTTCTATGGTAGAATACAATCATACATTAGTTTTTGTCTAGAATTTTTTAGATTGTATTCACAATGTCTGATGCTGTGGCAAAATAAATAGTGGCCGGAAAATGAAATGAGCATGCCTGGCCTATCTGTTCTAGTGTAGTAGAGACCAAATGTTCTAATGTAGAACTGTATCAGACATGGAAATCAGCTGATGCGGTTAGAATAAACTAGTAGAAATGGAAAGAAGAAAATGAAATCTCTCTTTACAACACCCTGTTGTGCCTCACGCCTTGTGCCAACATGAAATGCATCAAACTGTCATGTTCCGAATATCTGAAATCATATTTGGTTGCTTATCCTAATCTTGACCTGTTCTACAAAAGGTTCTAATCCTATATATCCTCTGCTAATTTACCCATTGTCAACATTATTAGTCAGTCTTTCTCTTTTTTCAGAGCCACGTTTTATCCTAATCGGAAAATCAGAATGGGATCAATGATTTCTGTCTACTTTGTACCTGCACTCAGCTTTCACTCACAAAGGCGAATTCACAAGGGATTTGATCTGTATAGTTTGAATCTGCACACCTGTAGAGGCTATAGATGGTTTCTCTGCAGGGTTTATATGAGTCCTCCATGTGGGAGGGCTAGCTGCCATCTATGTTTTAATCACTGACAAGCTTTTGTACAGTGAGCCACATGTCATTTACCTCCCGTTGTTAGTGGATGTGCTACTGCATAACAATACCTTAGGACTCAAAACTTAAAAAAATGTTGCCTCCAGCTGATAGTATTGAAAACTAATCCACAGTTACATCATTAGTGGGGTTTAAAAGGACACAAGTCTATCAAGTTCAACCTTTTTTTTTAGATCTCCTTTATGTTAATGCAAAGGAAAGCAAGCCAAAAACCACAGGAGATATTTTTAACTCCCATTATAAACCACCTCTGCTTTGAGTTGTCCATGTAATGTAGTTGTTTCTATGTGTTCGTATGTGGGAGGCAGATTTGCTGAATTGGAGTATCTTACATGACTTTATTGTCTGTGCTAACTCTTAGATATTTTTTTAGGTACAAGCAAAACCTTGAGAGGTGCAAATGAAAGCAAGTTAAAGAATACCAATACCGGAAATATTTAGCAAAATTCATGGGATACAATGCAGGATGTTCATCTTCAGTAATATCCATTAATATCCCTTTTACAAACTCAACAGATCTTAGGCTAAATGGGCCATAGCAAGCACCTTATGACACTAATATAGAAACACACAAAGTATCAAAAAGTAACTTTCTGTGAAAATAGTCATGTGGTCCTAATATTGTCATAGTACTGTAGTAATGGTTTGCTTAAAACAACTAAATCTGGGGGCAATTTTGTCTCCGGATAATAAGTAATAAGATCTGGTATCTCACTGGAGGGCAAGATGACCAGACTCAGACTCACGTAGTTTGGGCATGTAATGCGAGCAGAGTCGCTAGAAAAATCTAAGTGGCCAAAGAACACGTTGGCTGATACTGTCAAAGCTGATATGGGCATGGATATTACACAACTGAAAGAAGCAGTGTAAAACCAAAAAACATGGAGGGAGCTCGCCTTTAGGGTCCCCGAGGGTTGTGAACGACTAAACAGTTAACAACAACAATAAGTAATAAGTAGGGTTCTGGAAATCACTTTGAGATGTTAAGCTGATCCTATTATTTTTATCTGTTGTATAAGGATCACAAACCAAGTAAAACCAAGTATGTTGTTCATATCTATTATTTCTTACACCACATGCGCTATGACAATAAAGAAGAGAGAACTATAAAAAGATAAGTATTAAAATAACTATAAACCAAAAAATAATGGACTGGGCAGGTGACTTTAGCGGACCAAATTACATAGTAACATACAATAGTATGCTAGGCTGAAAAAAGACAAATGTCCATCCAATTCAGCCTGTTTCCACCCCTCCTTGTGGATCCAGAGGAAGGAAAAAAATCCCCACTGAGGCAGAAGCCAATTTACCCCATTTTGGGGGGAAAAAATCCTTCTCAACTTTGAAGTACTCTCATTCTTTTCACTAGTATCTAATATAAATAAAGATTACTATTACTTTTATTTTTACCAGTCATTTCCATCAATAAATGTGACCCTCTGTTAATTTACCCTATCCATCGTTATTTAGCCCTTTCAACTAATATCATCATAAATGGCAGGTATAGATTTCTTCCCCATATTGACTTGATGTTTTTGATGCTTTTGCAGTCACTTATTTATAGTTTAATTGGGATTATTGCTACAGTTAGAGCAACGTCATAACTCAAGTGCTTCCTTTGTATCAGACGTTGAAACTCATGTTAATACCTGGGTTCTGCTCTTTTCACCCTGCATCCTCATGAATATGTACAGAATAAAGGTCCTAGAGGATAAGTCCAAAAAATTGAAAAATTACAAAATAAATCATATGAATTTGCTGCTAAATTTCTAAATAATTAGCATATATGAATGATTAACTTATTGAATATTATTTTAAAGAATAACACGTGATAATGTGATATTTCTCAGCTAAGAAGTTAGAGCCCTGAGTTGTGGTTCTAATCTCAGCCTGGGCATTACTATATATGTTTAGTGCAACCTACTTGAGCACTTTGGATGAACACACAGACATTTCCATAAGGGCTCTTTCACACAGGCAGAATTATTCAGCTAAGGCGCACCTTAAGCTGCCACCATGGAATTCTGCACCGAAATCCGTAAGGATAATTGTGGCAGATTTAAGCCATTTTCAATTCCACATCAAAATTTGCAAGTAGCCTTGCGGATTTTGATTTAGAATTTACTGCAATTCCACTCATGTAAAATCACTCTAACATTGCTTAGTTTTGTATGACATACCAGAATTTCAGAGCTATAAAAAATCTTTTCATTTTACAGTTAAGGGGCCTGTCACGTGAGATGGAATATTCAATTACAATGCAGAATTCTGCAACAAAATCTGCAAGCCTAAATGCAGATTTTGATGTGGAATTGCTGGCAGAATTCTACCATTTTCAATGTGATTGTTCTCAGTCAGAGAAACCAAGTAATCTGGTACAGTAGATATGGTACCGTTTAATGGCTAACAAAAATATATGTTATAGCGAGCTTTCAAACCTACTTAGGGTTCTTCCTCAGGCTTAAATGGAATAGATCAGTAGCGACATGCATGTTTATATACACACATACATATGACAAGGCACATACATGGTGTGATTAATTTGCACTTAAAATAATACAGAATAGGATGAGCAGAGGAGTGAATAATTAATTAGGACAATGATAAGGGATGTGAAAGTTTTATGGTCTCTGAATTTGTGTTAGGGGGGGTCACCAGGTCAGCTGTGTTATCTCTGCTCCAGATTTCTCATATTTTTCACTAATGCAAGAAGCCCTCTCTGAGGATCCTCGGTCTTGATAGTGTCAAAGGTTGTTATAAATTTGTGCTCCAACATTCTTCTGTGATGTTGGAATTGTAAATTGCCTTTCAATATAATAGCTTTCATATTTTCTATGTTGTGTCCATGACTAGAAATATGCTCCACCACAGAAAATTCTGTCTTTCTCTCTCTTTAATTGTGTGGCAAAGAGATCTCATCCTTGCTCCAAGTTTTTGTCCTGTTTCCCCAATAGAAAGGCCCCTTTCATTTACTGCACAGGATCGGGTACACAACTTTGGATGTAGAACATGTGAATGTCCCCAGGTTCTTATAGTTGTGCTGTGTTGGGGATTTGTATCCTGTCCGCAGTCAGTACAGTTGACAGATTGTTCCGTAGGTCTGTGGTGTCCTGCAAGTATCTGGTTGTATTTCTCAACAGAGGTTTGAGGACACCTTCACCCATCCAGAGATTTTTCAGAGAGTGTTCCCACACCTGAGATAATTGGCCTTCCTGGGTTGCCAGCTTTGTGTAGTTTGGGAAGCATGTAGAATACACCAAAAAAAAATAGAAGTGGAGAGAAGCTGCTATCGTTAAAAAATTTCATTCTTTATTAAATAAAAAGCATACAGCTCACAGGTCCACGCTGAACGCGTTTCGGCTACAATAGCCTTTGTCAACAGCTGTTGACAAAGGCTATTGTAGCCAAAACGTGTTTTGCGCGGACCTGTGAGCTGTATGCTTTTTATTTAATAAAGAATGACATTTTTTTTACGGTAGCAGCTCCTCTCCACTTCTATTTTTTTTTCATATGGAATTTAGCCGTCTGCCGTCGGCTGCTTGAGGACGGAGCTCCCGTTGAAATTCAGATTTCCCTGCTATATTGGAAGATACTGCTGGTGAGGTGAGCCCATATTTCGTTTTTGGCTTATTAGAATACACCAACCCTGGGGTTCTCTGGTATTAAGTCCAAAAGTTTTGTCGAGCCCACAGACAGACTTCAGATGACCCTTTTAAATTCCCTCACATATTTTTGAGTCAGGTCTTGATCCAGTTTGGTGCAGTATCTGGTATCCATCTGCTGTCTGTCCGCTTCTTTTGTGAAATAGAATTCACACTCACCAAACGGGCAAACTCAGGAGAACCCAGGCAGAACTGTAGGACTCAGAGACAGGCTACATACCCATGGACAGGCATAAACCAAAGACTGCCAAGCGCACAAAACACTCACCTGCATACCTGCACACCTAGCCAGACAGAATAACTATAGCATGTACAAGATATTCATTCGTATTTAGGCCAAGATACTTAAACCAGCGAGCACACTTCATGGGTCCTCATTGTATTGCAAGTCCCTACTCTGATGAGACAACTAACGCCAGGCAACCTGCCTGCATGTGGGGTGATTGTCCAGAAAGGGATGACCCCGCACTGGAACCAGGTACCTACCTCATCCTAGGTGATGAAGGATCCACAGCAGGACACAGTTCAAACTACACAAAAGGCAAACTGCACAGACACATAAGAACATGACACTGTTCACACTGCACATACTAAAAGCTGCACCAACACACAGGAACATAACACTGTGCACAATGAACATACTCACCACTAGCAGAGATGCTGGTATATATGAGCAGCAGACCTGGGGGATTGGCTGGCTAAAGCAATCTACACCCAGCCAGCTCAATCACCCACACCTGTGAAGCATAGCTACTGGGAAAACCTTTAGAACAACAGATCCCAGCATAACGCTATAACATTCTTGGGCCACATGTCCACGGCATGCACGGATTCCATGTAGGGAATCCCGCAAGGAATCCTACACTACCCACAGCCAGTGAGCCCTGCTTACCTGCATTTCCCAGGCAGCGGCGTCTGCACGGATCCCACAACTTCTGGGTTCACTGTACTGTGCATGGTCCTCATGGCTCGTGGTCGGACATGCGCAGTACAGTTTTGTTTTGTTTTTTTAACCCCTTAGTGACCAAGCCTGTTTGCGCCTTAATGACCAGGCCAAATTTTGCAAATCTGACATGTGTCACTTTAACATGGAAAAACACCAGAAAGGTTTTGCATATCCAAGCGATTCTGACATTGTTTTTTCGCCACATGTTGTGCTTCATTTAGGCGGAAAAAATAGACCGATAGAAATTGTGTTTATTTATTAAAAGCGCCAAAATTGGGAACATTTTGAAAAAATCGTCACTTTTTCACATTTCCAACTGCAATATCTTAAATATGTGCAAACATAATATAGAAATTTTTGCTAAGATTTATATTTCCACCCGTTTACTTTATTTTGGGCGCACATTGGAAAAACTTTCGGTTTTTTTTAACTATTTAGGAGACGTACAAATTTAACATTACTTTTTAGCATTTTGAGGAACACTTTGTTTTCCTATACCAAGCCGAGATTGGAAAGGCTCATGAGTGTCAGAATAATAGATACCCCCCCAAATGACCTCATTTTAAAAACTACACCCCTTAATGTATTCACTGAGGGGTGTCATGAGTATTTTGACCCCACAGTTTTTTTTCAGGAATTAATTCAATTTAGAGGAGAAAAAGTAAAATTTCATATTTTTGCAAATCTGTCATTTTAAAGACATATTTTTTTCCTATAGTTTACATGAAAATCAGAATTTACACCCCAAAATGGATACCCCTATTTCTCCCGTGTTCAGAAATATACCCATTGTGGCCCTATTGTTATATCTGAGTCCACAACGGGGCCCAAAATGAAAAGAGTAGTCAGTGTCTTTCAAAACAGAAATTTTGCTTGAAGTCCTTTTAGGCCCCATAGCACACATGCAGAGTTCTTGAGCGCCCAAAACCATAGAAAACCCCCACAAATGACCCCATTTTGAAAACTAGACCCCTTAAGGAATTTATCTAGGGGTGTACTGCATATTTTGACCCCACAGTTTTTGAATGAATTCAAACCAAGCAAAAGGAAAAAATTGTGATTTTCGTTTTTTCAGCAATTCTGTCATTTTAAAAACAGCTTTTTTGTACAGCACACATATGAAGGAAGACTTGCACCCAAAAATGGATACCCCTGTTTATCCCGTGTTCAGAGACATACCCATTGTGGCCCTAATCTTATGTCTGGATACACAACAGAGCCCAAAATGAAAGGAGCGACCGGTGGCTTTCGGAACACAAATTTTGCTTGAAGTCCTTTTAGGCCCCATTGCCCACTTGTAGAGTTCTTGAGCGCCCAAAACCATAGAGAACCCCCACAAATGACCCCATTTTGAAAACTAGACTCCTTAACGAATTTATCTAGGGGTGTACTGCGTATTTTGACCCCACAGTTTTTGAATAAATTCAAGCAAAGCAAAAGGAAAAAATTTGGTTTTTTGTTCTTTTGGCAATCGTGTCATTTTAAAAACAGCTTTTTTTGTACAGCACACATATGAAGGAAGACTTACACCCCAAAATGGATACCCCTGTTTGTGCTGTTTTCAGAAATATACCCATTGTGGCCCTACTCTTATGTCCGCATGCACAACGGGGCCCAAAATAAAAGGAGTAATCAGTGGCTTTCAGAACATAGATTTTGCTTGAAGTCCTTTTAGGCCCCATTGCCCACTTGTAGAGTTCTTGAGCGCCCAAAACCATATAGAACCCCCACAAATGACCCCATTTTGAAAACTAGACCCCTTAACGAATTTATCTAGGGATGTACTGCATATTTTGACCCCACAGTTTTTGAATAAATTCAAGCAAAGCAAAAGGAAAAAAATAGGATTTTCATTTTTGGGCTATTGTGTCAATTTAAAAACAGTTTTTTTTGTACAGCACACATATAAATGAAGGCTTTCACCCCAAAATGGATACCCCTGTTTGTCCCGTGTTCAGAAACATACCCATTGTGGCCCTAATAGACTTACAGGACCCATGGCTAGGCCTACAATGAAAGGAATACCCGTTGGATTTCAGGGTACCACTGAATAAATTTCAGGCCCCATTGCCCACTTATAGAGCCATTGAGTGGCCAAAACTATAAAGAACCCCCTCAAATGACCCCATTTTGAAAACTAGACCCCTTAACGAATTCATCTAGGGGTGTACTGCGTATTTTGACCCCACAGTATTTGAATGAATCTAAGCAAAGCAGAAGGAAAAAGTTACGATTTTCAATTTTTTTGGCAATTTTTTCAATTTAAAAACAGTTTTTTTGTACAGTGCACATAGGAATGAAGACGTTCACCCCAAAATGGATACCCCCGTTTGTCCCGAGTTCAGAAACATACCCATTGTGGCCCTAATCTACTTACAGGACGCATGGCAAGGCCTATAAAGGACGGAACACCTGTTGGATTTTAGGGCACAACTGAATAAATTCCAGGC
Source organism: Eleutherodactylus coqui (assembly GCF_035609145.1). Taxonomy (NCBI): domain Eukaryota; kingdom Metazoa; phylum Chordata; class Amphibia; order Anura; family Eleutherodactylidae; genus Eleutherodactylus; species Eleutherodactylus coqui. The sequence goes on along the minus strand of NC_089838.1, from coordinate 63,868,137 downwards.
CCCATTGCTTATTTGTACAGAATAAAGATTGACTCCCTAAAAATTCCCCCCTTCCCCCTCCGCGCCCTTTTTGGCGTTCGCAAATCTTAGATAAAAGTAAAAATGTGAACTGTGTAGTATTTCCGAAGACAGGGGTAATTACGGAGGCTGGTTGGAATGGGCCCATGGGGCAATAAAACCGGGTATCCCCCCCCCCTCCTCTCATGCTTTTTGGGGGTATTTCATGACCTCAGTGGCGGGTATGGGGTGTAAAAAGTGGCGTTCCGTGAGTCTCCGTAAGCTTGATGAGGTGCGGCGGTCTCACACAGAAGGCGCTCAACAAGGTGCTCCTGGAACTGCAGGAAGGCGAGCGTTCCCGGGGCTTCTTGTAAAATACGTATCACAGGTAGCGGTCTGAATAACGCCGGGCTCACGCGGGTGCAGGCGGAATCCGCTTGCGGAGGCCCACAGCGGATCCCATCTGTGAGCCCGGCTGTGACCCTGCGTACGGCTGCGTAATGTACTGCGCATAACTGCCTACTCACACAGGCGGTCATGCACAGTACACCTTTGTTTGTATTTCCCGCACCATCGCTTAGCAATGACGCGGGTACCTGCAGCCCGTATACAACGTAGTTGCGTATGGGCTGCGGGTATATCCGCGACCATGGAGCACAATGGGCTCTATGTTGCCGATATCCGCAGTAAAATAGAACCTGCTGCGTTCTCTTTTCTGCGAGTGGATTACGCAATTCCGACCCGCTAATGTGAGCGGAATTGTGTAATCCAATGCGATTGATCTGCGTAATACCGTGGATCAGAAGCATGCAGAATCCGTAATTCCTATCCGGTCATGTGAGACTGGCCTAAGGTAGATCGCTACCTTTTTATCACGTGACCGGGGACCGCTCAACGAGGCCACCCGTCACTGCTCCAGGCTCTCTGTGACCGTTGGTCGCTGGGAGCAAGGAGATTTTAAGTTTCCTGGGCTCCCTGACTCCTGCGCATGTGGCAATCGCATGTGCAGAATCCTGGAAGGTCCACGGAGGAAGATCGCGTCGGGATTCAAATACGCAGGCCTCCGGTAAAAAGTTTCATCTCCTCTCACCGATCGCATCAGTGAGGGGAGATGAAACTTCAAATTTTTTTTTTAACTTTTACGTGATCGGCATTATTGGATAATGGCGAACACGTGACCAGGAACCGCTCACCGCGGACCCCCATTAAATCTCCATGCTCTTGGCTACGTTTTGTAGCCAGGAGCAGGGAGAATTTAAATTATCCTGGCAATCCACAGCTTTTGCGCATGCGCCCGCCATTTTGGCGACAGGCGCGTGTGCAGAAGCTGTGGTAAGGTCCGCGGATAAATCTGGGGGCCTTAGGTACGTACTTTCATCCTCCCTCACGGATATGATCCATGAGGGGAGATGAAACGTACGCTTTTTAAACTTTTAAAAACTTTTTTTCACTTTTTTTTTTAAACTTTTTTACACTTTTTTTTCACTTTACATGATCACTGTCATCCATTGGATGACAGTGATCATGTCCCCGGTATAATCTCTCTGCTCCTAGCTACACATGGCAGCCAGGAGCAGAGGGATTTTAAATTCCCCGGGGCTCGAGCCCGTCTGTGCACGCGCGCCCGATGTCAATCATCGGGCGCGCATGCGCAGACGGGGATTCGGGTCCCGGGACATCGGGACACCGCTGAGGACTGGGGGTGAGTATTTTCACCTCCCCTCATGGATCCGATCCATGAGGGGAGGTGAAACTGACTTTTTTAAAACTTTTTTTTAACTTTTTCGCGATCGCCGCTAACCATTGGATAACGGCGATCGCGGTACCGGGGACCGCTCACCGCAGTCACCGCTGACATCTCCTGCCTCCCGGCTACCTACAGGAGCCGGGAGCCAGGAGATTTTAAATCTCCCGCACCGCCGGGCCTTCTGCGCATGCGGCTGACGTAATGCCGCCTGGCGCGCATGCGCAGAAGACCGGCTTCGGGCCCCGGAGCGGCAGGAGAGCGGGGAGCAGCGTGCCGGACCTGGGTGAGTAATTTCAGCTGCTCCGATGGATCCGATCCATCAGAGCAGCTGAATCTTTAACTTTTGTGTACTTTTATTTACTTTTTTTGCGATCGGCGCTATCCATTGCATAGCGCCGATCGCAATGCCGGGGGGGGGGGGTGTCTGAACAGCCCGGGATGACAGCTCCATGCTGTCAGCTACCTGCGACACCGACAGCATGGAGCTGTCACGTCCACAGCCCGAGGGGCATTATTCTCTGCAGGAAGCATGTTTTTACGTCCTCAGAGAATAGAGCCCACTTCGGGAGGATGTAAAAACACTATGGGCTGGTCGTTAAGGGGTTAAATCTCCTGCTTTCCCGTAGATCCGCAGCCCATCTGCAGTGTCAGCTGCGCATGTGCTGCAGATCGGACGCCTTCCATTGATTCCGCAAATCAAATTGCCCCTGTGGACACTGGGCCTTACTTGGAGAGCTACTTTTGAACAGTAACAATATGTGTGCCCAATTACCTGAAACAGCTAGCTGAGAAGCAATGAGATTATCAAGGACCACAGTTTACTAATTTGTGACTAGAGTTATTCATTCCTGCATCCTTGATGTCTTAGCAACTACTACAAATATAACATCAGTAGTGTCATTGAATAAATCTCCTAATTCCAATTTATTTACCTAAAATATGCAAAACATTTCTAGTTCCTTTTCATATGCCTAATTGAAACAGATAAACTTACTAGGATTTACCTGTATGTTTAAGGATCTGCAGATAAGGCAAATCCCCATATTACTCCTGCAGATTTCCTTTATACACTGTCGATAGTGTCCAATAACTTATTTTTGTATCACTTCCCTTTAAGTACCCTACCAAGATTCCAACCCAACATCATTATTTGTATCAGTCCTCAAAAGTTTATCACCACTCCTCTTATTGATCTGCTTGTGATGCAATGTATGGATCCTATAGCGCTTCTAATGTACTTTAAGGCCATAGTCAGACGGGCGTTTTTTTGCACGATTTGCGCATGCGCATGCGTCCGGCGATTTTTTAAAACCATTGCTTTGCAATGGTATTGGACACATGAGCGCTTTTTATGCGCTCGTCCGATAAATTATAGAACAGAAATCGCAGATCGCACCTATCTGCGATCTGCGATTCCTGTTCTCTTCTCTATATGCGCTCAATGGGGCCGGCGGCAGCAGCGCCGACCCCATTGAGAACATATAGTAGACAAATCATTCTTCTCTGCCACAGCTGTAACAGCTGTGGCAGAGAAGAACGATGTTTGCCCATTGAATTCAATGGAGCCGGCAATACAGCCGGCTCCATTGAAAGCAATGGGCTGCCGGCGATCGCGGGATGAATTGTCGGGAAGGGCTTAAATATATAAGCCCTTCCCTGCAATTCATCCAGAAATGTGTAAAAATAAAAAAAATAGATATACTCAGCTTGTCCCGGCAGACGGAGTTCAGCGCGGCCGGCCTGCAGTGGGTGTGAGTGGGTGTGAGTGAGAGCTGCCCCTGATTGGCTCAGCGCTTTGTTTTGTCTCCAATGCAGCTTTCATGTACTTCCCAGTTATCGGTCTGTAAGCTAAAATTTTCTAAGTTTGAAACAAACCCATTTTTGGTGAATCTAAATCAATGTTTATTACAATGCAGTTAATAGGAAAAATAGCTCACTCTGTTACCATATTCTACCTCAAACAATGACTTCTTAACTGTATTTTTCTGTAGCTATGGTCACAACCTCAAAAGAGATCAATACAGACAAGGGCATACTCACATTGGCCCACCTTTGGCAGTTGGATGAAGTCCGCTTTCAGTCTCTAAAACAGGCGAGATGGTCATACTGTACAGGTAACTTTATTATTTTACCTGGCTTATGGCAGGCACAGATAGTACAAGCCTGAACAAACCTTGTTACTGCATTGTTAAATCCTAGATCCATCCAATGTAAGACAATACACGGCCTTCTCTGCTAAGTATGTATGAGGCTGAACACTAAATGGATTATCATGGGTTACAAAGCTCTTGGCACACAGTTTCCTACCATTCCTTCAGATGCTGTCTTCACCCTGTATCGCCTCCTCTTTCCATTGGTCGCAGTCAGCTCTGGGAGCTTGTTTCTGCAAAAGACTTAGAACAGACACATCTATACTATTCCTTACTACTCAAGTTACTTATACAGGCAAGACCAGGAAGGGCATAAAAAGCACTTTTGTGGTAGTCTCACCTGCAGGCTTATTGCCTTTGGCCTCTGGGATTATTTCCTTGCATGGGTCTGAACTTTTACAATAGCCACCTTCCTTGGTAGCACTAGAGCTTTAAATAGTTGGGTTATGGCTACTGCATTTTTATTGTATTTCCTTAGGACTCAAAAAAGTCTCAACTCCAATCCAAAAGGCCCATAATATCTGATCAATACTCAAAATGCAGCGGGACCCTGTGTATATTTCACAGTCTTACCTTCAGCCATTTTACATGTCTCAGTGAGTGCCTTCAGCTCCAATTTATAGGCTAACATTCTAGGTAGGAGTGGTTGTCATAGTAGTGATTCAATCTGCGTGGAGACTGCATATTAATGTCTTTTAGGGCTCCGTCAAACGGGCACGTTTCAGCATAATGTATTTGTGCTATAAACAAGTTAGATTTGTGCTCACACTGGCACATTTTAATGTACCTTTTGCACACACAGGGCATGTCCCCCCCCACCCACACACACACCCGCCATGATTTAACCCCATAACGACTGCCCCATCGGGAAACTACGTCCTCAGCAAGTGGGCTTTAATCCTAGAGGACGTAGTTTTATGCGTCCTCTTTGGATTAATGCCTACTTGCCTGAGGACGTGACAGCTCCATGCTGTCGGTGCCCGCAGGTAGCCGACAGCATGGAGCTGTCATCCCAGGATGCAGGCAGTCACCCCCAGCATTGCGATCGGCGCTGATCGCAAAAAAGTAAATAAAACTGTGTAAAAAGGTAGATATTCAGCTTGTCCGCGGTGTCCTCCAAAGATTGGGTCCTCCCGGACCCGCCGCCGGCCTTCTGCGCATGCGCGCCAGACGATGACGTCAGGCGCATGCGCAGAAGCGTGGGAGCCCCCGGCAAATTTGAAATCTCCTGGCTCCCGGCTCCTGAAGGTAGCCGGGAACCAGGAGGTGTTACCGGGGACCGCTGTGAGCGGTCCACGGGCACGCGATCGCCGCTATCCATTGGATAGCGGCGATCGCGAAAAAGTTTTAAAAAAAGTTTTAAAAAAGTCCGTTTCACCTCCTCTCATGGATCGGATCCATGAGGGGAGGTGAAAATACTCACCTAAGTCGTCCCCGATGTCCCGATGTCCCGGGACCCGAAGTCCCCGTCTGTGCATGCGCGCCCGATGATTGACATTGGACGCGTGCACAGAGGGGCTCAAGCTCTGGGAAATTTAAAATCTCTCTGCTCCTGGCTGCCATGTGTAGCCAGGAGCAGAGAGATTATACCGGGGACATGATCACTGTCATCCAATGGATGACAGTGATCATGTAACATAAAAAAAAAGTGTAAAAAGTTAAAAAAAAAAGTGTAAAAATTAAAAAAAAAGAAAAGTGTAAAAGTAAAAAAAAAAGTTTTAAAAAAGTTTAAAAAGCTTGCGTTTCATCTCCCCCCACGGATCATATCTGTGAGGGAGGATGAAATGACATACCCAAGGCCCGCGGATTTATCCGCGGACCTTACCCCAGCTTCTGCGCACGCGGCCGTCGCCAAAATGGCAGGCGCATGCGCAAAAGCTGTGGATTGCCAGGATAATTTAAAATCTCCCTGCTCCTGGCTACAAAACTTAGCCGAGAGCCTGGAGATTTCACGGAGGGCCGCGGTGGGCGGTTCCTGATCACATGTTCGCCGTTACCCAATTGATAATGGCGATCACGTAAAAGTTAAAAAAAAAGGTGAAGCTTCATCTCCCCTCACCGATGCGATCGGTGAGAGGAGATGAAACTTTTTACCGGAGGCCTCCGTATCTGCACCCCGACGCGATCTTCCTCCGTGAACTTTCCCGGATTCTGCGCATGCGCAGGAGACGGGGAGGCCAGGAAATTTAAAACCTCCTTGCTCCCAGTGACCAACGGTCGCCGAGAGCCTGGAGCAGTGACGGGTGGCCTCGTTGAGTAGTCCCTGGTCACGTGAAAAAAAGGTAGCGATCTACCTTTGGCCGGCCTCACATGACCGGATAGGAATTACGGATTCCGCATGCGTCTGATCCTCGGTATTACGCAGATCAATCGCGTTGGATTACACAATTCCGCTCACATTAGTGGGTTGGAATTGTGTAATCCACTCGCAGAAAAGAGAACACAGCAGGTTCTATTTTGCCGCGGCTATCTGCAGCATAGAGCCCATTGTGCTCCATGGTCGCGGATATACCCACAGCCCATACGCAACTACCTTGCATACGGGCTGCGGGTACCCGTGTCATCGCTAAGCGACGGTGCGGAAAATGCAAAAAAAAAAAAGTACTGCGCATGACCGCCTGTGTGAGTAGGCAGTTATGCGCAGTACATCACGCGGCCGTACGGAGGGTCACAGCCGGGTTCACAGCTGGGATCCGCTGCGGCAGATGTTTCCTTCACCCCTGCTAGTTAAAAGAATTCCCTGCTGCAGAGGAATTCTGCAATTCTCTACCGCACTGTCACACATGTCAGTTGCGGTAGAGGATTCTGCTGCTAATTGATTTCAGGGAAGGGCTTTAAATATAAGCCCTTCCCTGAAAATCAAGTAAAAGAACTGTAAAAACAAAGAAAAAAAAACCACATACTTACCTCCATTCAGCTGTCGGGCTCAGCCACGTCTTCTCCTGGCTGTCCCTGGTTCTCTAGTGCTGATCTTTCAGAGGGGGGATTTAAAATCCCCGCCTGCTGAAAGAGCTGTTTGTGATTGGCTGACATGCTCAACCAATCACAGGCAGCTCTCGGTGAATGAATGCCATCACTAAAATGTTTCTTTTTCAGGTAAGGGCTTATATGTAAAGCCCTTCCCTGAAAAAGAATGCAGGGGTGCTGGCAGAGCATTTGTTTTCAATATAGCCGCCGGCAGCAGCTGAGGCTCCATTGAAAGCAATGCGTGCATTTCCAATGGTGCACGCATGTCCTATCTTTGCAGGCACACGCCTGTAAAGCACGGACATATGCACACACCATAGGGAATGCAACGTTGCAGTTAGGGTGAAGCCACCCTAACTCGTAGTTTTCAACACTTGGGAGATTTTAACTATCCAGGCATTTGTTGGGAATCTCTCTCAGGTAAAAGTAATGGATCCAACAAATTCTCATCCGCTCTGGCTGACAACTTTATCTCCCAAAAGGTAGAAGAGAAAAGAGGGCATCTGCTATGTTGGACCTAATTCTTACCAACAGGGAGGAAATGGTTGAGAAAGTAAGGGTGGCTGGGATGTTAGGAGGCAGTGATCATGCTCTCCTTGAATTTTGGATAAAAAGGGGAGGAAGACCTGAGAAAACTCAGATCTCAAGGTTAGATTTCAGAAAGGCAGATTTTACTGAAATCAGAAAGAGGATAGGAAGAATCCAATGGCTGGATGTTCTTAAGGACAGAAATGTCCAAGAAGGTTGGGAAATATTGCGAAATGAGATTCTCAAAGCACACTCGTTAACAATCTCTAAAAGAAGGAAGTATGGGAAGCATTTAAAGAGACCAGGATGGATGAACACAGAACTTACATACATGCTAAAAATGAAGAAAAATATGTTTATTAAATGGAACGAGGGGGGGAATATCTAAAGAAGAATATAATGCAGTCTGCAGAAACTGTAGGGTAAGTGTCAAAAAAGCTAAAGCTGATAATGAATTGATGCTTGCAACAGAGGCCAAAAGCAAGAAAAAAGGATTTTGACCCTCTGAAAGATATATACGAGCTTATTTGCAACAAAGGAAAATCAACACAAAGCCCTCAGAAAAAAACACATATTCTTAATTGGGAGAAAGAACTGGGAAGTTCTTTACCAACTTCTAAATGGATCATAGCACACAAATGAGCAAACCAAGCATCAGCCTGCGCCTCCTTAGTAGAGGTACACTGCAAGACGCCAACCCGCTGGTATAGATCTCCAGTGAGATTAGCAGATTTCTTCCCAGGAACTTCGGACAGATGTCAGTGAGGATGTGGGAAGAGAGGTTCCCTAATTCACATATTTTGGGGCTGTCCTAACATCAACTCCACATGGCAGCAGTTTTTCAACCTTATAAAAGATGTGAATGGATTGGTGATCCCCCCTTCTTCAGAACTAGCAATATTATTACTAGGCATGGAAAACATTCCTCAAAAATATAGGAAGATGGTGGCTCATGGTCTCCTGGCCATAAAGTTATTGACAACTAGGAACTGGAAATCCTTAACCCCCCCCCCCCCCCTTCCTGCATGTCAGATATAACACAGCTAATATCGGAACACATAGCGATGGAAAAGATCTTCGACTTTAGACAAGATAGAATTACCAGATTCAAAGGAGATTGGGACCCTTGGATAGAGCATTTCCATCTAGACCATGCCAGCATTAGACTAAACCCCTAGAAGAATATAACAACTTACCATGTCCTAGAACTAAAATAACACACCCTATGTTTTTGCTATGATGTTGATCCAATAATTAAATATCAAAGAACAGATCCTCCCCTTACCCACCCCATTCCCCCCCATGTTACCCCCCCTCCTCTACCCTGCCCAAGCCAACTCTTCCTCCACCTTTACCCAACTTACCACCCCCCCCCCCACTTACCCACCTCCCTTTAGTTTAGTTAAGACAACTTAAATGGTTAACAGTTATTACGATTCATATTTTTGTGCATATAATTGATGGAAAATGTCAACTTTGTTTTTGAAACAATCTGTATGCACTCATGTTTTCTATAACTTCAGCAAATCTTCAATAAAAACAAATGAACAGTGAAAAACGATTTTGGGGGTATGTCAAAAGCAAAAGAATAGTCAAAGATGCTATTGGATTCTTACAAGATGAAAATGGTGAATTAGTTAAGAACAATGTTGAGAAGGCCGAACTTTTAAACTCCTATTGTGTATCTATTTTCTCTCAGAAAGTAAATGGAACATCAACTGATCTTCCCTGTGCCATTGGGAGAATAAAAAATTGTAGGCTAACTTATATGAATTCAAGTCTCAAGTTACAGATGAATTACATCCTAGGATACTAAAGGAAACAGCAGAGGTAATTGCTGAGCCACTCGCCATAATCTTTGAAAATTCCTGGAAAACAGGAGTAATTCCAGAAGATTGAAAAAGTGCAAATGTTGTCCTTATCTTCAAAAAAGGTAAGAAGGTGGATCCAGGAAACTACAGGCCTGTGAGCCTGACTTCTATTCCGGGAAAGATCTTTGAACAAATTATTAAACAACATGTGTGCAAGTCTTTGGATAAAAATGGAGTAATTAACCAGAGCCAGCATGGGATTGCAACAAATAAGTCATGCCAGACGAGAATCTACATAGGTCACCCGCACAGAAGATCCGCAATTCAAAGTGCCCATAGGAAAGCATGGGCATCTGCAACTGGATTTAAGCATGCGTATTTGATTTGCAGACAATTTGGTGCAGAAAACAAATCGCAGCATGCTCCATTTCTGTGTGAATTCCATGCAGATGGGCTCAATAGAAGTCAATGGGTGGGGTCAATCCGAAGTGCACCCGCAAGTACAATTGCGGATGCACTGTGGATTTGAATGTTAAAATAAATTAGGGAGGTGGGGAAAAGGTTGGGAGCTGGGGGTGTGGATTTTTTTCTGCGTGGATGCTCCACTGTGCATCCGCGCAGAAAAACCATTACATCTGCGATCTCCCACAAATGGTTTCCGCAGGTCTCCCGCTATGGAAATCCACTTGTGGACATGAGCTCACGAACCCTCTATGGCCTTTAGTAGATTACAGGCTTGCTTATTCCTTTACCCTTACTAATCTGAGCACTCATAACCCTGCCTTCCTGTGAGTTATTTATTTGTATATGTCAACCCCACCACGGTTACTAACCACCCCAGATTAATAATCTGGATGGAATAATTTACAGTTAACCAGGCATCGCAGAGTAGTAATAATCTGGGTTTTAGTCCCATGTGTAGGTGGAACAATCTACGGTTAACCAGACCCCCCTAGATTAGTAATTATCTAGGTTTTTAACACCATACCTAGACCAGTTTACCAACTAGCTCAGAATATTTCTAGTTGTAATTTCTACTATGCGCGCGCAAAGCTTCCTCAAATTGACCAGTGCCCTTTTGCACCACTTATATTCATGGAAACCTTCTTAACCTGCATTTAATAGTTGCTGTAATCTTCTAAGTCTCTAGACAGCATCACAATCAGCAGTTTATGAACAAAATTGCTGTTACACCTAGTGTTCTAAGTTAATATGGTCAAAAGAAGAAGATGATATCAATCACTACTTTCCAGTCATTATATACGATAATACAAGTTTGAAACCTTCTTCATAGTTTATATTCCTTTCACAACTTAGTATAATTCATTTTCTTTTACAGCAAAACCCCAACTCAAAATCACATGATATACACATTCACAATAGGGTATTACTCATTCACATGGTACCAGATGAACAACATGTAACAACGCACTGACCATGGAAAAAAAACAACGGAACTGCGGAGAAGTCTGATAGACTCATGGGGTGCTAGTTGTCACTTCTCTCATTTCCCTAGAGAGAGACTACACCCAATTCCCTCGAACCACAGAATGAACCAGGGTGTCAATCTCAGTTCATTCTATAAGAACATCCAGCTTCATAGCAATAGCCTCATTACTCGAGTAGAAATTTATCACTCAGCCTCACCTAAGGACCTCAGTCATATATTAGGATTTGAGAACCAGGGACTCCAGCGAGACCATCAGCGGTCAAGCCACCAGAAGGTCACAGGTTAATCTTTGCTCTCAACCTTCAATGACCAACATCGTTGAGTTCAACTTATCTGAATCACATTCATACCCACATGCCTAGGACATAAATATCAGCAGAGAAAGCATTAGTAGCAGCAAAAGAGAAAAAAGAAACATGAGAAAAGAGGTGAAAGATAAGAAATGTAAGACCTAATATTCCTAGAAGGAGATCCCGGGTCCTTTTTTCCTAGATTTCCTCCTCTGTCCAAAATCTTAAACTCTCAAGAAAGAAAATAAAAAAATAGATAAAAGTGGCAATAATACTCTTCTGTTCTTCATTCCTGGGGGCTCCTGAAAACAAAGGTTTAATCTTGAAGATCTCCATGTTCTGCCAAGGTGGATAGATTATTACCTACTAATAGTTGTATTGGAAGGCGTTAATAACACAGAGACATGGTGTGATCAAAAGCACTCCAGTTTTAATATGACAAAATACATGATTTTTATAATCTTTTTTATCAGTAAACTTACTGAGTTTGCACAGAGAATCCAATGATCACATAACATTGAAATTTCTGATACCACATGATTCATATTTGGACGTTATTGTCAAAGAGTCAGGAATAAACAACAAGTTATCAGTGAATTAGTTAATCAGTGAACAGAATGTTAGCACAAAAATCAAGAAATAGGGAGCATATGAATAATTTTAAAGACACCTGTCTTATAACTCGGAAATAATTGTCAGGAATTTGCAAAAGAAACAAGCATGGTGGACCCATGTCACCTTCACATAAATCTGCAAAAACATCAGATATGTACATCTGTCATTTCATTAAATAATTAGTATAATTATATCACTGAGTGCCTGTGATTGGCTCATCGAGCGCTGGCTGTGATTGGCTGGAGCTGGAACCAATCACAGTGCTCACTTTGCTAGAGGTGGGGTATTCAAAGCCCCTTCACCAGAAAGAAGCTGGGATATGAGAGCGGAGGACACTGCAGTTGGCCGCAGGGCTGCCGGAGACCATCGCGAGGCATCGGGACTCTGCGGACCAGGTGAGTAATGATTTTTTTATGCAGGTTAGAGTGGGCTTATTTTCGGGGGAGGGCCTATATTTCAAACCTTTCCTGAAAAGCGGTCTAGGGCTTATTATTGGAGTAGGTCCTATATTCAGGGAAACGCGGTAATAGTAGTGATTAATATAGTAATGGTATTAAAATACTTTTATTAATTGAGGAAGGAAATTCTAGAATTATCTTTTTTAAAAAAAACAGGATAAAAAGCATGAAAAACAAAAACATCTACTTTTAATTTTTAAGTAGTTTGAAATACGCAAAAACATAAAACAAAAATGTTTAAGACCAACAAAAGATGACACACTGCACTTCCACCTTTGACTTCTCATAAAACAAATGTTATCATTATCCAGGAAATTGCTTAAAACTACCCTGAACAGACATCATATAGACAGACAAGTAAAAAGTGACCAGCATTCAGAATACTGAAGTGACTATTGTATCAGAAGGGCTGAAACAGAATTATTTTGATCACTTAAAAGAAAAAAAGCTAAAGTCATATATATTGTTTTGGGTGCATAAAGCTCAGTGAGCCTCCCGTATTTTCCCCTTCAGCCATGACACATTAGATTATTCTACCACAAATTATCCCATCTGTCCCTTAGTTTCCAACTTTTTTTTGGCTCTTCCAGCATCCACCCCCAGCTTTCGTTCACTGCCTCAGCTATTCTTTAGGCTTTAGACTAAGTGTAGAAGTGGCAGGGGGCCCTTATTAAAGGCTGCCCCTCCTTCCTCCCTCAGCAGCGGCCTTCCAGCCAAACTGCTCTTGTATTACTTTTTGATGAGTTTTCAATTTAGGCCTGCAGACAGGGGGAGAAGGCGACTTAAAAAAATGCAACAGATGGGGCCGATTGTGTTCTATAGGCAAATTAAGGAAGACATCTGTAGCTTCAAAATACTGGTGGTCTAAAGCAATTAGTCCTGTGTGAAAAGGGGCCTCTCACTGCCTCCTTCATCCAATCGAATCTGAGGGAGGGCTCACATTACAATGGCCTTGACCACAATTCAATGAGCCAAAAAAAAGATTAATCTAAGAAGAGCTACAAGCAAGGCAGGAGTTGGAAAGCTAAAAGAGACAAGGTTACTTAGGTTTCTGCATCAGATGTCTGTGCTCAGATTTACATTATTTTTTTGTTTTACTGTTTCCATAAGGTATTGTCTGTATTTATGTACAATCCATGCTTTCCTTTGCACTTGCGTTGAGACAGTGGACTTTGAAAAGAATCCAGTTTCAGCAGTCGTAGCACAAGAGCTTGTTACACAGAACCATTCTCTAATTATGACGACTCCTATAATTCTGAAGTGTCACTTTTAACACACGAATGTTGGACACCGGCTGGGTTAATCCGAGGAGTTAATCTCTAAAACTTAATCTACCTCCACATTTGGGATATTTTCTGAAGATTAATTCTATTGATCAGTTCGGTATTTTAGTTTATTCAAGTGTTTGCCTGGACGTTTCACATGAAGAAGAGAGTGTAGGTGACTGTCACCTCTCAGTTACTGCTATTGTTCACCTGAATGCATACAGCTAGTGTTCTTGTTCTGTTTTATTGAGTCAAATTAGACATGTTTAATTTTCTTTTTCTTGTCTTTAGTGTTTATGTAAACTGGCACTACATGAAGACATTAATGTGTGTGTGTGTGTGTGTGTGTGTATATATATATATATATATACATATATATATATATGTTGTTCATCATATATATATAAGTAAATATAAACAAAAGATAGATAGATAGATAGATAGATAGATAGATAGATAGATAGATAGATAGATAGATAGATCGATAGATCGATCGATCGATCAGAGGTTCCCAAACTTTTTTGCCCATAGAGCACTTGGCGATTTTTTCGTCTTCCATAGACCCCTTGCCTGCCTAATATAGAATTTTCTTTAACTTATTAAAGTCAAGTGAGTTTTTCACTGACACAGTGCTGCTCACTTAGATAGGGTGTTTTTATAGCGTGGACAATTGTAAAAAAAGAAAAACATGAACAATTTTTATTCAGAGCTTTATTGAAAAGACATAAAATACAAGTAAACATTTGGATTTGGCTCTCAACCAGCCATCCTCCCCCCAACATCTCCATATCAGTATCTGGCACCATTATAACCCCTAGACAGCATGCATGCTGCCTTGGGGTCACACTGGATTTTGACCTCTCCTTTACCGCCCACATTCAAACCCTGGCCTGAAGATGCCGCCTGCACCTCAGGAATATTGCTAAAACCCGTCTGTTCCTCACCACGGACACTTTCAAGACACTCGTTGTTGCCTTCATCCATTTCCAATTTGACTACTGCAACTCGCTGCTAAGTGGTGTTCGCCACACCAGACTCTCCCCTCTCCAATCCATACTAAATGCGGCAGCTAGACTCATCTTCCTGTCTAGCCACTTCTCAGATGCCTCTGCACTACGCCAGTTGCTGCACTGGCTGCCTATCTATTACAGAACTAAATTTAAACTCATCACCCTCACCCACAATGCTGCCCATGGTGTCGCTCACCGTACATCGCTTCTCTCCTGTCCATGCATTACCCAGCTGCGTGCTCCACTCTACTAACATACGCAGACTAAATACCCCTCTAATATGAACCTCACAAGCTCACCTCCAGGACTTCTGTAGAGCAACACCGATTCTCTGGAATGCTCTACCCAACAACATGCTCTACCCGGACAATCTCCAATGCACAGAACTTCAGATGCGCCTTAAAGACGCACCTCTTCTTGGAAGCATACCAAAACTCCTGATCTAGTCCCCCACCCCCACATTATACCCCTTGCCCCTCCCTATAGCTTTCCACTTTTGCCTATCATGTGCACTTCCTGCCCCACACCTCCTGCACAGCCCCACCCCGTTTGTTTCCAATAATTGTAACTTTTGTAATTTTCATATTGTGTTCCCCATGTGCCTCGAAAGCGCTGCATAACAAGTTGGCGCTATACAAATGAAGATTATTATTATATTATTGTTATTTGGGGCAAAACAAATCAGAACCTAGTGAAATTTCTATATAGAATTAATACACAGATAATTCTGTTAATGGGAGGGATGAGCCTGATGCTCTAATAGCAATTGTTTATTATTTGGCTTCAAATTAGTGAGGTATAGTCTCAAATCTCCACGTCCAGTGATTTGCAACCGATTTCTTTTTTTTGTAAGAAGATTGGCGACTGTGCTAAAACACCTTACCTCAAGGTATGAAGATGGAAAAGCTATCAAAAACTTTCCATAATACAGGATAAGTAACAGGTACGTACGCAATGCGTTGCCGCTGGTATACAAACTTGTAAAAACTTGCACATGAGCATAGCACACCACAAAGCAGAAACTTCTTGGGCTCTGTCGGATCACGTGAAAACAATGCGCAGTAGAAACTTTATAGCTAAATTAGCTACTGCTCTGGTCTGTTGTGTCTATTGCCAGAGCCCAAGACGTTTTGTGCGAACAATTTTATGAAATATCAAGGAGGTATAAGTATTATGTACACACAATCTGTGGAAGGTATATTATGTCATTTACAGAACACCTAAATGTTGATGATGACTTGCCTAAATGTAGTCCGCTCATGTGGACCCCCAATTATATATCGTGCACCTCCAAATTTTTTTCTTGCTGTCATGGATGCCCAGCAATTCAAAATCGACCCCTGGATATATATAAAGCCCCCCAACAAGACATTTTCTTTTTGTGTGTCAGAGGGCAATGCACTCCTGATTATAAAGTTCCTCAAATTTGAAGTTGCCTGTAACAAAGTAGGGGAGGGTCCGGGAATATGGTTTTCAGATGGTCATCCTTGTGTAGGGTATGATGGAGTTTCTTTGCAGTCTTCCTTAGTAACTCTAGCTGTGAATTGTAGGTCACTACTAAAGACACACTTCCATTTTTTTCTTTCTCCGTGTATTGGAGCAGTTGATTTCTGGGTATCGTGGTGGCTCTGGTGATTTGGTCATCAACTGAGGTGGGATGGTAGCCCTGATTTAAAAATTTCTTTTTGAGATTGTGTAAGTGTTCCTCTCTGTTTGTTGGGTTGGAGCAGATCCGGTTGTATCTGATGGCCTGGTTGTAGACAATGGACTTTTTGATATGCTTACGATGGTAACTGTCTCATCTGAGGTATGTGGATCAATCAATTGGTTTGCGGTATAGGGATGTCTGTATTGAGTTGTTTGAAATTTTTATGGTGGTGTCCAGAAAGTTGATTTCTGCATACGAGTAGCTTAAAGGGGTTGTCTCGCGGCAGCAAGTGGGGTCATACACTTCTGTATGGCCATATTAATGCACTTTGTAATATACATCGTGCATTAATTATGAGCCATACAGAAGTTATTCACTTACCTGCTCCGTTGCTAGCGTCCCCGTCGCCATGGATCCGTCTAAATTCGCTGTCTTCTGGCATTTTTAGATGCGCTTGCGCAGTCCGGTCTTCTGTAAGTAATATATATATTTTTTTTTAACCCATCGTTTCGGCGCGAGACAACCCCTTTAATGTCAGGTTTATGGTGGGGTGAAATGCATTGCATATCTCGTGGAATTTTATTAGTTTTTGTTCAGTGTTGGTCCAAATGATTATGATATCATCAATGTAGCGGAAGTACGCCAATGTTTTTTTGGGGCAGGAGGCCAGAAAGTAACTCTCAAGTTTTGCCATGAAAAGGTTAGCATATCGCGGTGCAATTTTACTGCCCATGGCTGTTTTGGTGAGTTGCAGGAATATCTTTTTGCCAAAGGAGAAATAATTGTGTGTGAGGATGAACCTTGTGAGTTGTAACATGGCTTTATATAGGGGAAACAGGACAAAAATTGAGAGAGAGGATGAGATCTCATCACCACTTAATTGGAGAGGAAAAGACAGAATTACCTGTGGCAAAACATTTTTGTGGTCACGGACGTAGCATAGAGCAGATAAGAGTTATCATACTGAAGGGCAACTTCACATCACAGCATCACAGAAGAATTTGTGAGTATAAGTTTATGGCCATGTTTGACACCCTCAAGAATGGAATGAACTTCAGTCTGGGATTCTTGCATAAGTTGAGAACATGAAAGGTCTGAAGGAGGTCAAGATGGGTGTCATCTTCCCAATCATTGTTTGTTTTTTGTTTTTCTCATACAAATGTAGAAATTGATTGTAAGAATGTTGCCATCCAATAGGTGGTGCTGCAGAGGTAGTGTTTCCATTTCCTTCCATGTGCAGTGCATAAAGTAAAGATAACAGACATCATAAAACTGTCACATTCCTCAGCTCAGTGGACTGATTAAGCATCTATCTCTTTGCCCAGATTGCTGTTATTTTAAAGGGGTTGTCCCGCACCGAAACTGTTTTTTTTTTTTTTCAATAGCCCCCCCGTTCGGCGCGAGACAAACCCGATGCAGAGGTTTAAAAAAAAAAACGGATAGTACTTACCCGAATCCCCGTGCTCCGGTGACTTCTTACTTACCATGCGAAGATGGCCGCCGGGATCTTCACCCTCGGTGGACCGCAGGTCTTCTGTGCGGTCCATTGCCGATTCCAGCCTCCTGATTGGCTGGAATCGGCACACGTGACGGGGCGGAGCTACGAGGAGCAGCTCTCTGCCACGAGCGGCCCCATTCAGAAGGGAGAAGACCGGACTGCGCAAGCGCGTCTAATCGGGCGATTAGACGCTGAAAATTAGACGGCACCATGGAGACGAGGACGCTAGCAATGGAACAGGTAAGTGAATAACTTCTGTATGGCTCATAATTAATGCACAATGTACATTACAAAGTGCATTAATATGGCCATACAGAAGTGTATACCCCAACTTTGTTTCGCGGGACAACCCCTTTAAGTCTCAAATTTCTGTGTGTGAACATTTATTTAGATCAAGATGGGTGTCCCCACTTCCCTCTGCATTTGTATATTATAATTGTGTCCAATTATATATCCAAACTAGCTTCATTTTAGCCTAATGAATGGCCAATAAGAAAGAACCAGACAACTCGCTATAACATCATGTATTTTTGTATCATATCTACAAGACTACCTGTTTTCTCCTACTGAGAACAATCACACTTTTATCTACATACTAGGCACATTGCAACACAACAATTATACATTGAAGGTGGATTTGATAGGCTTCTCAAATTGAAAATGAAATAGCGTTGGGAAGTAGAGATGAGCGAGCATACTCGCTAAGGGCAATTGCTCAAGCGAGCATTGCCCTTAGCAAGTACCTGCCCGCTCGGGAACAAAGATTCAGCTGCCGGCGGCGGGCGGGGAGCGGCGGGGGAGATCGGGGAGGAACGGAGGTAAGATCTCTCTCTCCCTCTCCCCCCACTCCCACCTGCTCACTGCCGCAACTCACCTGTCACCCGCGCCGGCACCCAAACCTTTGCTCCCTAGCGGGGAGATACTCGCTAGGGACAATGCTCGATCGAGCAATTGTCCTTAGCGAGTATGCTCGCTCATCTCTATTGGGAAGGCTAAACTCAGGCATAAATGATTTTAAGATACTATTTTGTATTTTCAAGTGATAGCTGTCCATATTCTGCCAGAACCCAAAGTGAAAGTCTATGAGATTTATTTGCTCTTCTAATAGAGTGACAAACAGCTGTCATGAGTGTAACTTCATACTGGGCAAGCAGGACCTACAGGCTACTGACAGCATGTATCTTGTTTTTCATATGAACATATTGAATGGAAGTATAGAAAGATATATACAAACTTAACATGAGAGGGTGAGGACTAGAGATGAGCGAGCACGCTCGGTTAAGGCAGTTACTCGAGCGAGCATCGCTCTTCTCGAGTAACTGCGTACTCGTCCAAGCAAATGCGGGGGGGGGGGGGGTGAGGGGGGGGGGAGCAGCGGTTAGCGGGGGGTAGGGTGAGAGATCTGAATTTCTGCATTGATTATTAATAAAATGTGGTTGCATTGTTATCTAAATCACAATTATAGAGAAACACAATCTAATTAAACTAATAACATACAAACATTTTATCATTCATGTCTTTTATTAAGTACATGGAATAGACATCCACTATGTTGGGATAAAAAGTATGTGAACCTTTGGATTGAATAGATCCCTGCTTTAGCTGCAATCACCTCCACCAAACATTTTATGCAGCTGCAAATGAGATTTTTACAACATTAAGGAAGAATTTGGGAATATTCCTCCCTACAAATATTATTCAATTCATCAATATTTCTGGGATTCCTTACATGCACAGTGCTCTTCAGGCTACGACACTGGAATTTTCATAGGGCAAAGGGTTGTCCAGAGAGGATGACTACTTGCAAGGACATGTGATGTCAGAACCTTGACTGTCAGCCCCCTTAACCGTCTCTGCATGAGTTGTAACAGAGTAGGGGGCAGGCTTAATAATAAATATGAGCTGAACAGCTATCCCCCTTGTTGACTAATAGAGGGAGGGGCCATATCACCTGATCCCCGTGTCAGGACCAGGTGGGAAGTGGAAGGAAGCTTTAAGGTTAAGACTCTGACTTGCAATTCCCTGAACAGAAACCTTCCTAATTATCAATCATTCTTTAGTTGATTTACATCTGTGTTTTGGGTCAATGCTTGTCTTTGACTCTTCAGCTTGAACTCATTGATTGCTGCCTTTATAGTCTCCAGCAAGATGTTTTGACAGTCTTAAAATACATTGTTCCCTAAGTGATCGCAAAGTGTCCATGATCCATTAATTGAACTCTATGGGAGTGTGATATCAAGCCACTAGACCTACAGAGACCGAGTCTGTGGTCACATTACTTTTCTGCATTTAATAGCAACCCTGTGTCAATCTTGAGAACATTGGCAGAATGTAAGAGGACATCTTGAAAATGAGGAAACATTTTTATAGTAAACTAATGAAGTATGCAAAAAATTTCAATTTTTTTAAAATGTGGATCATCTGAAATATGAGTAAGATCTTGGCAACCTCATGAAAAAGGATATGTCACAACTCCTGAAATGTCTCTTTTAGTAAATACTTATATTCTTTTTCAAAAATATTTATTGAGATTTTGGTTAACATAAAAGTGTGGTTGTGATTGTGAAAGTTAAGATATAATTCTGAAGCATTTTTTCTTAGAACTCTCATTGTTCATTTCCTCTGTAACTCTTGGAAAGGTATGAATAACTTGACCACTCACTTGGGGGCATGTTCCTACACAGTCTGACAATGTGCAGTCAGTGCTGAAAATGTAAGGACATGCCCCTTTAACAAGGGAAGTAATAACACCCAGTTGTACATTAAGGGCTTAGTCACACGGGCATTTTGTCACACAATTTTTTGTGCGCACAACTGATGCGCTTAAAAAAAATGCATGACCTAAGCGGGTGGCAAGGCGGAAAAAAACGCTGGTAGCAGTGTTTATCCGCACAAAGGGCTTGGTCACACGGGCGTTTGTAGGCTCAAAAAGAACGCTGCCCGCTATCCTCTGCCACAGCTGTGCCACAGCTGTCACAGAAGAGCTCGATGTTCTCCTATTGAATTCAATGGAGCCGGCAATACAGCCGACTCCATTGAAAGCAATAGGCTGCCGGCAAGCGCTGTATTAATTTTCGGGGAAGGGCTTCAAATATAAGCCCTTCCCTGAAAACCATCTTTAAAAAGTGTAAATAATTTTAAAAATCTATACTCACCTCTCTGCAGCTGCTGGGGCTCAGCCACATCCAGCCGGCTCTACTCCTGAACTGCTTTCAGTAGTATTTAGCAGGCGGCGATTAATGATTTCATGAATGGCTGAGTGCTGCCTCTGATTGGCTGAGCACTGTGACCAATCAGAGGCAGCTCTCAGCTGTCATTCAATAGCTGAGAGCTGCCTCTGATTGGTTACAGTGCTCAGCCAATCAGAGGCAACCCATTCAGCAGGCGGGGATTTTAAATCCCCGTCCTCTATTGGGTGGGCACCTATTTGGACCACCTAGAAGGTGAATTTGATGGGGGGAAGAAAGTTCAGCCATTTAGGATGAATGGAAGCCTCTTTATGTTTATCCGGGAATGTGGAATCAGCAAAGCTTGGTGGCAGGTCAGGTGGGTAGTCTATTGTTGGTAAGTGGATTTCTTGTACAGGCCAAGGATTTGGAGGACCACTCTTGGGGGAGGCATTCCGGTGTACCCGCTATAACTTCCTGGAGACCCCATTTCTGTAGAAGCTTTTGACCTTCTTCAGGCTTTAGTATAATATGGGTGGAATCACTCTTTGTGACAATCAGTTTAGTCGGGTACCCCCATTTGTATAAAAAAAAAAAATTCCCGAAGAATTGTAGTGATGGGAAAGAATTTTCTCCTCTGCTCCATGGTTGCTTAAGATAGGTCAGCAAATAACTTGACCTTGTCAAACAGGGTTGGCTGGGAATGCAATTTTTTGGCTGTGAACATTAAGACTTCTTTGACGTGGTAAAAATGTATTTGCGCTGAAATACCTCTAGGCAAATTTTCGAAGATCATTTTTAAGTGAGGGAGCCTGTGGACTCTATCTATGAGCCTTTCTTCTGTTGTGAAATTTGGGAGGAGGTTGGC
This sequence comes from Eleutherodactylus coqui, assembly GCF_035609145.1. Classification (NCBI taxonomy): domain Eukaryota; kingdom Metazoa; phylum Chordata; class Amphibia; order Anura; family Eleutherodactylidae; genus Eleutherodactylus; species Eleutherodactylus coqui. The sequence goes on along the minus strand of NC_089838.1, from coordinate 63,846,668 downwards.
TACTAAACGTTTCACACACAACAGCAATTCAGCTTGCGGGACAGATTCTGCTACTGCTCTGATTTTAATGTTATTGCATCGGCTAGGTATGTGAGTTTAGATTTTATAGATCAAGGTCCTCAGCTAGTGTATAGTGCGCATCTATTAATTTATTGTGTGATCCAGTCACCTCCTCTATCTTATTCTCTAGATCATACATGTCAAATACAAGGCCTGCAGGTCAAATTCGGCCCGCCACCTTATTTTCTGTGGCCCGCCGGCTGTGCAAAAAGTTCCCTCACCCTCCGTGCTGCTGTCAGTATCAGATCGTATATGTAGCAGAGCAGACAAAAACAGATGAATGCCGATAGCACAATGGCCGTGGAGGAGGGAAGAAGCCTGAGGATAACATGATCCATGGTGCAAGGAGAGAAGGACTAAGGAGGAGCAGCTGCAGGATGAGAGCTCTCACCGGCCCTCACTCGGTTCATGGCAACAGATCTGGGGAGACATCAGGGGCCCAAGTATGCAGGAGGGTCCCAAAAAGGACTGAGAGCAGCCTGTATACCTGCCATTCTGACTTCTGACTACATTGGATGCAGGTGAGTATACAAAGTCTTCTGTCTGTTACATAAACATATGTGTTTGCATTGTGTATAAAAATACAAAAGTCTCCTTGTGTGTGTGTGTGTATATGTATATATATATATATATATATATATATATATATACACATATATATATATATATGTGTGTGTATAATATATATATATATATATATATATATATAATATAACGTGTGTATATATAAGTGTGCGCGTGTGCATATGTGTGTATATATATATATATATATATATATATATATATATATATATATATATACTAGCTGATATAACTGGCTTCGCCTGAGTTAATTTAGTACTGGTGTTCACACGGAAAATCTTATGAAGTTCCGGTTACTTTAGAGATACCAGGAAAAAAATATGTTCACCATTTTGCATGGTTCTTTGTGCTACCCAGGAAACACCATGTGGAGGTAACCATGCAATGTTTCCTATATATAAAATGACATCGGGAAGTGAGAGAATTAGATTCCGTACATAAATTTTGGGCGCTAATTCTTTTGCGCTTAGAATTGAATAATCGAGTTAGGACCCATTAACTTTTCCTATTTATGACATAATCAATGCTTCTGCCAAATTTCATGTTTCCATGACATCGGGAAGTGAGAGAATTAGATTCCGTATGTAAAATTTGGACACTAATTCTTTTGCGCTTAGAATTGAATAATCGAGTTGAGACCCATTAGCCTTTCTTATTTATGACATAATCAATGCTTGTGCCAAATTTCAAGTTTCTATGACATTGGGAAGTTGGAGAATTAGATTCCGTACATTAAACTTGGACGCTAATTCTTTTGCACTTAGAATTGAATAATCGAGTTTGGACCAATTAACTTTTCCTATTTATGACATAATCAATACTCATGCCAAATTTCAAGTTTCTATGACACCGGGAAGTAAGAGAATTAGATTACGTGTGTAAAATTTCGGCGCTAATTCTTTTGTGCTACAATTGAATAATTGAGTTGGGACCCATTAGCTTTTCCTACGTATGACATAATCAATGCTCGTACCTAATTTCATGTTTCTATGACACCGGGAAGTGAGAGAATTAGGTTCTGTACACAAAATTTGGATGCTAGTTCTTTTGCGCTAGAATTGAATAACTGAGTTGAGAGCCCTTAACTTTTCCTATTTTGGACATAATCTATGCTTGTGCCAAATTTAATGCTTCTACGACATCGGGAAGCTGGAGAATTAGTGGCGAGTGAGTACTACTTTGGACAATAAAAGGGCTACAATGGGGGGACCCTAGTACTACTGGGACCACCATGGGGGACCCTATTACTACTAGGCCACCATGAGGGACCCTTAGGGTCACCACCCGGCCGGTAATCCACTAGCCTGGCCGCTATTTTTTCTGTCAGGCCGGTGCCGGTATTTTTTTTTTTAACCGACCCTATTACAGGCCAGTATTTTCAGAGCCTGCACTGCCCCCTAGCGTCAGTTAACCCTTCTCCGGCAGTCCTGAAATCAGGGGAAACACATACCTGAAAGCCGGCAGCTTCCAGGACCTCCGATGATGTCATGTCATGTGATACCCTGTGTGGGAGGAGTCAGGGATCACATGACCACGAGGAGCTCAGTAAATGTAAGACTGCAGGAGTGTGTGTGTGTGTCTCTGTTGTTCTTTCTTGGAGCTGTGGGGTCTGGATGCATGGAGTTAGTGAGTGAGTGGAGCTGTGTGTGTGATGCATGTGGGGGTCAGGATGATGTAGCTGAGCTGTGTGTGTGATGTGTGGTGGTCAGGATGGATATAGAAGGGTCGTGTGTGTGATGTGTAGGGGTCAGGATGGATGTAGTAGAGCTGTGTGTGTGATGTGTTGGGGTCAAGTGGGATGTAGCTGAGCTGTGTGTGTGATGTGTTGGGGTCAGGATGGATGTCCGGACGGTGCTTCAGTGACAGTGTCAGCCGCTATCATGGTGTCATTAATAGGTTGCTGGTCTGCATGTTGAACTACATATATCAGAATGGTCTGGCACCCTGTATCCACTATGTGTGGGAGTGTACGCCAAGCATCCACCCCCCTCATTATCATGAGGCAGTGTGAGTGGGTGTCTTATCGGTGCCCTCACAGGTGTTATTGGCTCCTCCATTTGGTAGTCAGCTACCTGCATGGTGAGAGGAGGATGCATCTATATGCACTCCTCAGTCAGTAAGTAACGGCCATTTTCTGTGATTGTTTTTAATTCTTGATTTCCCCTTTTGTGATGCAGTGACAGTGTCAGGACCCAAGGAGGAGAGCAGAGGAGCAGTACATGCGGTACAAGGTATGTATCGTGTATTGCATGTAATCTTGTATGTTTAGGTGGTATACGTTATACCAGCTGTACATATAAATACATACAGGACAAATCTACCTTACATCAGCATCACTATATACAAGGGAGGTATATCTCCTGTATATAGTGATATGGACCATGCTGGGGTAACCTGGGTATCTCCTGTATATAACTATATATGTGTAGATTGTATGCGAGCGTCTGCAGCCTGTTCTCGCGAGTAGATGGCTTGTAAATCACACTAAACGTCATCTACTTGCGAGAACACGCTGGCCTGTATCCCGCACAATGAGAAAAAAATGCTGCGATAAGCAATGCCCCAAGTCATGCCCCGACACGCCCCCTTTTTACCATGGCCGGTATTTTTTCATGACAAAAGTGGCAACCCTAGGGACCCTATTACTACTGGTGCCACAATGGGGCACTATTACTACTGGGGCCACAATGGGGGACCCTATTTCTGCTGGGGCCAAAATGGGGGATCCTATTACTACTGGGGCCACAATGAGGATCAATATTACTACTGGGACCACTATGGGACAACTATGACTTCTGGGGCCAATATGAGGGTTACTATTACTACTGGGGCCACTATAGTAGCACTATGACCACAGAGGCCATTATGGGGGTCACTATTACTACTGGGACCGCTATAGGAGTACTATGACTGCCAGGGCCATTATGGGTCACTTTGGGGGTTACTTACTACTGGGGCCACAATGGGGGACTCTATTACCACTGGAGCCACTATGTGATTCGCTATTACTATACAGTCTTACAATTACAATCGGCCCTTTGAAGGCAACCATAAGGCTGATGTGGTCCTTGGTGAAAATGAGTTTGACACCCCTGCTCTAGATGATCAACTCTGTTACCAAGCTCTGTGATGGAAGCGCTTACTGAGGAATTGAATTTGGCCAGGTCATTTGGATTTGAACCCCTTAAAGCCAGAATCATCTCTTTGATAAAATGCTCTGAGGCTGCTTGGTCTTTACTTTCTATGTTCAGTAACTAATCTTCAAACTGATCTTGGTATGTTTGAGAAAATAAGGGATCTTTAAATGCGATACCCTTTTACATCTGCAGCTGTTGCTGTATTATCTTTTCAGAGCCTGCAGTGCTCTGGAAGGTGGGCCTCCTCTTTTCAGAGTTCCCTCTCTGGGATCTGTAATACTGCCCAAAGGAGTTTGCTTCCTCCAATAAGGCCCTAGGGCAGGGGTGTCAAACTCATTTTCACCGAGGCCCACATCAGCCTTAGGGTTGCCTTCAAAGGGCCGATTGTAATTGTAAGACTGTATAGTAATAGCGAACCCCATAGTGGCTCCAGTGGTAATAGGGTCACCCATAGTGGCCCCAGTAGTAAGTAACCCCCAAAGTGACCCATAATGGCCTCAGTAGTCATAGTGCTCCTATAGCGGTCCCAGTAGTAATAGTGACCCCCATAATGGCCTCTGTAGTCATAATGCTACTATAGTGGCCCCAGTAGTAATAGTAACCCTCATAATGGCCCCAGAAGTCATAGTTGTCCCAGTAGTAATAGGGTCCCCCATTGTAGCCCCTATATTGAACAGAATAGTAAAAAGTGACCGCAACATAAATAAATTTATATATATTGTAACAGGGTAACAGGAATGGTCTGGAGTGGAAGGTATGTGTCACAGAGGTTATTAGCCTCTGTGAGGTAGTCCGGTCCTCTTCCACTCCAGACCAGATCTTACCACCTGTCCAGCCGGCCATTTAAGGAGACAGGTGGAAGGTAGTGTGGGGGGGGGGGGGGGGGAAGGGGGGGTGCCTGGGAGATACAGACTGGAGTTACTCTGTGACTTGCAGTAAGAGTAAAGAGGCGCTGTGGATGAGGCGCTGCAAAGCTTCCAGCAGGACCCCTGAGGGATACGCCGGCCCTTGGACTAGAGCCTGAGAGAGGGAAGGCATAAGGACCAGCAGCGCTCTGGACATCCACAGGCCTCTAAGGACTTGTATGGTTCCCTAAGCTGAGGACTTAACTGCGTCACCTCCGGACTGAGGAGGGTTAAACTTGAACAGACTTTTGTGTTACTATCATTTACTATTTATCTGGAGACCCAGTGATTTATGTTTCTGTTAAAGACTGTGTAAATAAACCAAAAGAAACGAAAAGTGACAGTTTGGACTGCTCTTTAACCCCCGCTGTCGTCTCTGGGTTTTGAACAGTAGAGGTGCGACCCAGCTTTTGGACTCGTCCTTTACTATTTCTTGATCCATGATATCCAAGAACAGCTTGTCTTCTATGGACATCGCGATCCTGTTGTCCTCTCTCGTCCTGTGAAAGACTGTGCACCCTAAATGATTTTGCTCACCGTCGCAGGCGTGGTCTTCACAGGAGGGATCTGCGAAGGGACAAGGCATGGGAGTGCTTTGTGGCAACTCTTTCATCAGGAAACTATTGTGGCATGGCTGGAATAGGGAAGGACGTCCACTTTCAAGTGTGTTGGTAAGCATGCTGTTGACTGAGGTTGGCTTGTGTGCTCCTCCTAGACAGACGTCTCCAATGATGACCCATGCTAGGTCAAGTCTCTGGGCATATGGAGCATTCTGGGAACCGTTAATCTGTCCCCTAGCCTTATGAACTTGTAGTATGTCTCTTCCATCATATCATATCATCATCCTACAGAGTGTCATTAAGAGCTCCTGCACACAGATAAATTTAACCCTTTCCAACCCAATTTGTATCCTGGCTTTCCTAGGGGGGCTTACTCTTTTTCTGCCATTATACAACAGCGCTATCTGCTGGCTAAAGCCTGTACTGCATGAGGTGACACGTTGGATAGGCTACAACAGCAGAGAGACTGGCAATATACAGTAAGAGAACCCCAACGAACGTCTTTCAACATCGGAGCTGTACAGCCTTAAATCATAATGTCTTTAGATGTCAGACCGTGGATTGGAAAGGATTAATTTGCGGAATTTGAGGCTGGCGGCTGCCCCCCAATTCCGAAGCAAATGCCGCCCATAGCCTCCTATGGAGAAACGCTGCTTCCTGCACTCAAGTGGAAGTCTACTGCACATTTCTGTGCAGCTTTCCACCTGGATGGCTTCCATTGACTTGTGCAGCCCATCATTGCGGAAAGCCCATGGAATCTGTGCCATCGCCTAGCAACGGCGTGGTATGATTATACTGTGCACGTGTGCCGGCACGCTGACCGACACTCCCGCAATACAGATAAAGAAGAATCCAGACAGGTAAGCGGGGTCACTCGCAGGGCACAGGATCGGATCCAGCATTCGGGATCCGACCCTTTCATGTGCAGAAGGCCTTAAGCAACATGATGGCTGCCATGTTTCTTTAAAGGACTTGTCTCTTCTTGGGGTTTCTCATTGGTAAGAGCATACAATCGCTACAAAGAAAGGTTACCACTCTGTTCATCTCTGCAGGACCATGTATCACAGTTACCCTTTGAATGTAATACTATATTTCTCCTGAAGTGGGCACTGCAGGGGGATGAGCAGCATCATAGTTTCTTCCCATTGATAAGAGCGAACTGGAGGTTAGAGATTGATTGTTGCCACAGTTTTAATCCAATAAGTGATTGGCCAGATGGATTGTGCAGCATTGTCTGCTATATGGGCAGAAGTAAGAGAGTTTATCAATAGTTGTATATCTCTTAATCTCTCTTTTATCCATAATTTATTAACAAAGACCTAGCAAGCGTTCCCCAACAATGCTACCTACATAATTTACATGTCATTTTAAAGGTTGACAATTTTTTCAGCACTTTATATTTAGTTGTCAATGTCTATATCTGTTTTTAACCAATGTTCTAAAGAGTCCAGACCCTTCAAAGTGAAGCCTTACTGTGTAAAGTGGTAATTTGTAAAAGTCAGCACTGAAAGGATTAGAAATTAACCATGCATGACACCGACATTGTGGAGTCTCAGCATGGATGCTACAGCCTGCGGTATGCATTACCATGGTGTTATTGCCTGCAGGGACTATTGTCCAAGAAAACATGCATTTTGTACGCCTCATATTCCTATTCATTCAAACATTATTGCACATGTGGCCATCTCTATAGGCAGGGGCTGACGCGACGTACCGTGTATCCCAGTGCACATGTCCACCCTAACAACCTATAAAACACACTGTATATACACTACATATAGCCTGCACTGATCTACGCAGTTGAGTCATATTATTATGACCACATGCTACTTTCGACATATGCAGCGTGTAGGCTGTGAAGAAAGTGGCATGTTGTGGGCTGGCATTTGGGTATATAAGGTGTGTGATAGGCTGTCTGCTCACATATCTCTTATTGTTGTTATGGGTAAAAGTGGTGATTTTTTAGAGTTTGAAAAAGGAATGATTTTTGGGTTTCGGGCCAAGGGTGGTGGTATTTCGAAGTGAACTGCTTGCATGCTGCTGTGGTAAAAGTATATCATGAGTGGACAAACGGCACCATTGAGAATAACCAATATGGAAACTAAGGAGCACCATGTGCCATTGATGTGAGAGGTGAATGTTGCCTATGAAGGTGCACGACCAATACACTACAGAGGAGTAGCTCACCATGAAAATGAACCAAAGGGCTACCAGATGGGTGTCTAAAACAACAGTTCAGTGACCTTACTGCGCATGGGGCTATGAAGCAGACGGATGGTCACTGTACCTATGCTAATACAGGTGCATCGGAGGAAAAGGCTTTCATTTGCACTGCAGTATCGGAATTGGATCACCGCTGATTAGAAAAGGATTGCCTCCTTAGATGAGTCAGGTTTTCTGCTTCATAAAAAGGAATAAAGAATTTTTTGGAGGCATTCTCAGGGCCCACTTATCCATGTGGGAGGCACTGTGAATCAATTTGGTTATGAATCCATCCTTGTAGGTAACGTACACCCATACCTGCTGTTTGTCTTCCCTGGAGCAGATGAGATCTTCCAGCAAGACAATGTGGCATGTCACACAGCTAGAAATTTCTGACAGTGCTTGTCAGAGCATCATCAAGATTTCCAAGTACTTCTCTGGCCCCTTAATTGCCCAGACTTGAGCCCAACGGAGCATCTGTGGAAACACCTCAATCATCGTGTTCGCTCTATGGACCCTCCCCATTGCCCCCTCTACCAACTGTGAGATGCACTGCAGTCATTCTCATACTCACCTTACTCCTTGTTTCCCCACTGTCTGCCTGCAATGCTGCTGCTACTTGTATACAACAGATTACATACGTATGTATGGGCCAATAAGACCCTTCTACATGGCACGATTATATCGTTCAAAAAATCATTCAAACGAGTGAAATGAATGATAATCGTTCAGTGTAAATGCAGCCAACGATGGAACAATGCCCCTAAATTGACACCCTGACGGGGTATGCTGTTTGTCACTGCTGTGATGTGTAGTGGCGGTAGGCCATTGTGTTAGATAGGAGAGAATCCTATGTGACTTAGTAGCCAGATGGCTAGGATTTTGATTGCTAATGCATGTGTTCACTGTGACTAAACAACAGAGTTGCTACTTTTGTGACTATTATTTACTGCCAAAATGAAATGGACTTCCTGAAATTTAACACCTAGTCTGGTCTGTATTTGGGCAATTGAAGTGTGGCCACCCATCTAGGATGGCAATCCCGAATCCCTCTCTATATATATGCGCTGTATATAATTAATACAACTGCCATACTTTATTTATGTTCCTGCACCACAACAGCTTTAACATTGAAGTGTAGATGATAAAAAGTTTATTCTTTAACACAGATAAAAGTCTAACAGGTTGCAACGCATTTCGGGGATATACAATCACCTTTCTCAAGCATAGTTGTTTTAAACACAGGGTACAACATACAGTATATAGACGTCACACAATGAATTGTACAAGAAATATGGGAGGAGTCAAAGGGGTGGCAAACAAAAGTGCTCCATTGATTACCTTAAAGGGGTTGTCCCGCGAAAGCAAGTTGGGGTATACACTTCTGTATGGCCATATTAATGCACTTTGTAATGTACATTGTGCATTAAATATGAGCCAAACAGAAGTTATTCACTTACCTGTTCCGTTGCTAGCGCCCCCGTCTCCATGGTGCTGTCTAATCTTCAGCGTCTAATCGCCCGATTAGACGCGCTTGCGCAGTCCGGTCTTCTCCCTTCTGAATGGGGCCGCTCGTGCCGGAGAGCTGCTCCTCGTAGCTCCGCCCCGTCACGTGTGCCGATTCCAGCCAATCAGGAGGCTGGAATCGGCAATGGAACGCACAGAGCCCACGGTGCACCATGGGAGAAGACCTGCGGTCCACCGTGAGGGGAAGATCCCGGCGGCCATCTTCGCAAGGTAAGTAAGAAGTCACCGGAGCGCGGGGATTCAGGTAAGTACTATCCGTTTTGTTTTTTTTAAACCCCTGCATCGGGTTTGTCTCGCGCCGAACGGGGGGGCTATTGAAAAAAGAAAAAACCCCGTTTCGGCGCGGGACAACCCCTTTAATGCAGTATACAGTGGGGGAAAAAGGTATTTAGTCAGATACCAATTGTACAAGTTCTCCCACGTAAAAAGATGAGAGGCCTGTAATTGTCATCATAGGTAGACCTCAACTATGAGAGACAACATGAGAAAACACATCCATAAAATCACATTTTCTGATTTTTAGGTTAATCAGGTTCATATCTCACACCTATTACATGTACATGCAAAATAACTTTTATTTCTGGAGATTGTATGACTTGCAGCCTGCATTTATAATAATTTTCCTTTCTGAGCAGTGGAGATGTAATGTAAGTAGCTATAACACAGTAAACAATTTCTTGCTTTTAGCAGGCAGCATTTGTAAGATTCTCAAGATTCTCTGCTTCTGTCTTCCTCCTTCCCACTTCAATTCTCTTTAGACGTCTAAGGGCAGCATGAATCAATACTCCTACTTGCTCCTATTAATCGTGTTATCTTTGTTACTAGAGACAGACTTCACTTGACAAGAAATTAAAAAAGAAGCACTTTAGAGTCATTTTTCAACACAAAAATGTAATATTAGGTAGATTAAGTTATTCTCTCTTTTGCTAGTTGTCACATTTGCTAGTTATCACACAAGTTGTTTAAACGCTCATGACCATTTTTGTGAATGTATGTATTAATTGTGGTAGCAATACTTAGGAGACATTTCTAGTACTACAACTTTATCCACTTTTAAACACAGAATCATAATAGCGAAGTCCTCTAAAAGAAGCCATCATGGATACTAACGGCTGATGGACATTCAGGTTTTCTATGTCTACTGAAGGTATGTTTGCATTTGTATTCAGTCAGTTCTTTTTAACTGAGACAAACATAGCAGATGTAAAATATACATCAGTACATCTCAGGGAGACTATGGGATCAGTTTTGTTATCAGTCAGTCTTTGGTGTTTTTGACAAATAAGAGCAAAGAGACTGGAGGGTTGGGGATACAGTATGTGAACACACCCTTATTTCCCCACAACAAAAATGCAATGCATGATTACATTATTTCCTTTATTGATATAAATGTAAGAACATTATAAGTACTGTAGTGTCAGGCTAAAGGAGTTTATCCAGGTCTAGAGCGTGGTGTGAGCAGTGGAGACACACCAGGAAGGCTCCTACCTGTCATGCTTGCTTGATTTTCTTCCTGAGGCGGTGTTTCTAACTTTGCTCGGGAGGGGTAACATCTCTCCTTAGGGAGAGCACCAAGAAGGTGAGTGAGGAGACTTATAAGGCCATCCATGCTCCTCTGGGTAATATGCAAATATGCATCTTCTAACTTTGCTAAACTGGCTGCCTTACTGATCTCTGGACCTTTGGTTGTGCTGCACCATGATTTCTGTTGTGCAGGAGTAGAAGAGGATGAGCAGTGGTAGTTGAGGCTGGTTTGTTGTGAGGCCTACCTGTCGTTTAACTGAGTTGCGAGGGTGAGGAGGAAAGAAGCCCACAGTGCAATTGCACTTTTTATGATGGCGCTATTGTGAATACTTTGCACCATTAGGCTGCTCGCACAACATTCGGTGGCATAAGACACGATTGGCAGAAAGTTACTGAAATATTGTCTAACATAGATTGCGTTGATGAAATAGAAAAAAAATGTTACTATGCAGAATATGATTAGCAAAGGTGAGCAGTCTATTCGTACTTTGCAATGTAAAGAAGATGATCTGGAAAATAGACCTAGGAAAAATAATTGCCGACTAATGTTCAAGAAAAGGTCTGTATCCGAAATAATTTTTTGAAGGATGGCTGAAATGTAGCATAGAGGAATATGCTTTATCAGCTTTCTTTGCTGTGGAAAGGGCTCATAAAGTTCCTGCTAAACCTGGTCCACCTGGTGCCACTCCAAGAACTGTTTTGATAAAACTCCTGCATTATAAAGATTAGGACATTATTTCGAAAAGAGCAAGAGAAATGAAAGAGATAACTATGATTGGTCATCATCATATAGCTGTCTTTCCAGATTATTCAGTGGACATACAAAAAAATTGATGCAGTTTTAAGATGTTAAGAGAGGTTACGGGGTTTACATCTATCTTATGCTATTTTATATATGGCAAGACTGAGAGTTGTGACACAGAGGAAGACTTTTTTCTTGGACAATTCTAGGGATGATGCTTTCTGGATTGCTATACATTAACAATATTTATATAACAGTAATAAGTAGTGGGCTATTGGCAGAAATTTGATGGCTTGAAATTAATTATTTATTAGATAGGTGAGAAGCTCCTGAGTACTGATCCTTAGTATTAATGATTGAACTGTGATATTGTTTTTTTTTCATTCACTATAACTACACCCTGGTGACTAGAGCCCCAGGAGATATAGGGATATGTGCATAGGGTCAGGTATGGCAGGGTGTTGTGTTTTTCTTTTCCTTCTTTCTTCTTCTTCTCCTCTACCATGCAATGCAACCAGTATCTGTTACAGTACTAGTAAGGTGCATAGGTACGCATGGCGCAGGACTCCCTGACCCTCACCCACGCCAATGTCCCTTCCTGGAGGTAGCCCCAAAGGTGGACAGGTCCAGGCTGCCAACACTGACCCTACGCTGCCTAGTGGCTGGACAAGAAGGAACCGCAGTACCTATGCAGATGACAACTTACTAGTACCGACAGGCTAGGCCGATAGAATAAACCAACACGACTGGAAAACCACAGAACACAGACAGATCTGGATCGAAACAAGGTAACTTTCACTGGAGCAGGACTGAAGTCAGACACAGAGGGAAAGGAACCAATAACTGGCAACTGCTATCAGCAGCTGCCAGACTATATTCAGGAGTCTCCGCCCCTTGAGACCCATCAAGGCGGCTCACTGGAGCTCCCAGCCAGACACTATAACTCACAGAGGTAGAGCACGCGTGCCTCTCATAGCAGGCACCCCACGCCCACACACCGGAGCACGGTACCACCACTTGCCAACCCAAACGTGGGCGCAACACCATCCCAGAACACCACGGTGAACTTCGCCACTGCCACCCGTGGTCCCTGACCGGCCGCATGGTAACAGCATCTTGAATTTTATGTATAAAACATAAATAATGAATCTCATTTACCAAGCATCAAGAGGTTAATATAATTTTGTGAAATGCCTGGAGTATGGGGGATACAACTAAAAGATGTGCTGTTTTTACATCTATTTAACAATTTCAACCATTGTTTGTCTATTAGAAATACATTACAAAACATATTGTACACTTGCTTCACTATTCTAAGCACATTTTTTAAATTCTGGGTACTCTAGTTATTCGCATACAGTAAGTTTACTGATTCAGAAAAATATCTCTTCTAAATGTGAGTCATCTTTGATAGATTCCATCGGGAGATTTGTTTGTCTTAGATGTATTATTGCACAACATAAATATATTTTTTAATGGCAATATACATTCCCCCTTCACCTTCTTAATATATTTGCTGGAATACGGAGGGGGAATGTATATTGCCATTAAAAAATATATTTATTTTGTGCAATCGAGCATCGCTTTTTTCGAGTAACTGACTACTCGAGCGAAAAGATTCGGGGTGTGGCGGGGGTTGCAGAGGGGAGTGGAGGGGGGAGAGAGAGAGAGAGATCCCCCCTGTTCCCCACTGCTACCCCCCGCTCCACCATGCCGCCCCTGGTGCCCCCCAAATCTTTTCGCTCGAGTAGTCAGTTACTCGAAAAAAGCGATGCTCGATTGCAAAATTGCCCTAAGCGAGTACGTTCGCTCATCTGTATTCGACAATACTCTTGTTATTACAGTTCATGAAATACACTTTCTAGAATAGATTTCCTAATAGGTACTCTATCTATGCTTCCTTTTGTTCATATACTGGAATATGTACTACAAACTGTGTCTGATCATTCTCTACTTTACTTGTTGTTGATTATGAATGGTGGGGAATTTGATTTGGATAGAGTTTGGAAGTTAAATCCTTTTTGGTTAGACCTGCTTGATGGTAATGCTAGAATGGAGAAGGCACTATTGGAATTTTTTCAGATTAATATTGGCTCTTCCTCAATGTCTGTAGTGTGGAATGCTATGAAGTTATTTTTATGGAGTCATTATGTACAGATTAGCTTACACAAGTCTAAATCCTGGTATGTTATTAGGGCTTTTCAGCAACAAATTTTAGATTCAGAGCAAGCTTATATACATTCTCCCAATTATTAGATGGAAATTAATTGGAAACAGGCATAGTCTCAACTTGCAGATCATCTGAGAGGTATTGCAAAAAATGTTTATGAAGCGGAAGATTTTTTAGCAAGGGGAAGCTGGGGGTAATTTTCTTGGCCTATATAGTTAAGGCACAGGGATCTATAATCTTATGTGGCAACATTAAAAAGGCCTGATAATTCTTTGGTTATAAAGGAGGATGAAATTATGGAGACATTTTTTCTGCTTTAAAAACTTCTAAGTTAAGTGTGGATTGTGAAGATCTTTATGAATATTTAGCTCGGATGTGATCTCCAATTTTGTCTGATGATCAGAAAGTATTATTAGAGGCTCCTTTAACACTGAATGAGTTAAAGGGGTTGTCCCGCGGCAGCAAGTGGGTCTATACACTTCTGTATGGCCATATTAATGCACTTTGTAATGTACATTGTGCATTAATTATGAGCCATACAGAAGTTATAAGAAGTTTTTCACTTACCTGCTCCGTTGCTAGCGTCCTCGTTTCCATGGAGCTGACTAATTTTCGCCGTCTAATGGCCAAATTAGCCGCGCTTGCGCAGTCCGAGTCTTCTTGTCTTCTCAATGGGGCCGCTCGTGCAGGATGCCGGCTCCGTGTAGCTCCGCCCCATCACGTGCCGATTCCAGCCAATCAGGAGGCTGGAATCGGCAATGGACCGCACAGAAGAGCTGCGGTCCACGGAGGTAGAAGATCCCGGCGGCCATCTTCAGCAGGTAAGTAAGAAGTCACCGGAGCGCGGGGATTCAGGTAAGCGCTGAGCGGTTTTTTTTTTAAGTCCCTGCATCGGGGTTGTCTCGCACCGAACGGGGGGGGGGGGGGGGGGGGTTGAAAAAAAAAAAAAAACGTTTCAGCGCGGGACAACCCCTTTAAGGGATGCAGTAGCAACACTTCCTAATGAAAAGGCACCTGGGTTCGAAAGCCTTCAAAAATGAATATTTTGAGAGCTACCAGTATATGCTTTTGTTACATCTATTGACCATGTTTCATGAATCTTAGCATAAAGGCATACTCACCATCAATGAAGGATGCTATAATTGTCTTAATTCCTAGGCCAGGAAAGAATTTATCTCTTCTTGATTTCTATTGTCCAATATCTCTATTGACCACGGATGTTAAAATTTTGGTGAAGGTACTTGCAAGTAGATTATTTTTAGTAATGATTCATTTAATACATTAGATTCAGTCCAGCTTCATGCCAAACAAATTAATTGCTATTAATTTAAGGAGGTTATATATGAATCTTTTGGCGGATCATCAAGTTTGCGGCAGCAGGACTGTTTTTTCATTCGACACTGCCAAAACGTTTGATAGCTTCAAATGGAATTGCTTGTAAGTTGTTCTTTACAGTATGGGTTTCAGTGAGAAATTTTTGGCATGGGTTGAACTGCTGTATTGAATACCAGGGGCAAGAGTGAGGGTAATTGGTCATATCTCTGAACTGACAGTGTTAGAGGTGCCTTGTCTCCTCTTCCCTTCGTTTTGGCAATTGAGTCTGTGACTGGTTTTATAAGGCAATCACCTGATATAGTTGGATTGCGGTATGGGGAAATGGAGGAATGTATCTCAGTATATGCAGATGATCTGTTGTTGTATATGGGAAATGTGAGTAGATAAATCAGTCCTATTATGTCCAACTTTGATATATTTGGTACTAGCTTACCCGTCGCGCGTTGCTGCGAAGACAGACCTACGTACATATATTCGTTTTTATATATATAAATACCAACCAATCACAGCACAGCTTTAATGTTAACTCAGTGGTATAAGATATAACAACCAACCGCAGCGCAGCTTAAATGTTACCTCAGCTTTTTAATATATAACACCCAATCACAGCGCAGCTTTCATGTTACGTGAGCAGTATAATATATAACATTAACAACCAATCACAGTGCAGCTTTCATGTTACCTCAGCAGTAAGAGAAATAACAACCAATCACAGCGCAACTTTTATTCTGCCTCAACAATATAAAAAATAGCAATCAATCACAGTGCAGCATTCATTATACCTCAGCGGTATAATATAAAGCACTGAACTGCTCAGAGAATGAGCTGCCTCTGATTGGCTCAGCGCAGCTCTCAGCTGAATGACAGCTGAGCTGAGCCAATCAGTGGCAGCACTCACTCACCCATTGATGAATTCATGAATGGGTGTGAGTGAGAGCTGCCTCTGATTGGTCACAGCCTGGCCAATCAGAAGCAGCTCATTCAGCAGGCTGGGATTTTAAATCCCCGGCTGCTGAATACTACAGAGAGCAGCTGAACTCCGTCTGCCGGGACCAGGTGAGTATATATATATTTTTTTACTTTTACACATTTCTGGATGAATTGCAGGGAAGGGCTTATATATTTAAGCCCTTCCCAAAAATTCATTGTGCGATCGCCGGCAGCCCATTGCTTTCAATGGAGCCGGCTGTATTGCCGGCTCCATTGAATTTAATGGGCTAACATCGTTCTGCCAGGACAAGGTGAGTATATTTTTTTTTTTACTTTTACACATTTTAGGATGATTTTCAGGTAAGGGCTTATATTTTTAAGCCCTTCCCGAAAATTCATCCCGCGCTCGCCGGCAGCCCATTGCTTTCAATGGAGCCGGCTATATTGCCGGCTCCATTGAATTCAAAGGGCTAACATTGTTCTGCTCTGCCACAGCTGTCACAGCTGTGGCAGAGGAGAACGATCCTTATGCTGACAGTGCGGGGGGGGGGGAAACTCGCTCTTGCCACTATTGTGGCTTAATAGTGAGACCTCGGAGCCCGAAATGCAGCCCTGCATGTTGCTCCTCGCCTGCCCTATCCATTTCTGTGTTTTCTACATGACTTTGGTGATTTGCTAAGATTTTCACAAATGAAAACCTTAGCGGAGCACCAGTCATATACAAAAATGCTCGAGTCGCCCATTGACTTCAATGGGGTTCGTTACTCGAAACGAACTCGAGCATCACTGAAAGTTCGACTCGAGTAATGAACACTCGAGCATTTTGGTACTCGCTCATCTCTAGTTGTGACCCATTTACTTTTCCTATTTATGACATAATCAATGCTCATGCCAAATTTCAAGTTTCTATGACATTGGGAAGTGAGAAAATCAGATTCCGTACGTAAAATTTGGACGCTATTTCTTTTGCGCTTAGAATTGAATAATCAAGTTGGGACCCATTAGCATTTCCTATTTATGACATAATCAATGCTTGTGCCAAATTTCAAGTCTTTATGACATTGGAAAGTCAGAGAATTAGATTCCGTACATAAAATTTGGACGCTAATTCTTTTGTGCTTAGAATTAAATAATCGAGTTGGGACCCATTAGCATTTCCTATTTATGACATAATCAATGCTCCTGCCAAATTTCAAGTTTCTATGACATTGGGAGGTGAGAAAATTAGATTCCGTACGTAAAATTTGGACGCTAATTCTTTTGCGCTTAGAATTATATAATCGAGTTGGGACCCATTAGCTTTTCCTATCTATGCCAAATGTCATGTTTCTTCGAAATCGGGAAGTGAGAGAATTAGTGGCAATGATGGAAATCGAAGGATCTACGTGAGGGGGGGGGGGCGTAACTGTCGACGACGCTCGCACGCACTCCATTTATTATAGGATAGATGTACCATGCCAGTAATCTTCCCAGGAGTGTACCAAACAACTTCCCAAAGTTTCATGGCGATCAGATGAATGGTGTAGTAGCGCATAAATGACAAACAGACAGACACACAGACAGAAAGACACGCACACATTCAATTTTATATATATAGAAGACTAGCTTGCGCGTTGCTGCGAAGACAGACATACATACATACATTCGTTTTTATATATCTAGATAACAACCAATCACAGCACAGCTTTCATGTTACCTCAGTGGTATAATAAATAACAAATCGCAGCGCAGCTTACATGTTACCTCAGCTTTATAATATACTAGCGTACCTGTCGCGCGTTGCCACGAAGACAGACATACATACATTCGTTTTTATATATCTAGATAACAACCAATCACAGCGCAGCTTTTAAGTTACCTCAGCGGTATAATATATAACAACCAATCACAGCACAGCAGCTTTCATGTTACCTCAGCGGTATAATATATAGCAACCAATCACAGCACAGCTTTCATGTTACCTCAGCGGGATAATATATAGCAACCAATCACAGCACAGCTTTCATGTTACCTCAGCAGTATAAGAAATAGCAACCAATCCAAGCACAGCTTTCATTTTACCTCAGCAGTATAAGAAATTGCAACCAATCACGGCACAGCTTTCATTTTACCTCAGCATTCTCAATATCCAGCAATTGTCTTGCGAAACGTTCGGCTAATGCATCATTTTGTAGTTGAACACGCATCCCGTTGCTCGTAATGTCTTTTGCTTTTGTGCTTGAGATGGAAATCAAACGATCTTTGTCTGGGGGGCATAACTGTCGATGATGCTCGCAGGATAGTTGTACTATGCCAGTAATCTTCCCAGGAGTGTACTCAACAACTTCCCAAAGTTTTATGGCGATTAGATGAATGGTGTAGTAGCGCAAAAAGGACAGACAGACATACATTCCTTTTTATATAAATAGATGACATCAGGAAGTGAGAGAATTAGAGTCCGTACGTAAAATTTGGCCGCTAATTATTTTGCGCTTAGAATTGAATACTTGAATTGGGACCTATTACCTTTTCCTATTTATGACATAATCAATGCTTGTGCCAAATTTCAAGTTTCTATAACATTGGGAAGCGAGAAAATTAGATTCCTTGCGTAAAATTTGGACGCTAATTCTTTTGCGCTTAGAATTGAATAATTGAGTTGGGACTAGAGATGAGCGAGCACCAAAATGCTCGGGTGCTCGTTACTCGGGACGAACTTTTCGCGATGCTCGAGGGTTCGTTTCGAATAACGAACCCCATTGAAGTCAATGGGCGACCCGAGCATTTTTGTATATCGCCGATGCTCGCTAAGGTTTTGTTTGTGAAAATCTGGGCAATTCAAGAAAGTGATTGGAACGACACAGAAACGGATAGGGTAGGCGAGGGGCTACATGTTGGGCTGCATCTCAAGTTCCCAGGTCCCACTATTAAGCCACAATAGCGGCAAGAGTGGTCCCCCCCCCCCCTCCCAACAACTTTTACTTCTGAAAAGCCCTCATTAGCAATGCATAACTTTGCTAAGCACCACACTATCTTCCAACAAAGCACAATCATTGCCTGCATGACACTCCGCTGCCACATCTCCTGGGTAACATGCTGCCCAACCCCCCCCCCCCCACGACCCAGTGTCCACAGCGCACACCAAACTGTCCCTGCCCAGCCTTCAGCTGCCCTCATGCCACGCCACCCTCATGTCTATTTATAAGTGCGTCTGCCTTGAGGAGGAACCGCAGGCACACACTGCAGAGGGTTGGCACGGCTAGGCAGCGACCCTCTTTAAAAGGGGTGGGGCGATAGTCCACAATGCTGTACAGAAGCAATGAGAAATCCAATACTGTGCCACCTCCATCTGGAGCTGCACACGTGGGCATAGCAATGGGGAACCTATGTGCCACACACTATTCATTCTGTCAAGGTGTCTGCATGCCCCAGTCAGACCGCGTTTTTTTATAACTAGTCACAGGCAGGTATAACTCCGCAATGGGAATTCCGTGTGCACCCACAGCATGGATGGCTCCCTGGAACCCACCGGCGGTAAATAAATATATCCTATTGCATTGCCCATCACAGCTGAGGTAATAAATTCATGTTTAATGCAGGTGGGCTTCGGCCCACACTGCATGCCCCAGTCAGACTGGGGTTCTTTAGAAGTGGACACATGCAGTTACAACTCCCTGTGGACCCACAGCATGGGTGGCTCCCTAGAACCCACCGGCGGTACATAAATACATCCCATTGCAGTGCCCAACACAGCTGATGTAACGTCAGCTGTCATGCAGGTGGGCTAAAAATTAATTTGATTACACTGTAGGCGAGGGCCCCCAAAAATTGGTGTACCAACAGTACTAATGTACCTGAGAAAAATTGCCCATGCCCAACCAGGAGGGCAGGTGAAACCCATTAATCGCTTTGGTTAATGTGGCTTAATTGGTAACTAGGCCAGGAGGCAGCCCAGTTAAAATAAAAATTGGTTGAGGTGAAAGTTTCAACGCTTTAATGAGCATTGAAACGTCTAAAAATTGTTTAGAAAAATTATATGACTGAGCCTTGTGGGCCTAAGAAAAATTGCCCGTTCGGCGTGATTACGTGAGGTTTCAGGAGGAGGAGCAAGAGGAGGAGGAGGAATATTATACACAGATTGATGAAGCAAAAAGGTCCCCGTTTTTGATGGGGATAGAGAACAATGCTTCCATCCGCGGGTGCAGCCTACGTATTGCTTAGGTATCGCTGCTGTCCGCTGGTGGAGAAGAGAAGTCTGGGGAAATCCAGGCTTTGTTCATCTTGATGAGTGTTAGCCTGTCGGCACTGTCGGTTGACAGGCGGGTACGCTTATCTGTGATGATTCCCCCAGCCGCACTAAACACCCTCTCTGACAAGACGCTAGCCGCAGGACAAGCAAGCACCTCCAGGGCATACAGAGCGAGTTCAGGCCACGTGTCCAGCTTTGACACCCAGTAGTTGTAGCCTTGACTGGGGAGCGGTGACACAGTCTTGCTGGGGAGCCATAAAGCTGTCAAGGGTGTTAGAGAGTGTTGCCCTGCCTGTGCTGTACATGCTGCCTGATCTCCGCGCCTCCCCTGCTACCTGACCCTCGGAACTGCGCCTTCGGCCACTAGCGCTGTCGTATGGAAATTTTACCATCAGTTTGTCCGCCAGGGTCCTGTGGTATAGCAACACTCTCGAACCCCTTTCCTCTTTGGCTATGAGAGTGGAAAGGTTCTCCTTATACCGTGGGTCAAGCAGTGTGTACACCCAGTAATCCGTAGTGGCCAGAATGCGTGTAATGCGAGGGTCACGAGAAAGGCATCCTAACATGAAGTCAGCCATGTGTGCCAGGGTACCTGTACGCAACACATGGCTGTCCTCACTAGGAAGATCTCTTTCAGGATCCTCCTCCTCCTCCTCCTCAGGTCATACACGCTGAAAGGAAGACAGGCAAGGAGCATGTGTACCCTCAGCAGTGGGCCAAGCTGTCTCTTCCCCCTCCTCCTCATCTTCCTCCTCCTCCTCCTCCTCCTCCCCCTCCTCCTCCTCCTCCCCCTCCTCCTCCTGAACGCGCTGAGATATAGACAGGAGGGTGCTCTGACTATCCAGCGACATACTGTCTTCCCCCGGCTCTGTTTCCGAGCGCAAAGCGTCTGCCTTTATGCTTTGCAGGAAACTTCTCAAGAGGCATAGCAGAGGAATGGTGACGCTAATGATTGCAGCATCGCCGCTCACCACCTTTGTAGACTCCTCAAACTTTCCAAGGACCTGGCAGATGTCTGCCAACCAGGCCCACTCTTCTGAAAAGAATTGAGGAGGCTGACTCCCACTGCGCCGCCCATGTTGGAGTTGGTATTCCACTATAGCTCTACGCTGCTCATAGAGCCTGGCCAACATGTGCAGCGTAGAGTTCCACCGTGTGGGCACGTCGCACAGCAGTCGGTGCACTGGCAGATTAAACCGATGTTGCAGGGTGCGCAGGGTGGCAGCGTCCGTGTGGGACTTGCGGAAATGTGCGCAGAGCCGGCGCACCTTTCCGAGCAGGTATGACAAGTGTGGGTAGCTTTTCAGAAAGCGCTGAACCACCAAATTAAAGACGTGGGCCAGGCATGGCACGTGCGTGAGGCTGCCGAGCTGCAGAGCCGCCACCAGGTTACGGCCGTTGTCACACACGACTATGCCCGGTTTGAGGCTCAGCGGCAAAAGCCAGCGGTCAGTCTGCTCTGTCAGAGCCTGCAGCAGTTCGTGGGCCGTGTGCCTCTTCTCTCCTAAGCTGAGTAGTTTCAGCACGGCCTGCTGACGCTTGCCCACCGCTGTGCTGCCACGCCACGCAACACCGAATGCTGGCGACGTGCTGCTGCTGACACATCTTGATTGCGAGACAGAGGTTTGCGTAGGAGGAGGAGGAGGGTGGTGGTTTAGTGGAGGAAGTATACACCGCCGCAGATACCAGCACCGAGCTGGGGCCCACAATTCTGGGGGTGGGTAGGACGTGAGCGGTCCCAGGCTGTGACTCGGTCCCAGCCTCCACTAAATTCACCCAATGTGCCGTCAGGGAGATATAGTGGCCCTGCCCTCCTGTGCTTGTCCACGTGTCCGTTGTTAAGTGGACCTTGCCAGTAACCGCGTTGGTGAGGGCGCGTACAATGTTGCAGGAGACGTTGTCGTACAGGGCTGGGACGGCACATCGGGAAAAGTAGTGGCGACTGGGAAGCGAGTAGCACGGGGCGGCCGCCGCCATCATGTTTTTTGAAAGCCTCCGTTTCCACAAGCCTATACGGCAGCATCTCCAGGCTGATTAATTTGGCTATGTGCACGTTTAACGCTTGAGCGTGCGGGTGCGTGGCTGCGTACTTGCGCTTTCGCTTAAACACTTGCGCTAGCGACGGCTGGACGCTGCACTGACAGACATTGCTGGATGTGGCCGAGGACAGCGTAGGTGAGGGTGTGTGTGCAGGCCGGGAGACGGTCGTGCCTGTGTCCTGAGAGGGGGGTTGGATCTCAGTGGCAGGTTGGGGCACAGGGGGAGAGGCAGTGGTGCAAACCGGAGGCGGTGAACGGCCTTCGTCCCACCTTGTGGGGTGCTTGGCCATCATATGTCTGCGCATGCTGGTGGTGGTGAGGCTGGTGGTGGTGGCTCCACGGCTGATCTTGGCGCGACAAAGGTTGCACACCACTGTTCGTCGGTCGTCTGCACTCTCAGTGAAAAACTGCCAGACCTTTGAGCACCTCGGCCTCTGCAGGGTGACATGGCGCGAGGGGGCGCTTTGGGAAACAGTTGGTGGATTATTCGGTCTGGCCCTGCCTCTACCCCTGGACACCGCACTGCCTCTTGCAACCTGCCCTGCTGCTGCCCTTGCCTCCCCCTCTGAAGACCTGTCCTCAGTAGGCGTAGCAAACCAGGTGGGGTCAGTCACCTCATCGTCCTGCTGCTCTTCCTCCGAATCCTCTGTGCGCTCCTCCCTCGGACTTACTGCCCTTACTACTACCTCACTGATAGACAACTGTGTCTCAACGTCATCGTCCTCCTCACCAACTGAAAGGTCTTGAGACAGTTGCCGGAAGTCCCCAGCCTCATCCCCCGGACCCCGGGAACTTTCCAATGGTTGGGCATCAGTCACGATAAACTCCTCTGGTGGGAGAGGAACCACTGCTACCTATTCTGGGCAGGGGCCCAGGAACAGTTCCTGGGAGTCTGCCTGCTCCTCAGAATGTGTCATTGTAATGGAGTGAGGAGGCTGGGAGGAAGGAGGAGCAGCAGCCCGAGGATTCAGAGTTGCAGCAGTGGACGGCGTAGAACTCTGGGTGGTCGATAGTTTGCTGGATGCACTTTCTGCCATCCACGACAGGACCTGCTCACACTGCTCATTTTCTAATAAAGGTCTACCGCGTGGACCCATTAATTGTGAGATGAATGTGGGGACGCCAGAAACGTGCCTCTCTCCTAATCCCGCAGCAGTCGGCTGCGATACACCTGGATCAGGAGCTCGGCCTGTGCCCACACCCTGACTTGGGCCTCCGCGTCCTCGCCCGCGTCCACGTCCTCTAGGCCTACCCCTACCCCTCAGCATGGTGTATTACCAGTAGTGCAGAAACAGAACGCTGTAATTAAATGTGCCGCTTATTGGCCTGTGGTTGGAGGCTGACTTCGCTTACGGAACGCACAGCAGAGTCAGGAAAGAATTTTGCGCAAGCCTGTAGTGAGACGTAGGTGCGTATGACTGAGCTAGTGGAATTCACAGCGCAGAAGCAGTCAAGTGTCCAAAGGCCACTAGAAGGCCTTAAGTATTTTGCTTCTATTTTTTTAAAGGCTGAGCTGAGACAGCAGACAGATACTGTAGGCAGCGTATATATGTATACTGTTTCCCTCTGGACGGGATGACGGCGGTGAAGTTAAGGGGCAACGCAGAGCCAGGAAACAATTTTGCGCAAGCCTGCTGTAACACTTAGCTGCGTATTAATTAGGACTACTACCCCCAGCAGAGACGCAGTACACTCAAGACGGTCACAGGCAGCCCAAAGATAGTATTTTTCCCAAATTTGTTTGAAAAAGCCCACTGCCTATATAGACAGTATATCTCTTTCACCTTTCCCACTGTCCCTGCCTCACCACTACTGGCCCTATACTATGTAATATTACTGCAGACTGAGGACGCAATGCTCTGCACGCCCGATATACAAAAAAAAAAAAATGTGCAACACTGCTCACAGCAGCCTTAACAGTACTGCACACGGTCAGATGTGGCCCTAAGAAGGACCGCTGGGGTTCTTCAAGCCTAAAATAACTCCTAACGCTCTCCCTATAGCAGCTCCAGCATCAGCAGCACTGTCCCTGATCTCTGGCAGAATGCATCTGTGGCGAGCCGTGGGAGGGGCCGATTTATATACTCGGGTGACACCTGATCTCCCCAGCCACTCACTGCAGGGGGGTGGTATAGGGCTGGAACATCACAGGAGGAAGTTGTAATGCCTTCCCTGTCTTTCTATTGGCCAGAAAAGCGCGCAAATGTCTCAGAGATGAAAGTGAAAGTAACTCGAACATCGCGTGGTACTCGTCTCGAGTAACGAGCATCTCGAACACCCTAATACTCGAACGAGCATCAAGCTCGGACGAGTACGTTCGCTCATCTCTAGTGATAAATGAAAACTGTTTAAAAAGTCAGCAGGGCAAATGGGGAACCGAACATACTATTACTGAAAAATACACTGTAGCGACTGCATGAAATGAGGATTATGAATAGAAGCAAACTGATTATAACAGTTATTTTTACATGGCATTTACATGGACTGATAACGTTTGATCAATCCTGAGGCCATGTAAAAGTGCAAATGATCAAATGACAAGGGAGCAAACACTCATTCATTGGCTGATCGGCTTGTTCATCCAAGTATGAAAATGCTTGCTAGTTGGCTGCAAGTCTTCCCTAGTAAACAGGGAGAACGCGGCTGAATAATGATAGCAGATCATAGGAGCGCAGATAATCTGCCTGTCTAGACATGATGAATGAGAGCTGACCGACTGGCTCGTGGTCAGTCAGCACTTGTAAGCATAGTCAGCTACTACAGTACTACTACAACGAGGCACAAAACTGCTGTGTTAAAATAATCTAACCATATTGATAGCAGTGAAGCAGCCAACAGTCAGCCAAGAACATCTATCATATCTGATTGTTTTTAGAACAGTATCACTGAATGATCTTAGAAACAAACAAAAGGAAACAAAATGTACACAATCTAGAATCCTTTGAATGAAACTGACTACAGCAATAGCAGTTTGAAATGAGTTAGCGCCATCTTCTGGACAAATGCCAGATAATTGTCATTGCTGCACGACCATTATAAAATGTACTACACAGAATAATGCTCAAATTCACATAATGGGGCAGATTTACTAAGATTGTGTATTTATATGAAAGCTTCTTCATACATTTAGTGTATCTTCTAGCCGTCCATGTACCACATATAAATTCTACACTGGCTAAGAGCTGCAATAATTTATGGTAAATTCAACAGCCTAAGAGGGACCACATTCCCTAATTCTAAGCTCCTCTACTCTTTTTTTTTTTTTTTTTAAGCCGGGCTGGCATAGAATGGCGAATGGTCCCCCACTTTTTGGCATACAGGATGGTGTGAGCCAAAATGTGCAACTTTTATATGCCAGAAACCTAAAGTGAAGCATTTAATAAGTGTTGCATCTATGTTTGTCTGACGCTGCCTTCACACAATTGTTTTATCATGGCTATTTTGCTGCGATAACATGCCAGCCGAAAATCACTACCATCTAAAGCATTGGATTCCAATGCATTCATTCAGATGGTCAATTTTTTGGTGCGTAAAATCGGCCGTTCAGAAAAGATAGCACATACGGAGCGCATTCCAGCCGGCCGCTTTTACACCAGCCAGAAAAGATAGGTCTTGACCTAACTTTTGCCGGAATATGCAGTCCGGTCGCTTAGGGTTCTATGGCAGCCTATAAGAGCTGCCGGAAAAGGGAGGTGGGAGGGAGTTAAGCAGCGGCTTGCGTTGCTAAAGTCCCTCCTCCTCCCTTTGTCGGCAGCTCTAATAGGCTGGGGAGGGAGAGGGAGGGAGTTTAGCACACTAGCTCTGCTAAGTTCCCACCATGTCCCGCCCCTCCCTTGGCCAGCAGCCAGCAAGGGGCAGAGAGGGGGAGGGAGTTTAGCAGAGCTGAACTCTATCCCCCCGGCTGACAGTATTCCATCTATATACACAGCAGCCTGGCCATCTGAATAAGCATGAAAACAGGAGATGCAGCCGCGATGCAGCCAGCCGAAAATAGTAGCACCTGTGTGAAGGAGCCCTGAAGATGATATGAGGAAAACAGGAGGCCCAGAGGCATAACTTGAAGCTTCTGGGCCCCAATGCAAAATCTATCATGAGGCCCCCAAATTTGATGCTTTTTTTCATAGTACTGGGCCCACTATATGGAGAGGAGAGGTCTTATGGGGCCCCTAAGGCTCCTGGTCCCAGGTTCAACTGCATCCTCTGCATTCCCTATAGTTACGCCAGTGAAGGGGCCTAATAAATATGTAGTAGTGGAGAGGTTTTACTGAACACACTAGTCTTCATGTACAGCATTCAGAAACAGAATAAGAAAATTGTGCTTGAAGGGATATATAAATATTGACATTATATTTAAATTAATATTTTCTAGGCTGAATGCAACTTATGACATAAACTGTAGAGACTTATAAATGTGATAGATGAAAAAAGAAGGCAGTGGCCTACTGCACATGGAATAAACTGCACATTCATTAGCTGCAATGCCCTGGCATAAAAATCGTCTCTCTGCGACTTCCCTTGTGGGTCCCTGTTGATAGAATTGGATCACATATCTCTTCTAGCGCTCCTGCATCATGAGGAAAGCAAAAAGTAAGCTGAACTTTGCAAGACTTCGGCCTTATTCACAGGAGCTCACAACCCAAATCAAGGATCCTCGTTTTCTTGTGAGCCCGAACACAAACATCAATCAAAATCACAAAAAAGGAAAATATAAACAGACAAAAAAAATCTGAGAAAGCAGCCATATACTTACTGATATACTGATTTAAGAAGGCGGGTAGAAGCACCATATCCCAAACATGCAGACAGCCAATCTGCCTAATATTAAAGGGGTTGTCTCGTGGCAGCAAGTGGGGTTATACACTTCTGTATGGCCATATTAATGCACTTTGTAATGTACATCGTGCATTAAATATGAGCCATACAGAAGTTATTCACTTACCTGCTCTGTTGCTGGCGTCCCCGTCGCCATGGATCCGTCTAATTCTGATGTCTTCTGGCGTTTTTAGACGCGCTTGCGCAGTCCGTGCTTCTGGCTGGTGAATGGGGCCGCTCGTGCGGAGAGCTGGTCACCGCGTCGTCATCGTAGCTCCGCCCCGTCACATGTGCCGATTCCAGCCAATCAGGAGGCTGGAATCGGCAATGGACCGCACAGAGCCCATGGTGCACCATGGGAGAAGACCCGCGGTGCACCATGGGAGAAAACCGCAGTGCATCCCTGGGAAAGGACCGGTGGCCATCTTAGGGAGAAGATTTTTATAACTCCATATTTCGTCGGATCGGTGAGTAGCAAGCGGTTTAAAAACCGCTTTAAATTGCTATTTTATGCCAGGGGGGTGACAGGGGGAATGGGGTAATGTAAAATTTTGATGTTTGCTGCGAGACAACCACTTTAACCAATATTTATATATTTTTTATTACTCAAAGATATTAAGCAAGATTTAACCAATTTTCTTAAATATGAAGCATCTTTGGTCAGCAGAATAGCAACCAAAAGGTGCTAATAATTCGAAAAATCCTACATATATGTTTAGGAATCTCCCTATCCCTGTTCTAGTGTCTTGCTTTCAAAAACCACAAAAATTTCTTAATAAACATGTTTGGAAAGGGCAACATCCCAGTGTGACAGCCCACACTTTATATCTTCCCAGCCATAAAGATGGATTAGGTTTACCACAAATTTTTTATTACTGCTATACGACCACGTCCCCGGCAAGACTTTGGAAAGCCAATTCCATCACAAAGCATTGGGTAAATATGGAAACATTGTTTCCAAACACTATACCTGCCAATGTTGTATTATGGCTACTAACTCTGTGAATTTCTGTCCCAAAGGCTGGGTTCACACAGGGCAGATTTGCTGCGGAAATTCCGTGCGAAATTTCGTTGCGGCAAATCCACCTGTGGCTGCTGATCCTGGCATTAGCCAGCCATGTGGATGAGATTTGTCAAAAATCTCGTCCACGCAGGACAGCCAATCCGTCCCGGCAAAGCCGGCGCTGCATTGCGGATTCCCTGGCCACAGTATATCTATTTTTTTTCTGCTGCGGCCTCGCTCCTCTTTATGGGAGCGCCAGCTGCAACAGAAAAGCATGTGGCCAAGCCGCTCCAAAACCCATGACTAAGTGCCGTGGGTTTTGAAGCTGCACTTTCTCGGCTGAAATCTTGTGGTTTTTCACTGCGGCAAAACCGCAAGATTTCCTCCGGGAATACGACCCATGTGACCCCAGGCTCAATTTACTTATATTAAAACTGAGGGTGCTATCATAGCATGGAAACACAATTTCTAAATCTATTATTCCCTTCAGACTGCCTGAATTACCTTTACAGGTGATAACCTTTATCTAAATTATTAACTTGATCACAGCAAGGATAATTTCAATTTCAGATATATGGCAAGGTTCTTTAATCCCTTCCCACTCCAGGACGTACATTTACGTCCTGGAGCATCGGGGTATGTATGCAGAGAGGTCGTGGGGTTTACTACAGCTGACAACCGTGGGCAATAGCCGCGATCGGCCATTCGGCCGATCGCAGCTATTAAGCTTTAAATGCCGCTGTCAATCCTGACAGCGGCATTTAAATCCCCCCAACAATGAGATCGAGGGAGCCGTGCAGGTGTCATGGCAGCCGGGGGCCTTTTGAAAGGCCTCAGGGCTGCCTTAGCAGACTGCCTATCAAGCCATCCCTGTGGACATGTTCTATCTGCCGCAAGAGTACGCGTGGACAGCTTCGATTGTAGTCAATGGAAGCCGCCCGTCACGCTATACTTCCGCTGTAGCACAGCGGAAGTATAGCATTAATACGTGCCACGCCCACCGCCGGCCGTGTCATGTGACACCGGCGGCACGTCATGTGACACCGCTGGTGCAACATGTGACACGGCCGGCGCGTCATGCGGTATTCCGCTTACGGAGCCCGACACAGCCGTGTGCATAAGGCCTAAGCTTTCACTCACGACCTCAAGGTTGAGGGTTCAATCTCTGCATGGTTCAGGTAGCCGACTCAAGGTTGACTCAGCCCTCCATCCTTCCGAGGTCAGTAAAATGAGTACCGAGGTTGCCGATGTGGTAATAAACAAATTACCTGAAAGCACTGCACAATACGTTTTTTCACTATACAAATAACAAGTCCCTCATTTAGAGTTGACAAGGAAGCTTCTCTGTTGTGGTTGGTATCTCACACCATGCTGCTGTTTATCCTACGAGTTCAGATAAATGCTAAAGATTCTCTAATGGCAAAGGAACCTTGAAACACCTTTTTTAGGATTGTCCAAGTATTTACTTTGGAACCAAACTTTCTTCTTGAAAATACACTCTTTGTTTAAAAAGTCGAGCATCTAGAGAGAGATGAGGTTTTGCTGCAAAACTCTGCATGCAGTTACATCTCAGGCAGATATACAAATGTTGTGCCATGATTAGATGAATGGTCTTGCCACCTGAGGTTCTAAAAGTGATTCCAGCCTTGGCTTATAAAAGCATTCAGGACCTACTTGTGTGCAGTGGACATCATTTTCCGTTTGTGCAGAGCATATTAACCACTAGACATGCCCCTATGATGCAATGAAAGAGATTTCACCCAGTTAACAGAATTTGAGAGGAGGCGCATTATAGGAATGCGAGAAGCTGGATGCTTGAATCGAAGGATTGCCTGTCAACTTGGCCATACTGATCAGACTGTTAGGAGGTGTTGGGACAAGTGGATACATGAGGGCACACAAAGCAACTGGGTTTAGAATGCCCACAGCAGACTGCCAGTAGAGAGGATTGTCTAATCGTCTGACAAGCATGAGCAGCTCCAACTGTTTCATTGTCTGCAATCCAAATACAGGTGGCATCATTGTTACAGGCCAACTCTAGGAGCCTCTTGGAACCATTTCCAGGTGCTTGGCTAAAGGACATTTGGTCTCATGGCTCCCATTACGTGTACTGCCATTGAAACTCACTCTATTTACAGTGGTGTCATGATCAACAAAACTGGACTGCTGTGGAGGGGAACCAGGTTGTCTTCAGTGATGAAATAGGTTTGGTTTGGGCACTGACGATGACCATGTTCATGTCTGGGGACCTAGGAGTGAATGCCTACATTCTCTCTTTGCTGTAGAGCGGCACACTGCCCAAACTGTTAGTGTGATAGGCTGGGGGGGCCATCGCATACGACAGTCGGTCACCCCTAGTAGTGATATGAGGGACAATGACAGCTCAGTGATATGTTCAGGACATCCTGCAGCCACATGTGTTCCTCCATGGTGGCTTCCAAAAGGCATTCTCCAGCAGGATAATGCTCGGACACATACAGAAAGGCTGTCTCCACAACATTGACACACTTCCATGGCCTGCCCAGTCACCAGATTTATCACCAATAGACTGTCTGAAATGCCAACTTCAACAGCCTATGAGTTTAAACAATCTAGAAGCTCAGTTACAGCAAATGTGGAGCGATGTGCCACAGGATACCATAAAGAACCCGTATGCCTCCATGCCTGCCCATATCACATCTTATATCCAAGCTAGAGGTGGTACAACAGGGTACTAGAGTCCCCCTTCAAGGGTTCAGATTTCCGAAATAAATAATCATTTTGCTCTGATATTGTAATTACTTACTTTTATCAATTTTACAATCACACATAGAAAGTATCATTCAATTCCAACAACTCCTTCTTGATGCTTGAATTAGTATTACAATAATATGGAGTTGCTCCTTAGCACTACTACATGTAGGGCGGCTGGAGAAGATTTATTTTCTCGCGCTTCCCCGCCCTTCTCCATTGACCTAACATAGCGGCCATTCAGTACGGAACGGCTGTTATTTACACTGAGCGATCTGCTCATCATCCATCATTTATGTTGCATAAATGATGGATGATGAGCAGAGAAATCTACTGCAGCCTCCCCGCTCCCCTGCTGGACACTCCGTTTGCCCTACATTCGTCCCGTGTAAATGGGCCTTTAAATGTGCTAGGAGCAGCAAATGCTTTGATTGCACAATTTTGGAAAGTATCTAGGGTTCCTCTGATGTCTGAGTTTACCACCTATGTTAACAAGACTTGCAGGTTGGAGGGTAAATTAGCAAGTATGAATGGGAGCTATGGAAAGTACTGTTAATTGGGGAAGTGGATACATTAATCACTTTATTCTTTTACTTTGTATTAACATTACATGAGCTCATGAGTTTTTAGATAGAGCCTTATTGGAGGTATTCTATATTTGTAAGCCACTAGAGATGAGCGAGCACCAAAATGCTCGGGTGCTCGTTGCTCGAGTCGAGTTTTCCGCGATGCTCCAGAGTTCGTTTCGAGTAACGAACCCCATTGAAGTCAATGGGCGACTCAAGCATTTTTGTCTATGACCGATGCTCGCTAAGGTTTTCATTTGTGAAAATCTGCAAAACCTACGAAAGTGATGGAAACGACACAGAAACGGATAGGGCAGGCGAGGAGCAACATGCAGGGCTGCATCTCAGGTTCCTCGGTCTCACTATTAAGCCAAGTGTGTCTGTCATGAGGAGGAACCGGAGGCACACACTGCAGAGGGTTGGCAGGGCCAGGCAGCGACCCTCTTTGAAATTGTGGGCGATAGCCCACAATGCTGTTGAGAATTGATAATAGATTGACGTTCCATCTTCATTCCAATCCTTTGCCACCTCCGTCAGGAGCTGCAAACGTGGGCATAAAGGGGACTCCGTTGCCAGCCCAGCACTTCTACACATCTCCACAATGCAGCAATACTCGGTGTGGGCAGTATATGAGCGGGCCCTGGGTCAGCCTCTCTCCCAGCAAACACCTTGTGTGGCCCAAGGTGCTGTGAGTGACATAGCAATGGGGACTCTATGTATCCACACACTACTCATTCTGTTTGGGTGTCAGATACCTCATCGACAACGCAAGAGGTAAACCATCTGCACTCTGCACCCTACCCAAGTCTGTCAGTGTTTTGGGTACAGACAGGTACAACTCTGCTATGGCAAGTCTGTGTGCACCCACAGCATAGGTGGCTAGCAGGAACACACAGACGGTACAGAAAGAAATCCCATTGCAGTGCCCCGGATAGCTGAGGTTGCGTGAGAGGAAATGCATGTTGGCTGTGGCCCACACGCCATGCCCTAGACATTCTGGGGTTTTTTAAAAGTGCCAGGCAGGTACAACTTTGCTATGGCATGTCTGTGTGCATCCACAGCATGGGTGGCTAGCAGGAACACACAGACGGTACAGAAAGAAATCCCATTGCAGTGCCCCGAATAGCTGAGGTTACGTGAGAGGAAATACATGTTGGCTGCGGCCCACATGCCATGCCCTAGACATTCTGGTTTTTTTTAAAAGTGCCAGGCAGGTACAACTCCGCTATGGCAGGTCTGTGTGCACCCACGGCGTGAGTGGCTAGCAGGAACACACAGACGGTACAGAAAGAAATCCCACTGAGGTGCCCCGGATAGCTGAGGTTACGTGAGAGGAGATACATGTTGGCTGCGGCCCACACGCCATGCCCTAGACATTCTGTTTTTTTTTTAAAAGTGCCAGGCAGGTACAACTTTGCTATGGCATGTCTGTCTGCATCCACAGCATGGGTGGCTAGCAGGTACACACAGACGGTACAGAAAGAAATCGCATTGCAGTCCCCCGGATAGCTGAGGTTACGTGAGAGGAAATACATGTTGACTGCGGCCCACACGCCATGCCCTAGACATTCTGTTTTGTTTTTGTTTTTTAAAGTGCCAGGCATGTACAACTCCGCTATGGCAAGTCTGTGTGCACCCACAGCATGGGTGGCTAGCAGGAACACACAGACAGTACGGAAAGAAATCTCATTGCAGTGCCCCGGATAGCTGAGGTTGCGTGAGAGGAAATACATGTTGGCTGTGGCCCACACGCCATGCCCTAGACATTCTGGGTTTTTTTAAAAGTGCCAGGCAGGTACAACTCCGCTATGGCATGTCTGTGTGCATCCACAGCATGGGTGGCTAGCAGGAACACACAGACGGTACAGAAAGAAATCCCATTGCAGTGCCCCGGATAGCTGAGGTTGCGTGAGAGGAAATACATGTTGGCTGCGGCCCACACGCCATGCCCTAGACATTCTGGTTTTTTTTAAAAGTGACAGGCAGGTACAACTTTGCTATGGCATGCCTGTGTGCATCCACAGCATGGGTGGCTAGCAGGAACACACAGACAGTACAGAAAGAAATCCCACTGCAGTGCCCCAGATAGCTGAGGTTACGTGAGAGGAGATACATGTTGGCTGCGGCCCACACGCCATGCCCTAGACATTCTGTTGTTTTTTTTTAAAAGTGCCAGGCAGGTACAACTCCGCTATGGCAAGTCTGTATACACCCACAGCATGGGTGGCTAGCAGGAACACACAGACGGTACAGAAAGAAATCCCATTGCAGTGCCCCGGATAGCTGAGGTTACGTGAGAGGAAATAAATGTTGGCTGCGGCCCACACGTCATGCCCTAGACATTCTGGGTTTTTTTTAAGTGCGAGGCAGGTAAAACTCCGCTATGGCAAGTCTGTGTGCATCCACAGCATGGGTGGCTAGCAGGAACACATAGATGGTACAGAAAGAAATCCCATTGCAGTGCCCCAGATAGCTGAGGTTACATGAGAGGAAATACATGTTGGCTGCGGCCCACCTCCATTCCCTCGACATTCTGGGTTTTTTTTTTAAGTGCCAGGCAGGTACAACTCCGCTATGGCAAGTCTGTGTGCACCCACAGCATGGGTGGCTAGCAGGAACACACATACGTTGCAGAAAGAAATCCCATTTCAGTGCCCCGGATAGCTGAGGTTACGTGACAGGAAATACATGTTGGCTGCGGCCCACACTCCATGCCCTAGACATTCTGTTTTTGTTTTTTTAAGTGCCAGGCAGGTACAACTCCGCTATGGCAAGTCTGTGTGCACCCACAGCATGGGTGGCTAGCAGGAACACACAGACGGTACAGAAAGAAATCCCATTTCAGTGCCCCGGATAGCTGAGGTTACGTGACAGGAAATACATGTTGGCTGCGGCCCACACTCCATGCCCTAGACATTCTGTTTTTGTTTTTTTAAGTGCCAGGCAGGTACAACTCCGCTATGGCAAGTCTGTGTGCACCCACAGCATGGGTGGCTAGCAGGAACACGCAGACGGTACAGAAAGAAATCCCATTGCAGTGCCCCGGATAGCTGAGGTTACGTGACAGGAAATACATGTTGGCCTCGGCCCACAATCCATGCCCTAGTCAATCGTGTTTTTTTTTTAGCCAGATAGGTAGAACACCGCGTTGGGAAGACTTAATGCACCCATAGTATACACAGACCCCTGTAATATTCCTGTAGCAAAGGTATACGCTGACCCCAGTAACAGTTATGTTGCAGAAGTCTAGGGAGACCCCAGTAACATTTCTGTTGTAACAGTATAAACAGACCCCAGTAACATTTCAGTAGCAGAAGTATAGGCAAACCCCTGTAAGGTTTCTGTAGCAGAAGTATTGGCAGACCCCTGTAACATTTACGTGGCAGAAGTATAGGCAGACCCCAGTAACAGTTATGTAGCAGCAGTATAGGCAGACCCCTGTAGCATTTCTGTAGTAGCAGTATAAGCAGACCCCTGTAATATTTCTGTAGCAGAAGCATAGGCAGACCCCAATACCATTTTTGTAGCAGAAGTATACGCAGACCCCCTGTAACATTTACGTGGCACAAGTATAGGCAAACCCCAGTAACATTTACGTGGCAGAAGTATAGGCAGACCCCAGTAACAGTTATGTAGCAGCAGTATAGGCAGACCCCTATAGCATTTCTGTAGTAGCAGTATAAGCAGACCCCCGTAATATTTCTGTAGCAGAAGCATAGGCAGACCCCAATACCATTTTTGTAGCAGAAGTATACGCAGACCCCCTGTAACATTTACGTGGCACAAGTATAGGCAGACCCCAGTAACATTTTAGTAGCAGAAGTATAAGCAGACCCCCTATAACATTTACGTGGCAGAAGTATAGGCAGACCCCAGTAACAGTTATGTAGCAGCAGTATAGGCAGACCCCTGTAGCATTTCTGTAGTAGCAGTATAAGCAAACCCCTGTAATATTTCTGTAGCAGAAGCATAGGCAGACCCCAATACCATTTTTGTAGCAGAAGTATACGCAGACCCCCTGTAACATTTAAGTGGCAGCAGTATAGGCAGACCCCATTAACATTAATGTGGCAGAAGTATAGGCAGACCCCAGCAACAGTTATGTAGCAGCAGTATCAGCAGACCCCAGTATCATTTCTGTAGCAGCAGTATAGGCAGACCCCACCACCATTTCTGTTGTTGAAGTATAGACAGACCCCAGTAACATTTTTGTAGCAGCAGTATAAGCAGACCCCAGTAACATTTATGTAGCAGCAGTATAGGCAGACCCCAGTTTCAGTTCTGTAGCAGCAGTATAGGCAGACCCCAGCACCATTTCTGTAGTAGAAGTAAAGGCAGACCCCTGTAAAATGTACGTGGCAGCAGTACAGGCAAACCCCAGTAACATTTCTGTAGCAGAAGTATAGGCAGACCCCTGTAATATTAACGTGGCAGCAGTATTGGCACACCCCAGTAACATCCGTGTGGCAGCAGTTTAGGCAAACCCATGGAAAATTAACAGGGCAGCAGTATAGGCAGACCCCAGTAACATCCTTGTGGCAGCAGTATAGGCAGACCCCTGTAACGTGTAAGTGGCAGGAGTATAGGCAGACCCCTGTAACTTTCTTGTAGCAGAAGTATAGGCAGGCAGGCAGACCCCAGTAAAATTTCTCTAGTAATAGTATAGTTCTACCTCTGAAACATTGGGATACCATGAGCGTAGGTGAAGGCTGGAAAAATTAGTTGGATAAGAGTGTAGGCGTGGGGCCCAAAAATTAGTGTACCAAGAGTACAAGTGTACCTCTGAAAAATTTATCAACCGAGAGGGCAGGTGAAACCCATAAATATTTTTTTAAAGATACAGCTCACTGTTGCTTAATTTGTAACAGAGCATGGAGGCAGCCCTCTTGAAAAAATTGGTTCATGTTACAGTCTCAATACTTTTGAAATGTAGCAAAATTGTAAAAACATTGGTAGATGTAGATGAGCCTTTTGGGCCACAGAAAAATTGGCAGTTCAGTGCGATGACATGTTGTTTCTGGAGGAGGAGTAGCAGGAGGAGGACTAATGTCAGAGACAGATTGACGAAGAGAAATGCCCTGTTTTCCCGGTGATAAAGAAGAGTGCTTTTATCTGCGGCTGCAGTGACAAGAATCTTTAGGTTCCACTGATCTCCGCTGGTGGAGAAGAAAAGTCTGGGGAAATCCAGGCTTTGTTCATCTTTATGAGTGTAAGCATGTCAGCAGTGGCAGTTGACAGGCGGGTACGCTTGTCCGTGATGATTCCCCCAGCTGCACTAAACACCCTCTCTGACAAGACGCTAGCGGCAGGGCAAGCCAGCACCTCCAGGGCATACAGCGCAAGTTCATGCCACGTGTCCAGCTTTGACACCCAATAGTTGTATGGAGCTGAGGCATGACGGCTACGTACTTCCTCACCATCTTTTTACAGTGCTCCCTCTGACTCAGCCTTGACTGGGGAGTGGTAACGCAGTCTTACTGGGGAGCCATAAAGCTGGCAAAGGCCTTGGAGAGTGTTCCCCTGCCTGCGCTGAACATGCTGCCTGATCTCCACGCCTCCCCTGCTACTTGGCTGTCGGAACTGCGCCTTCTGCCGCTAGCGCTGTCAGATGGGAAGTTTACCATCAGTTTGTCCACCAGGGCCCTGTGGTATTGCATCACTCTCTAACCTCTTTCCTCTTCGGGAATGAGAGTGGAAAGGTTCTCATTATACCGTGGGTTGAGAAGGGTGTACACCCAGTAATCCGTAGTGGCCAGAATGCGTCTAACGCGAGGGTCACAAGAACGGCAGCCTAACATGAAGTCAGCCATGTGTGCCAGGGTACCAGTATGCAACACATCGCTGTCCTCACTAGGAAGATCACTTTCAGGATCTTCCTCCTCCTCGTTCACAGGCCATACATGCTGAACAGATGGGAGGCAAGCAGCATGGGTACCCTCTGCAGTGGGCCCAGCTGTCTCTTCCCCTCCTCCTCCTGCTCCACCCCCTCTGCCTCCTCCTCCTCCAAAACGCGCTTAGGTATAGACATGAGGGTGGTCTGACTATCAAGCGACATACTCTCTTCCCCTGTCTCCTGTTCTGACCTCAAAGCGTCAGCCTTTGTGCTTTGCAGCGAACTTCTCAGCAGGCATAGCAGAGGAATGGTGACGCTAATGATTTAGCATCGCCGCTCACCATCTTGGTAGACTCCTCAAAGTTTCCGAGGACCTGGCAGATATCTGCCATCCA
This sequence comes from Eleutherodactylus coqui, assembly GCF_035609145.1. Lineage (NCBI taxonomy): Eukaryota > Metazoa > Chordata > Amphibia > Anura > Eleutherodactylidae > Eleutherodactylus > Eleutherodactylus coqui. Next base: position 63,809,388 of record NC_089838.1, on the reverse strand, counting down.
GGCCCACTCCTCAGTAAAGAATTGGGAAGGCTGACTCCCACTATACCGCCCATGTTGGAGTTGGTATTCCACTATTGCTCTACACTGCTCATACAGCCTGGCCAACATGTGCAGTGCAGAATTCCACCGTGTGGGCATGTCACACAGCAGTCGGTGCTCTGGCAGATTAAAGCAATGTTGCAGGGTCCGCAGGGTGGCAGTGTCCATGGTGGACCTGCGGAAATGTGCGCAGACGCAGTGCACCTTACCGAGCAGGTCTGACAAGTGCGGCTAGTTTTTCAGAAACCCTTGAACCACCAGATTGAAGACGTGGGCCAGGCATGGCATGTTTGTGAGGCTGCCGAGCTGCAGAGCCGCCACCAGGTTACGGCCATTGTCACACACGACCATGCCCGGTTGGAGGCTCAGCGTCGAAAGCCAGAGGTCGGTATGCTCAGTCAGAGCCTGCAACAACTCGGGGGCCGTGTGCCTCTTGTCACCTAGGCTGAGTAGTTTCAGCACGGCCTGCTGACACTTGCCCACCGCTGTGCTGCCGCGCTGCGCCACACTAACTGCTGGTGACGTGCTGCTCACTTTTCTTAATTGAGAGGTAGAGGTTGCGTAGGAGGAGGAGGAGGGGGAGGGTTTAGAGGAGGTGGCATAGACCGCCGCAGATACCAGAACCGAGGAAGGACCCGCAATTCTGGGTGTGGGTAGGACATGTGAGGTCCCAGGTTCTGACTCGGTTCCAGCCTCCACCAAATTCACCCAATGTGCCGTCAGGGAGATATAGTGGCCCTGCCCGCCAGTACTTGTCCATGTGTCCGTGGTTAAGTGGACCTTCCCAGTTACCACGTTGGTGAGGGCACGATTGATGTTGCGGGAGACGTGTTGGTGTAGGGCTGGGATGGCACACTGGGAAAATAGTGTCGACTGGGGTTGAAGAGGAGCGTGGGACCGCCGCCACCATGTTTTTGAAAGCCTCCATTTCCACAAGCCTGTACGGCAGCATCTCCAGGCTGATCAATTTGGCAATGTGCATGTTTAATGCTTGGTGGCGTATTTGCGCTTGTGCTCCAACACTTGCGCTAGCGACAGCTGGATGCTGCGCTGAGAGACATTGCTGGATGGGGCTGAGGACAGCGGAGGTGAGGGTGTGGGTACAGGCCGAGAGGCGCTCGTGCCTATGTCCTAAGAGGGGGGTTGGATCTGAGTGGCAGGTTGGGGAACAGGGGGAGAGGCAGTGGTGCAACCCGGAGGCGGTGAACAGCCTTCGTCCGACCTTGAGGGGTGCTTGACCATCATATGCCTGCGCATGCTGGTGGTGGTGAGGCTGGTACTGGTGGCTCCCCGGCCGATCTTGGCACGACACAGGTTGCACACCACTGTTTTTCGGTCATCCACGCTCTCAGTGAAAAACTGCCACACCTTTGAAGACCTAGGCCTCTGCAGGGTGGCTTGGCGTGACGGGGTGCTTTGGGAAACAGTTGGGGGAGTCTTCTCTCTGGCCCTGCCTCTACCCCTGGCCACCCCACTGCCTCTTCCAACCTGTCCTGCTGCTGCACTTGCCTGCCCCTCTGAAGACCTCTCCTCAGTTGGCTTAGCGAACCAGGTGGGGTCAGTCACCTCATCGTCCAGCGGCTCTTCCTCCGAATCCTCTGTGCGCTCCTCCCTCGGACTTACTGCCCTTACTATTACCTCACAGATAGACAACTGTGTCTCATCATCATCGACCTCCTCACCCATTGAAAGCTCTTGAGACAGTTGCCGGAAGTCCCCAGCCTCATCCCCCGGATCCCGGGAACTTTCCAAAGTTTGGGCATCGGTCACGACAAACTCCTCAGCTGAGAGAGGAACCATTTTTTACCAATCAAGGCAGGGGCCCGAAAACAGTTCCTGGGAGTCTTTCTGCTCATCAGAATGTGTCATTTCCATGGAGTGAGGAGGCTGGGAGGAAGGAGGAGCAGCAGCGAGAGGATTAAGAGTTGCAGCAGTGGACGACGTAGAAGACTGGGTGGTCAATACATTGCTGGATGCATTTTCTGCCATCCACGACAGGACCTGCTCACACTGCTCATTTTGTAATAAAGGTCTACCACGTGGACCCAAAAATTGTGATATGAAGCTGGGGACCACATAAACTTGCCACTCTCCTAATCCGGCTACAGCCGGCTGCGATTCACCTGGACCAGGAACTCGGCCTATGCCCATACCCTCACTTGGACCTCCGCATCCTCGCTCACGTCCACATCCTCCAGGCCTACCCCTCAGCATGGTGGATTATGAATAGAGCAGACACAGAGTGGTTTGAATAATTATGCAATTATTGGCGTGCAGTTGGAGGCTGACAGCGGTTATGTAACGCACACTGCAGTCCCAAAAAAATTATACGCAAGGCTGCAAAAAGGCCTAGCTGAGTAATAGTGAGGCAACTCCCAGCAGCCACTCAGTATAATGCACACGGTCACAGGTAGCCTTAAGAAGGAGCTTTTTTTCAAATTTTTTTGAAAAAGCTAACAGCCTAGAGAGCGCGTATATGTCTTTCCCTCTATCAGGGGCTGTCGCCGCACGCTGTGCGTGAATTTGCAGGCACACACAGAGCGGTCTGAATAATTATGCAATTATTGGCGTGCAGTTGGAGGCTAACAGCGGTTATGTAACGCACACTGCAGTCCCAAAAAAATAATATGCAAGGCTGCAAAAAGGCCTAGCTGGGTAATAGTGAGGCAACTCCCAGCAGCCACGCAGTAAAATGTACACGGTTACAGGTAGCCCTAAGAAGGAGCTTTTTGGGGGTACTTGTTGACAGGATTCTACACTACCACTGTCCCTGCCTCACCTGTACTGCCCCTATACTCTGTATAATTGACTGCAGACTGAGAACGCTATAGCCTGCACAGCCCAAGATGAAAAAAAAAATGTGCAAAACTGCTCCCAGCAGCCATAACAGTAATGCACACGGTCAGGTGTGGCCCTAAGAAGGACCGTTGGGGTTCTTGAAGACTCTAACAGTAGCCTAACACTCTCCCTACAGCAGGAATAGCAGGAACAGCACTTTCCCTAATCTCTGCCAGCGTGTGTCTGAGGCGAGCTGCGGGTGGGACCGCTTTAAATACTCAGCGGTCACTTGATCTCACCAGCCACTCACTGCAGGGGGGTGGGATAGGTCTGGCACATCACTGGAGGAAGTTGTAATGCCTTCCCTGCATGTCTATTGGCCAGAAAATGGCGCTAAACATGCAGGGAAGGAAATGGAATTGACTCGAGTAATGCGTGGTGCTCATCTCCAGTAACGAGCATCTCGAGCCCCCTAAGACTCGAGCGAGCATCAAGCTTGGATGAGTATGTTCGCTGTATGTAATTATGTAATTTGAAAAAAAGAGAGAACTTGAGCTCTTTGTATCTAAAATTGTTTATCAGCTTCAATTATCTTTTATGACAGTTAGTATCATTATTTAACATTTGTGACATTGCAACAATTCTTTTTTGCTCAAAAAAATTTCTTAAAAAAATCTGTAGATTTGTATTGCTCTTTAACCCCTTTAAAGGGAATCTATTAGCCCAAACCTGTTGTCCAAACTGCAGGCATCACGTTAGGCCTCATGCCTATGGCCGGGTAGGATTCTGACTGCAAAATCTCACAGCGTAATCAAACCCTGTGCCCTGGCATTGACCCCAATGTACCTGTCAGTCGTCTTCTCTCTCTGCTCTACTAATGTGTCGGTGATGACGCAGATCCGCCGCGATTTCCAGCAGGATGGACGGCTTCCATTGACTACAATGGAAGCTGTCCGTGTGAGCATGGAACTAGAATAGGACATGCTGCGATTTTTCCTGGCGAGTGAAAAATCGCGGTGATTTCCGCTCGTGGGCATGGAAAAGCGTTTTCCTTGCATGTCTTATGGGGAGTATTCGCTGCGGAATCTGGAGTGAGCATTCGCCTCCGGAGGCGATCGCTCACTCTGGATCCTGCAGTGCAAATACGTCCGTGGGCATTGGCCCTTATAGAACACAAGGGTTCTTCCAGCATAAGAGCCTGGTTTGAATCATGTAAATCATTACCCTTTTTTCCGTCTGCTTCGATAAGGATTTTTTAATGATGCTATAATAAATATGTTTTATATTTTTTTTTTAATAGCACAAAGTGAATTCACAGAGGCAGTGAAAACTCTTGTACTAGAGCGAATCACTGAAAAAGAATTAAAAGAACTAACTTTATTGATATTATTTAAAAATTAAAAATGTCGGACAAACTAATACATAAAGAACCACTAATTAAGACACATAACGGTTTTATGGATATTCACCCTGGTCACTGTTCACTATAGGATCAGTTTAAACACCTACATACTGATAAATCCTAGTGTGCACGCCCTGGGTATTTATGAAAAGTGTGCATCAAGGACAAAATAAGGGTGATATATCCATCAGGGGGAATATCCATAAAACGCGATATGTGTCTAAATGACCTGTTCTTTATGTATTTGTTCGTCTGAAATTTTCAAAAAATATCAATTAGTAATTTTTATACAAAGGATGTATGGTTCCGGGTCATCATAGGTGGGCGTTACAACTGTGGTTTGGCCTAGCTATGGTCACTTCACTTATTTTTTGGTTTTTTTCTTTGTTTCACACATAATAAACATATAAGTTCAAAAAAGACATTAAGTGCGGAGGGAGGGAGAATCTAACAATACATCGATTTTTTTTTTATTGCTGACCTCCCCAGTAAGTGGGGTTGACATGTTAGCCCCAGTTACAGGCTATACACAGACACTATAACAAAGTGGCATGCAAGCAGACAGTTTGAGCCTATGTTCAAAAAGTACACATTATGATACAAGTCTGCTTACTATCCCATATATACGCATTAAACTCCTAAATTATTTGCACTCTTTAGTAATAGCTTTACAGGTTTTCAAAAGTATTGACACTCGGTCCTATCTGCACGCGATCAACAATAACCAAATCAGACTATGGGCAAGGGGAGTTGCGGGCCCAGGATGGCTTCAAATTGAATCGCAGTTTCTGGATAATAAGCCTTTGAAACCCCTCCTCCTGGATTCCCTTCTTAGCTCCCTCATTCCTACACTTCCCCCGTTTCAGCATCTATCCTCATTATCCCCGCCAATGCGAGCATCCCTTCATTCATGGAACTGGCTGGCACAAAAAACTAAAGACCATCCAGGGTCAATCGACATTGAGCTGTCTCTCGCTACCCTTGAATTTTTTATTCCCAACCTGCGCTTGAATTCTTGGGAGGAGAGGGGCATTAAAAACGTAGCAGATCCAATACAGGGAGATGATGTTCTCCCCCTTCCATACTCTAACGAAACGCTTCTCTTTTCCAAACGAAGAAATCTTTAAATATCTCCAGATTCGTTCCCTCCTACAAGATTCTCAACTTTGGAAAGTGAAGACACCAAACGAGATCCTAAAGATTCTTAATAACTCTGTTCCGCTGTCGCGATCCCTAGTGAGAACATGCTACCACTCTCTGGTAAAAGCTCACCTTCTCAATTGGGAGAGAGACATGGGCAGGAAAAATACACCATACCAATGGATCTCTGCGTTTGAATGGGCTAACAAGTCAACCCTTAACGCAAATGTCCTTGAGGTCCACATAAAAGTATTGACCAGATGGTATTATACCCCGGACGCCTTAGCTAGAGCATTTCCTAATACAAGAAACACCTGCTGGAGACAGTGTGGCCTCTCGGGTAACATATACCACATATTTTGGAGCTGCCCAAAACTTGCGCTGTTCTGGGAAGATGTCTTCTCACTTCTAAGGAAAATCACAAAATCAACTATTACTAAATCCCCGAGTTTAGCGATTCTCCTACTAGATAGCAATTGCTTTCCTATCCAATCGAGAAAGATCGCATGTCACATTTTCCTCGCAGCCAAACTCCTAATATCAAGAAGATGAAGGACTGAGGTGTCTCCCACTATATCAGATTTAATCCAGACAATATCAGATCACAATATATATGAGAAATTATATGCCCAAAAGAATGGAGGATTTACGGCCTATCTAAACAAGTGGAACCCATGGCTCCAGCAGTTCCCTAGTTGACCACTTCACCCCCCTTCCCCCCCCCCCCCATAAACATTTATATGTTTACTATCTTCTTGTTTTTCCTTTTCTTTCTCTCTATACGGCCTTAGTCAGACGGGCGTTTTTTCGCGCGATTTGCGGATCGCATGACGGATGCGCATCCGCAAATCGCGTGACCGGTGCCCGAAAATCGCCCGAAAATCTGCTCCTAGCCGCGTTTCATTAGAAACGGGCCAGAGCTGTCCAGCGCATTGCATTCAATGGAGCCGGCAATACAGCCCGCTCCATTGAAAGCAATGCGCTGCGGGCAAGTGTGGGATGAATTGTCGGGAAGGGCTTAAATATATAAGCCCTTCCCTGCAATTCATCCAGAAAAGTGTTAAAATAAAAAATATATATATACTTACCTGCTCCCGGCAGCCAGAGTTCCGCGCGGCCGGCCTGCAGTGGGTGTGAAGGGGGTGTGAGTCAGACCTGCCCTCTGATTGGCTCAGCGCTGAGCTGTATTGCCGGCTCCATTGAATACAATGGGCAAACATCGTTCTTCTTTGCCACAGCTGTTACAGCTGTGGCAGAGAAGAAGGATTTGTCTTCTATATGTTCTCAATGGGGTCGGCGCTGCTGCCGCCGGCCCCATTGAGCGCATATAGAGAAGAGAACAGGAATCGCAGATCGCATATAGGTGCGATCTGCGATTTCTGTTCTATAATTTATCGGACGAGCGCATAAAAAGCGCTCATGTGTCCGATACCATTGCAAAGCAATGGTTTTATAAAATCGCCGGACGCATGCGCATGCGCAAATGGCGGCAAAAAACGCCTGTCTGACTAAGGCCTACATATGCAAAAAAAAATAGGGCTACGTTACTGTGTTTACTATTCGCAGAGGTTAATTAGATCTATTTTGTTGTAAGTATCAACCAGATATAAGTACAGAAGTTATATTTCTTTAGTTGCATTCTCTGAAAAGTATGTATAATGTTTTCATATTCCTGTTATTTGCTGTATACTTACTAAAGATAAAACCAATAAAAAACTAATGGTTAAAAAAAAAAAGTATTGACACTCACACTATTAATATTTGTTGAAGCTTTCTGTGGCTAGAATTCAGCACTGAAACATTTTCTGTAATGCCTAACAAAGTTGGAGAATAGAGATTCTTTAACCCCTTAGTGACGAAGCCTGTTTGCGCCTTAGTGACGGAGCCAAATTTTTGAAATCTGACATGTATCACTTAACATATCATAATTCCGTAAAGGCTTTGCATATCCGAGTGATTCTGACATTGTTTTTTCGCCACATGTTGTACTTCATTTAGGTGGTAAAAGTAGACCATTAGAACTTGTGGTTATTTATTAAAAGTGCCAATATTGGGAAAATTTTGAAAAAATTGTCATTTTTTCACATTTTCAACTGTAATATCACAAATATGTGCAAACATACTGTACACATTTTTGCTAAGATATATATTTCCATCTGTTTACTTTATTCTGAATGCACATTTGAAAAACTCAGTTTTTTTTAACCATTTAGGAGACGTACAAATGTAACATTACTCTTCCGCATTTTGAGGAACACTTTGCTTTCCTACACAAAGCCAAGATTACAAAGGCTCATAGGTGTCAGAATGATAGATACCCCATTTTAAAAACACCCCTTAATGTATTCACTGAGGGGGGTCATGAGTATTTTGAACCCACAGTTTTTTTTCAGAAATTTTTGCAAATATGTCATTTTAAAGACATATTTGTTTTCTATAGTGCACATGAAAATGAGGATTGACGCCCCAAAATGGATACCCCCGTTTCTCCTGTGTTCAGAAATATACCCATTGTGGCCCTAATATTATGTCTCTATGCACAACGGGGCCCAAAATGAAAGGAGTAGTCACAGTGTCTTTCAGAACAGAAATTTTGCTTGAAGGCCTTTTAGGCCCCATAGCACACTTGTAGAGCTCTTGAGTAGCCAAAACCATAGAAAACCCCCACAAATGACCCCATTTTGAAAACTAGACCCCTTAACGAATTTATCTAGGCATATACTGCCCATTTTGACTCCACAGTTTATGAATGAATTCAAGAAAAGCAGAAGTTAAAAATTGTGATTTTCCTTTTTTTTGGCAATTCTGACAATTTAAAAACAGTTTTTTTTTAACAGCACACATATGAATGAAGACTTGCACCCCAAAATAGATACCCCTGTTTGTCCTGTTTTCAAAAATATACCCATTATGGCCCTAATTTTATGTCTGGATGCACAACGGGGCCCAAAATGAAGGGAGTAGTCAGTGGCTTTCAGAACAGAAATTTTGCTTGAAGGCCTTTTATGCCCCATTGCCCACTTGTAGAGCCCTTGAGCGGCCAAAACCATAGAGAACCCTGACAAATGACCCCATTTTGAAAACTAGACCCCTTATCGAATTCATCTAGGGGTGTACTGCCTATTGTGACCCCACAGTTTTTGAATGAATTTAAGCAAAGCAGATGGAAAAAATTATTAGTTTGTTCTTTTGGCAATTCTGTCATTTTAAAAACAGCCTTTTTTGTACAGTACACACATGAATGAGGACGTGCACCCTAAAATGGATACCCCTGTTTCTCCCGTCTTCAGAGACATACCCATTGTGGCCCTAATCTTATATCTGGATGCACAAAGGGGCCCAAAATGAAAGGAACAGCCGGTGGCTTTCAGAACAGAAATTTTGCATGAAGGTGATTTAGGCCCCATTGCCCACTTATAGAGCCCTTGAGCGGCCAAAACCATAGAGAACCCTCACAAATGATCCCATTTGTAAAACTAGACCCCTTAATGAATTTATCTAGGGGTCTACTGAGAATTTTTACCCTACAATTTTTTGAATAAATCTAAGCAATGCAGTAGGAAAAAATTACGATTTTCATTTGTTTGGCAATTGTGTCAATTTAAAAACTGTTTTCTTTGTACAGCACACATATAAATGAAGACTTTCACCCCAAAATGGATCCCCCTGTTTGTGCCGTATTCAGAATCATACCCATTGTGGCCCCAATCTGTTTACAGGACACATGGCTAGGCCTATAATGGTAGGAACACCCATTGGATTTCAGGGTACAACAGAATTAATTCCAGGCCCCATTGCCCAATTGTAGAGCCATTGAGCGGCAAAAAAGATAAAGAACCCCCACAAATGACCCCACTTTGAAAACTAGACCCCTTAACAAATTAATTTAGGGGTGTACTGCATATTTTGACCCCACAGTATTTGAATGAATTTGAATGAATAATCAAAGCAGAAGGAAAAAATTACGATTTTCATTTTTTTGGCAATTGTGTCAATTTAAAAAGTTTTTTTTGTACAGTGTACATAGGAATTAAGACGTTTACCCCAAAATGGATACCCCCATTTGTCCTGTGTTTAGAAACATACCCATTGTGGCCCTAATCTACTTACAGGACCCATGGCAAGACCTATAATGGAGGGAACACCCGTTGGATTGCAGGGCACAACTGAATAAATTCCAGGCCCCATTGCTCACTTGTGGAGTCAAAAAAAATTGACTCCTTAAAAATAATCCCCCCACACACACACTCTGCGCCCTTTTTGGCCTTCCTCAAATCTTAGATAAAAGTAATAATGTAAACTGTGTGGGGTTTTTTCGAAGACAGGGGTAATTACGGGGGCCTGGTTGGGATGGGTACATGGGGCAATAAAATCTGGTATTACCCCTCCTCTCATCCTTTTTGGGAGGTATTTCTTGACCTCAGCGGCAGGGACTGGCTGTAAAGTGGCGCACTGTGAGTCTCCGTAAGCTTGATGAGGTACGGCAGTCTCACACAGAAGACATTCAACAAGCTGCTCCTGGAACTGCAGGAAAGCGAACGTTCCTGGGGCTTCTTGTAAATTACGGATTACAGGTAGCGGTCTGAATATCGCCGGGCTCACACAGCCGTATGTGGAATCAGCTTGCGGACGCCTGCAGGGGATCCCAGCTGTGAGCCTGGCCATGGCGCTGCATATGGCCGCGTAATGTACTGCGCATAACTGCCTACTCACACAGGCGGTCATGCGCAGTACACCTTTTTTTTGTTTTATTTCCCGCGCCGCCGCTTAGCGATGACGTGGGTACCCGCAGCCCGTATACAATGTATTTAAATGATAGGAGCTTGGATGCTTAGAGATAAAAGCTTTCTTCAAGACCTGAGAAGGTTGAAACGCGTCCTCAGGACGTCTGTATTTTCCTTATTATGATGGGCACATACTGAATAAAGAGAGAAGAAAGCTTTTATCTCTATGCATCCACGCTCCTATCATTTAAATGCACTTGTGTCAAGAAACCGCCTAGGATCGAGCGGTATGGATGAAAGACTGCTTTCTTCATGCTGAAAAGAGGACACAGCAAGGAATATAAGACGGGAGCTGACATAACATGCTACATAGGTGAGATCCTTACCTTTATTTGAATACGTATACAATGTAGTTGTGTATGGTCTGCAGGTATATCCACAACCATGGAGCACAATTGGCTCTGTGTTGCTGATATCCGCGGTAAAATAGAACATGCTGCATTCTGTTTTCTGTGAGTGGATTATGTAATTCCAACCCGTTAATGTGAGCGAAATTTTGTAATCCAATGCGATTGATTTGCGTATTACCGCAGATCAGACGCATTTGGGATCAGTAATTCCTATCCGGTCATGGGAGACTGGCCTAAGGTAGAACGCTTTTTTTTTTCATGTGAGCCGGGACCGCTCACTGCTCCAGGCTTTCCGGGAGCAAGGAGTTTTAAATTTCCTTGGCTCCCCGCCTCCCGCACGTGTCCAGCATTTTGCCGGCGATCGCATGCGCAGAATTTCAGGAAGGTTCACGGAGGAGGAACGCGTCGGGGTTCAAATACAAAGGCCTCCAGTAAAAAGTTTCATGTCCTCTCACTGATCGCATCGGTGAGGGGAGATGAAACGTTAACTTTTTTTTTACTTTTACGTGATCGCCACTGTGGTAAGGTCCGCAGATAAATCCAGGGGCCTTAGGTACGTAATTTCATCCTCCCTCACGGATATGATCCGTGAGGGGAGATGAAACGTCAGCTTTTTAAACTTTTTTTTTACTTTTTCAAACTTTGTTTACTTTTGTAAAAACTTTTTTACACTTTTTTTTTTAACTTTTCCATTGGATAACAGTGATCATGTCCCCGTGGACCTCTCTCTGCTCCTGGTAGCCAGGAGCAGAGGGATGTTGAATTTGCCGGGGCCTGAGCCCCTCTCTGCGCGCGCCCGTTGATTGACATCGGGCGCGCATGCGCAGAAGGGGACTTCAGGTCCCGGGGGATAGCAACACCACTGAGGACCGGGGGTATTTTCACCTCCCCTCATGGATCTGATACATGAGGGGAGGTGAAACTAACTTTTTTTAACCTATTTTTTTTACTTTTTCGCGATTGCCGCTATCATTGATCACGGACTCGGGGACCGCTCACTGTGGTCCGCGGTGACATCTCCTGGTCCCCCCCCCTCACATGGTGCTCGGTCGAGTAAGCAGTTACTCGACAAGACCGATGCTCGATCGAGCATCAGTCTTAAACGACCATGCTCGCTCATCTCTATTGGAAAACACTTTTAGATGGGTCACACTTCCATGAAGAACATGCTAATTTGCAATCAATATCTGGCTGATAGGACCAACCACTTCCAATTTCCAGTCTTCTGGCAGAGGCAGACAGATTTTGGGCTAAAGGCTGCTGGTATTTCGTTGAAGTGAATATGCCTTCAGGTTTCCCAAAAGCTGAAGCATCAAACCAGTCCAAACAGTCCCATAGTGGAAAAATACCTTTAACTGTGAAAAGTTGTTTACAATGCAGTCATAGAATAAATGGAAGACCAAACATATATGTCGCATAAGAATACTTTGCAATATAATGTAATTCAGCCTTACCATTGATCTTATGACACCAGGGACTGCGGGGGTCATGCCCCATCTCTTTCTTCCCATCCTATGGATGGAAGCAGAGAAAGTCCATTGCTAATTGGCATGCCTTCAGATGTCCAGCTTTGATTTTGGCACCAAATACAATATGTTGTCCTCAGGTAATTTCACATAGACAGATGGTCCCATAAGACAAATAAGACAAACGGGTATATTCTGCATTCAAAGATCTTAACTAATTCACATAATCACTGTAGATATTAATGTTGCATAAGTCATAGAAATATCTAAATAAGATTATATCCTAAGATTGAGTAAAATCATGTAGCATTGGTAAATTCTGGTTAAGTTGTCCTATCATTTTACTACATTTCCATGGAACATTAAAATACTTTGCCAATGCAATTTACATTGTCCACATGTCTGAAAATGTAAACAGAAAAACCTGCAAGCCTGTCTCTGCACTTACATAAAATTCAACACTAGCCATGAACTAGAGTAGATTTCTATATAAATAGAGAGGTTTACTGTATCTTCTTGCCTTTCATCATGAAAATTATGTTCTCAGGCGTACATATTATAATGGAATCATGAATATGAAAATAACAAACCCTGTAACCAAATCAGTGATCAATAAAGTGGATAATCATTAATAAAAGTACTGTCACGTTTGTCCTGGACTGCTGATAAAACCATGGGTGATATGGTACCGGAGCAGCAAGTATAGGTGTGTATGCTTGCTCCTAAGGTGGCTTAGATGCTGGAGCAGGACAAACAAAGATGTAATGATCAGAGCAGGACACTCTGAACTCCTGTGAGAGAACCTGCCTCAAAGTAGAGTACCTGTCCTGAAAGGAATGACCCCACTACTTGCACAAAGCCAGGTCCAGAGTCAGAGGGGAACTGGAGTACAGAAACCGTAGACAAACAGTAACTGACAACCACTGGTATACGATCAGTGGTTGTAGGGGTTGCATTGGCGACGGGGTAGCTGTGCTAAGAGGGCCCAGAAGCCACTCTCGACCATATACAAATGCACATACAGTGCATTAACGGCTGGTCACACTGCCAGCCATGGGATTCCTATGGTGCAGCCGACAGTGCGAGCTGGAGAGGAAGCTGAAGCACAGGAGGAGAAGGAGGGAGGTAGGCAGGCAGACACACTGCATGACATGGAGCAGAGCAAGATAATAATGTCACGCTGTATGTCTGTGTGCCCTACTGCTCTTCTCAGACAGAGAAGTGGTTCGGCCAGGCTTATCTATCTATCTATGGTTGTTATAAGTTATTCATCTCCTTGTGTAAACTGTATATAATTGCACACTTTACACATGATTAAAAAAGTGCATCAAAAACACATGCGTTTTTTAGTAGTGTATGCAGTTTCTTAAAAACGTATGTGGTCTTTGAACTTCGCATGCAGTTTTTTAAAGTGTTTTTCTTAATTGTTTCGCAGTAGCAGGGGGAACACCTGGATAATTCTTTATTTCGTCACAGTGAGGGTTCTCAGGTAACTCTAAAACGTAACTTTTAATTACAGTCTTACATAAAAAGGATTCTGTTTAGTCAAAGTCCTAGCTTACAGACACACAAACAAAAAATGTTAAAATGTCTAACCCCTAGCAACTTCTGGGGAAAGAACAGCCAATGAGCCACCCTTGAAAAAAGTGTATAGTTCCCGATACTGTGTAACTATACACTTTTTTCAAGGGTGGCTCATTGGCTGTTCTTTCCCCAGAAGTTGCTAGGGGTTAGACATTTTAACATTTTTTGTTTGTGTTTTTCTTAATTGTGGTTCAAAAGTACAAGAAAATACATGAACACACCCTAAGGCCACTCTCACACATGTATTCAGAAAACGCAGCTCACAATCGTTTTTTACCACAATTTTGAGCTGCGTTTTTGAACGCGAGGTACAGCGTTTAACAGCACTTTTTAATGCACCCCATCAGTGCAAAAATAGAACAGACAGCTCTCAAAAATCTGGGCGTTAGAAACATGCGTTCGAGCGCAGGTATGAGTAACTCAATTAAAATCAATTGGAGCGTTGTAACGTAGTTAGCATGGCACTCGGGACGCAGCGCTAATAGCGGTAAAAAGGATTGTCTGTGTGAGAGTGGCCTAAGGGGCTACAAGCAAATATTCATGTAGTGCATGAAATGAGTCATGTTTGGAAAGAGTACGCCAATGAGCCATATCGTGTATGGAAATTCGTTTTGCAGCTGTATTCAGCACGATTTAGATATGGGTACGGGGGAAGGGGGCCCAAGCTGAACTTTTGCACCCAGACCCCTGAGCCTTTAGTTACGCCCCTGCTTAGCAAATAAAAGACAAGAATACACAGAATATGAAACAAACATGAACACAGGGAACCAACCAGAAGAAATCAGCCAGACAACAGACAGGTAAACGGAGGGTGCAGTTTACCTGTCTGTTGTCTGGCAGGAAGAGCCGGATTATATAGGAAAAGGGAAAAAGCTGATTGGCTGTCAGTGCTGTCAATCAACACAGACAGCACAGTGGCTGACATAATTAATGAACCAACTGGTTGGCTGACAGAGCTGTCAATCACTGGCCACTACCTTAGCTAACATCAGCAGGGATTATTATTCTTAACTAGTCAGGACAGGAGATATTAACCCTACTAGTTAGGATAGAACTAACTGCAGTAAAAGTGTGCTGGCAGTGACTGAAGCCATCAGTTTCTGATTTGAGTACAAATAAAAATAATGTTTATATATTTAAAAAAGGGGGGGAGGACATTGCCTCCTAAGTATATTTAGAAAATGTGTAACCCATTGAAATGTGTAAAGCATAATATAAACAACACTTTTAAACATTTTTTCTATTTACACTGATTTTAAAAAGTTGATATTCCAGGTCTAATGTAAGAATAGAACCACCTGCTGCATTTATTCTGTGTCCAGTCAGTAATTGTTATACCTGCTCAGTCTTGCTTTTTTCTCTGCTCCGCTGGATCTGTAGAGGGATCCCTGGTGTGAAGTGTGGATGCTTTTAAAGTTGCTGCATCTTCCCTGATGTCAGAAGAGATGTTGAGCAAGTGATAAGAGAAACAAGACTGAGCATGTGTGACCACCTTGAAACAATCACTAAGGTGCACAAAGAACAGAGACAGCAGGTGGCGCTGTTGTAACTTTAGTCCTGAAATAACTAGGAATATAAACTTGTTTATATAAATGCAAAAACAAAATATGTTTATAATCATGTACTCAATTTTACTATAAACAATAATTTTCATTGTACAACCCCATTAAGGAATGAGTTAATTTTGTCCTACAGTGACAGAATTTTATGTCCTACATTTTATTAATCATAAATTTAAGCTTTAGATCCTACAAAGCTGTTTAGTACATTTTTTGCAGATAAAGTTGTAGACTTTTTTGCTACAATTTTGAGGTTTATAGAATGTACAATTTAACATAAAATTTCTGTAAATTTTGTATTATAACGGAATGTGTAAAAAAAGGAATTCAACCATTTTTTTTATTTTTACGTTCCTCATTGTGTAAAGAACCAGAATAGTGCCTGGTCCATTGCATAACAAAGGGAAATGAAAAATGTGCAGATCAATAATTGGTTCTCATCCAATAAGAACTAATGAATGTTTCCATTAGTAGCACTGATGGAGGACAGTCACTGAGAAGGGCCTCAGGTCTCTTTAACATAGTGTTCTTTTTTGTTGAATTGTAAATTATGTCTGTAACTTGAAGCTTTTTTACCTGCATCTTTTATAGCATTTCTTTAAATTTGGGTTATTTTGTGAATGTCATTTCTTTTCCAGATGTTTTTGAAGTTCTGTTGAGCAGCTTATGAAAAAGAAAGGCCAGAAAAAGTCATAACATGCTGCATTTAAAAAGCCACTGACCCCCAAACCACTAAAACACTATGTTTGTAAATATTCTCACAAAAAGACGCAATTACATGCTGTGTATGAAACCAGCTGATCAGAAAGAGCAGTCAAGAGCACAGGTAGGAATAGTACATCTAATATAAAAAAGCCTATAGACTTTTTCTTGCA
Source organism: Eleutherodactylus coqui (assembly GCF_035609145.1). Classification (NCBI taxonomy): domain Eukaryota; kingdom Metazoa; phylum Chordata; class Amphibia; order Anura; family Eleutherodactylidae; genus Eleutherodactylus; species Eleutherodactylus coqui. The sequence continues at coordinate 63,793,411 of NC_089838.1, read as the reverse complement.
CCACACTTTGACCCCTTTGCATGACCTTTGGTGGATGATTTTGGTGTCATTAGATTCCTTACAACCTCACCACTGCCGTAAAATCATAAATTTTGAGTTTGATACATTGAGTGATCTGTCAGGCCAGGTCAAAGTTCCTATGTTATGTCTAGCGGCGCTGTTGTGCTTCAGCCAACAGTGCCGCGAGGGAGAGTCAAGCATTGCTAAGCGAAGATCATATCAAGTTGATATAAAAAATAGTGCTTACCAGTTTGACTGTTGCCATGTCCCCAAAACGTGGAAGAACAAGTCGTGGACAGCGAATCCTCTGCTCAACTTGTAGAGCTGGTAATTGCAAGTGAATTTGTGTCTCCAGTGAGTTAACATCTTGCCATGCTAAAACATTTACAACTATTTTTCTAAACATTTTATTTGCGTAGCAAACATCAAGTCAATATGGTTTTAATAAATGAGCTTCATCCAGTGGTATTAGGATCTAATTGTTCATTACTTCTTACTGACCGATCATAATACTTTGGAAAAACTTGGATATTTCTGATGAATGTTAGTAAGATATAGCTCCATGATCTGAATGGCCTGTCCAAAATATTAAGCAACTTTGTGACTGCAACAGGTATTTACAAGGCTTTGATGCAACTTTTTTAAAGATAGACTTTATTAGAAAGTGTTTTTTTTAAAACTTTTATTCAATATTGGCTATCTGATAGAGGACGATCTAAAAATCTTGCCATAAATCTAGTGCTATTGAAAAAGCAAAAGTAAAATTAATTACTTTAAATTAAGAGTGACATATTTGTATCAGCCATATGGAACTTCACAATTTTATGAAATTGGTTTCTTCAATTCATAAAAATCCAATAAAATACACATTTTAGCTTTCAGTCAGTTTTAAAATATAGCAATAAAATTATCTCTGCTGGCTATACCTGTTACTTAGTTCAACATGAATTCTTTACTCCTCCACCATAAAGTTATGTCACAGCTGTCCAAGGGATACTCTAGGCTGCATATTCATGGAGATTGCAAATCTTCCCGTCATAATATTAAAGTCTCCCTCATGACTTCTGGACACATTATTCATCTGATAACCAGAAACACCTGGCTACAAGGAATTTCCTGCTACAATTCTGCCTTAATTTCCTCCAACAGTAAAAACCTAATGCTTGTAAAGGTGAAAGAAAACAGCCGTTAATCACATAACTCACCACTTTTGCCACCATTACACTGATACTACACTTTAAATTAAATTTTAATTCCCACCTGATGGCTCGCTATGAATTATACTTATATGAACCATTCAGTTCATACACATTGTCTGTTTGGGATGATTTGTAACCGTTTCATTAGTAAAACAATTTTGAACCTAACTTTTGCCCATAGTGCATAGACGTAATGAAGAAAGCAAAACATTTTACAGTGTGTGACCACTGGTCACCCCTTAAGAAAATCATCCATCTGAAAGGAAATGTATCATCTAACTTTTTTCTAATTAAAATATATATTCTTGGGGCAGCACAGAGGCTCAGTGGTAAGCACTGTTGCCTTGCAGCACTGCGGTCCTGGGTTCAAATCCCAGTAAGGACAACATCTGCATGGAGTTTGTATGCGCTCTGCATGATTATTTGGGTACTCCGGTTCCACCCCCACACACACCCAAAAGCATACTAATAGGTGAACTTATACTGTGAACCCCAATGGGTTTATTCAGTGCTGCAGAACAAGCCTGCTTGCAACAGGCTGCAGGACCTGAAAGGGGCAGTGGTGGCACAAAAATGAAAATGGCAGGGGATGGGTCAGGGGGAGATGACAGCAGCAGTGGCCAGAGTAGGTCTATAGACTCAGTGGATAAAATGCTTGTTTGGTTGCTACGAGGTTGGAGGTCCACTAGGGGGCAGTGTTACAACTTGGACCTCTACGGTTGTCACTAATAATATTGGAGACACTACTATTGCAGACATTATTACTACTGGGACTACTATGGGGGATATTCTTACTACTGGGGCCATTATGGGGGTTGTGAGGGATTAGCGTTTAGGATCAGTAGCAACCTGGGCATAAGCAGTCAGAGACAGTGACACATATGATAAAGTCTTTAGTCCAGGCTTTGCCTGGGTTTATTTCCAAGCAAACAAAAGCAAAATACAGGCCTTAACATCAGGCAAACATAACGTAAATCCTGCTCGTCCGAGCACTTACTAAACAGGTAGCGTCCCTGTCTACGTACTGGTAAACAAATGGCTCCTGCACACAGCCAGCCAGGACTCTCAGACCTGCAAAGGTCTCAGCTCTCCTCCTGGCCCTGTAGGCCCAGGCTTTATAAGGCCTGGTACCAGCCCCACCTGGTACGTGGGAGTGACCATCCCACCCTTCACTTTGGTCACTCCAGGAAAAGCCGGCCCGGATTATGCGGCTTGGAGCCACCTACTTGCTACAACGTGTTAGTAGCTTAATGCTACTAACACTATACTGCCGGCTTCCTCCACCGAGCCCAGGCTGCTCGGTGGCACGTATCTGCCCAAGCGCTCCCCAAAGCAGCATAGGAGAGCATCCTAGGCGAGATATACCTGCCCTCCAGCACCTTGCCGGTCACCGTCTCACATACCCTCCCCCTCTGTTCGAGCCTGTGGGGTCGGACACCTTTTGCTGCCATGCAATGCGTCCTTGACAAGGCATCGGCATTGCCCTGTAGCTTTCCTGCCCTGTGTTCAACATAGAAACTGAAATTTTGAAGTGTCAGGAACCACCTAGTGACTCTGGCATTTCTTTCTTTTGCCTGTGACATCCAGGTTAAGGGGGAGTGGTCTGTGATCAGCCTGAAGTGCCGACCTAGCAGGTAGTATTTTAGGGATTCCAGGGCCCACTTGATGGCTAGGCACTCCCGTTCAACAATACTGTAATTTTTTTCCGGTGGCGTGAGCTTCCTGCTCAGATAAATTACGGGATGTTCCTCTCCTTCTACTTCCTGGGACAGAACTGCTCCCAGTCCCACATCGGACGCGTCTGTTTGGACAATAAATTCTCTTTTAAAATTGGGTGTGACTAACACTGGACGCTTACAGAGGGCCCGTTTTAATTCTTGGAACGCCTTTTCTGCGTCAGGGTTCCACTTGACCATGACTGACTTACTGTTCTTGGTCAAGTCTGTTAGGGGCGCTGCTATGCTAGCAAAGTTTTGTACGAACCGCCTATAGTACCCTACAATGCCTAAAAAGGCTCTCACCTGCTTTTTAGTTGTGGGTTGTGGCCAGTTCTGAACGGCTTCAACTTTATTGACCTGGGGTTTTATAATACCCCTACCTATTATATGCCCCAGGTATCGGGCTTCTTCAAGACCCAGGGCGTACTTCTTTGGGTTTGCTATGAGCCCTGCTCTTCTAAGGGAGTTCAGTACTGCCTGTACCTTGGGTAGATGGCTGTCCCAGTCTTCGCTAAAGATGATGATATCATCTAAATATGCTGACGCATATTGACGATGGGGTTTGAGTATGATATCCATCAATCTTTGGAAGGTTGCTGGGGCTCCATGCAAACCGAAGGGTAGGCAGATGTACTGAAACAACCCTTCTGGTGTGGCAAACACAGTCTTTTCTTTCGCGCTGTCCGTAAGGGGAACCTGCCAGTAGCCTTTAGTAAGGTCGAGAGTGGAAAAGTACCTGGCATGCCCCAGTCTCTCAATTAAGTCGTCCACTCTCGGCATTGGGTATGCGTCAAATTTTAACACGTCATTTAGCTTCCGGAAGTCGTTACAGAAGCGCAGAGAGCCATCAGGTTTTGGTATCAGCTCGATAGGGCTGGACCATTCGCTTTTCGACTCCTCAATTACTCCGAGGTCTAGCATTTTCTTGACCTCCTCTGAGATGGCTCGTCTGCGGGCTTCTGGAACCCTGTACAGTTTCAACTGAACCTTTACCCGTGGTTGTTATAATGTCGTGTTTTATGACACCAGTACGCCCTGGTATATCAGAGAACACATCTGAATTACGTTGTATAAATTCCCTCGACTCTTGTTGGGATTTGGACAGGGACCCTGATACACACACCTCTGGGACCGCACCATGGGGGGTGCTCACTGCAGTCAGGCCTTCTCTGTCCTTCCATGCCTTAATTAGGTTTACATGGTACAACTGTTCTGGTTTCCGTCTACCTGGCTGGTATACCTTATAATTTACCTCTGCGACTTTCTCAATTATTTCATAGGGCCCTTGCCATTTTGCTAGGAATTTACTTTCTAGGGTGGGCACCAACACTAGTACCCCCCCAGGGTTGAAGGTTCTCACCTTGGTGGACCGGTTATATACCCGGCTTTGGGCTTCTTGAGCCTGCTGTAAATGTTCTCTAACAATGGGCATGACAGCCGCAATTCGATCTTGCATGAGGGAGATGTGTTCAATAACACTCCTGTAGGGGGTGGACTCGTGCTCCCAGGTCTCCTTAGCTACATCAAGGAGCCCTCGGGGATGTCTACCATAAACTAATTGAAAGGGAGAGAACCCAGTGGAGGATTGTGGGACTTCACGGATTGAGAACATTAAATATGGCAGCAGACAGTCCCAGTCCTTCCCATCCTTATTGACTACCTTTTTTAGCATGCTTTTTAGGGTCTTATTAAATCTCTCAACCAGGCCATCCGTCTGTGGGTGGTACAAAGATGTCCGTAAGTGCTTAATATTCAGCAGCTTACACAATTCCTTCATGACCTTTGACATAAAGGGGGTTCCTTGGTCCGTCAGGATCTCTTGGTATGCCCGTGCGGGAGAACATGTGAAGTAGTTCCTTTGCCATTCCCTTGGATGACGTATTGCGTAAAGGAACGGCTTCGGGGTAACGGGTGGCGTAGTCTACAACCACCAATATACGTTGGTAACCCCGGGCAGACTTTACCAAGGGCCCAACTAGGTCCATAGCGATCCGCTCGAACGGCACCTCTACGATGGGCAAGGGCACTAAGGGGTTCCGGTAATGGGGCATAGGAGCTGTTATTTGACACTCCGGGCACGACACACAGTACCGTTTTACATCACCATGTACCCCAGGCCAGAAAAAACGCTGAAGGATGCGTTCCTTAGTCTTTTCGCTCCCGACATGACCTCCCAGCACATGCTTGTGCGCCAGGTCTAAGACCATCCTGCGATAAGACTGAGGTACCACCAGCTGTTCCACAACCTCCCCACGGACCTTGTCAACCTGATATAACAATTCTTGGTTGACTGCAAGGTGTGGAAACACAGTATCAGCCCCTGGGAATTGAGGCTCCCCATTTATTACTTTAACATTTTCACTAGCTTTTACTAAGGTGGGGTCTTGGAGCTGCTCAGTTCCGAAATTGGCACGTGAGACCTCTAAGTCAGGCATAGCAACCACTTTGTCCTGTACCTCCGTCTCACCCGCTAGTACTGTTAAGGGAAAGTTATCCCCATTCTCTTGGGTCACCCCTACTGCTGGAACCGTACCCTCAGGGTCAAACGGTTCTGGACACACATCATACACATTTGCATTATCATGAACCTTATTTGCAGACGACCCTCGGTGTCGCCACAAGTCCCAAAATAGGGGAAAGTCTCTCGAGGATCACGGTGTGCATTAAGGACTTTACGATGCCCACCTCATGGGTGGCAAGTCCACACGGAGTATCAAGTCGTACAAGGGCAATAGGATACTCCTTGGTGTCCCCATGCACACAAACAACCCCCATGCGATGGCTGGTGAAGGTTGTGGGATCGACCAGGCTGGAGTGCACCAGCGTAACCAAGCTCCCTGAGTCCAGTAGAGCTGTCACCGCAAAGTCATTCACCTTTAGGTGACATAATGGTCGATCAGTCTCGGACGCAGTCTCTGCAGAACACACTGGCCATGCGAACATCGACCTCCGCTGGGCAGTCACAGTCCATTGGTTCCACGGTAAGTGGACAGTTGGCAGCAAGATACCCGGGCTCATGACAGCGCCAACATCGTATGGAGGCCCGGTCTCCTTGGGGTTCTACCCGGGACCCGAAGGGTCTTCTGCCTTCGGGCCTGTCCGGCAGCAGCGGCGTTCTGGCTCCGCCCCCTTCTGCGTGTCATGGTGTAGCTCCGCCTCATCACGTGTGCCGATTCCAGCCTCCTGATTGGCTGGAATCGGCACATGTGACGGGGCAGAGCTACGCGATGACGCGTAGAAGGGGCGGAGCCAGAACGCCGCTGCTGCCGGTCAGACCCGAAGGCAGAAGACCCTTCTGCGCAAGCGCGTCTAATCGGGCGATTAGACGCTGAAGTTAGACGGAGCCATGGAGACGGGGACGCCAGCGCAGGGAAGGTAAGTGAATAACTTCTGTATGGCTCATATTTAATGCACGATGTATATTACAAAGTGCATTAATATGGCCATACAGAAGTGCTGAACCCCACTTGTTTTCGCGAGACAACCCCTTTAATTTGGTACAGGTGTTTACTTGTTCGCAGGGAAAATTTTATGTTGTGGTTATATTAGGGGAACCAAGTAATAAAACATGTATATACATAGAGGAGTGTTAGATTCTGCATGTACTGATGTCCCTCTGCAGAATGTGCCACCTCTCACATTCTCCTCACTTTTTACCCTTAAGAGTAACGCCCCTTCAAATTAACCCCCAGACTGGAGGTTGAAGCACCTTCTTAGCCTTAACCCCTTAACACCATGTGACGTAAGGTTACGTCATGGCAGCGGGGTGATTAACGCAAAATAATGAAACCTTATGTAATGTGGATAGCGCAAGATCAGAAAAGATCCCGTGCCATACGGCACTGGGAGTCGGTTATGACTGATAGCTGGCCTCCCGCTGCAACAGCGGAGGTGCATCAGGACAACGACCCTGACTGTTAACCCCTTACATGCCGCAATCTATGTAGATTACGGCATGCAAGGGGCTCAAAGAGGAAACGCGCTCCCTCTGTGATGTCATCGAACATCTGTGATGTAGTCGCAGAGGGCAAATGGGTTGCCATGGCAATAGGTCACCAGCTACGGGTGTCCTGCTTTGCCATTGCCTATGATCACTAAAACAAGCGATAAGGCATTGAAGGACAGAAGTCCTGCAAAGCGTTATCATAGCAGCTATGGCTCAGGTCCCCTACAGGGATATAAAAAGTGTAAAGAGAAGTTAACCCCTTAGTGACCAAGCCTGTTTGTGCCTTAATAACCAGGCCAAATTTTGCAAATCTCACATGTGTCACTTTAACATGGAAAAACACCAGAAAGGTTTTGCATATCCAAGCAATTCTGACATTGTTTTTTCGCCACATGTTGTACTTTATTTAGGCGGAAAAAAAAGACCGATAGAATTTGTGTTTATTTATTAAAAGCGCCAAAATTGGGAAAATTTTGAAAAAAATCATCATTTTTTCACATTTCCAACTGCAATATCTCAAATATGTGCAAACATAATATAGAAATTTTTGCTAAGATATATATTTTCATCCGCTTACTTTATTTTGGGCGCACATTGGAAAAACTTTCGTTTTTTTTAACCATTTAGGAGACGTACAAATTTAACATTACTTTTCAGCATTTTGAGGAACACCTCACAAGTGACCCCATTTTAAAAACTACACCCCTTAACGTATTCACTGAGGGGTGTCATTAGTATTTTCACCCCACAGTTTTTTTTCAGGAGTCAATGCAATTTAGAAGAGAAAAACTAAAATTTCATATTTTTGCAAATATGTAATTTTAAAGACAGGACTTTTTTTCTATAATGCACATGAAAATGAGGATTTGCACCCCATAATGGATACCCCTGTTTGTCCCGTGCTCAGAAACATACCCATTGTGGCCCTAGTATTACGTCTGTATGCACAATTGGGCCCAAAATGAAAGGCGCAACCGGTGGCTTTCGGAACAGAAATTTTGCTTGAAGGAGATTTGGTCCCCATTGCCCACTTGTAGAGCCCTTGAGTGACCAAAACGATGGAGAACCCCCACAAGTGACCCCATTTTGAAAAGTAGACCCCTTAACGAATTCATCTAGTGGAACGATGACGTTTGTGACTTCACAGTTTTTGAATAAATCTAAGCCAAGCAGAAGCAAAAAAATATGATTTTCAATTTTTTGGCAATTGTGTCAATTTAAAAACAGGTTTTTTTGTACAGTGTACATAGGAATGAAGACGTTCACCCCAAAATGGATACCCCTGTTTGTCCCGTGTTCAGAACCATACCCATTGTGGCCCTAATCTACTTAAAGGAAACATGGCTAGGCCTATAATGGAAGGAGCACCCGTTGGATTTCAGGCTACAACGGAATAAATTCCAGGCCCCATTGCCCACTTGTAGAGCCATTGAGCGGCCAAAACGATAGAGAACCCCCACAAATGACCCCTTCTTGAAAAGTAGACCCCTTACCGAATTCATCTACGGGTGTACTGGGTTTTTTGACCCAACAGTATTTACATGAATCTAAGCAAAGCAGAAGGAAAAAATTACGATTTTCATTTTTTTTGGCAATTTTGTCAATTTAAAAACAGGTTTTTTTTTGTACAGTGTACATAGGATTGAAGACGTTCACCCCAAAAAGGATACCCCCGTTTGTCCCGTGTTTAGAAACATACGCATTGTGGCCCTAATCTACTTACAGGACACATGGCTAGGCCCATAATGGAGGGAATGCCCGCTGGATTTCAGGGTACAACTGAATAAATTCCAGGCCCCATTGCCCACTTATACGGAAAAAAAATTGACTTCCTAAAAATAATCCCCCCCCCACCCCACCCCCGCCATCCCCATTTTTTGGCATTCCCTAAATATTAGATAAAAGTAATAATATAAACTGCGTTTTATGTCCAAAGACCGGGGTAATTACGGAGGCTGGTTGGGATGGGCACATGGGGCAAGAAAACCAGGTATCTCCCCCCCCCCCCTTTCTCGCTTTTTTGGGGGTATTTCGTGACCTCAGCCGCGGGGATGGGGTGTAAAAAGTGGCACTGTGAGGCTTTGTAATCTTGCTGCGGTGCGGCGGTCTCACACAGAAGGCGCTCAACAAGCTGCTCCTGGAACTGCATGAAGGCGAGCGTTCCTGGGGCTTCTTGTAAATTACGTATTACAGGTAGCGGTCTGAATAACGCCGGGCTCACACGGCCGTATGTGGAATCTGCTTGCGGAGGCCCGCAGCGCATTCCAGCTGTGAGCCCGGCTGTGACCCTGCGTATGGCTGCGTAATGTACTGCGCATAACTGCCTACTCACAGAGGCGGTCATGTGCAGTACACCGTTTTTTGTTTATATTTCCCGCACCGTCGCTTAGAGATGACCCGGGTACCCGCAGCCCGTTCACATATGCGGGTATATCCGCGGTCATAGAGCACAATGGGCTCTAGGTCGCGGATATCCGCGGTAAAATAAAGCATGCCGTGTTCTGTTTCTGCGAGTGGATTACGTAATTCCGACCCGCTAATTGGGGGGAATTGTGTAATCCAATGCATGTGATTGATCCGTGGATTACCGCTGATCAAGCGCATGCAGAACCCGTAATTCCTCTCCGGTCATGCGTGACTGGCCTGTTATATCGCTACTTTATCACGTGACCGGGGACCGCTCAACGAGGCCACCGGTCACTGCTCCAAGCACTCAGCGACCATTGGTCGCTGGGAGCAAGGAGATTTAAAATTTCCTGGGCTCCCCGGCTCCTGCGAATGTGTCCGGCATTTTACCGGCGGGCGCATACCCAGTAGCCGGCAGGATCCATGGAGTCTAATCGCATCTGGATTCAAATGCGGAAGCCTCCGAGAAGATGTTTCATCTCCTCTCATCGATCGCATCGGTGAGGGGAGATGAAACTTCCACTTTTTAAAGAACTTTTACGTGATCGCCATTATGCATTGGATAATGGTGATAACGTGACCAGTAACCGCATACCGCAGCTCCCTGTGACATCTCCAGGCTCTTGGCTACCTTTGGTAGCCAGCAGCAGGAAGATTTTAAATTTCTTGGGCAATCTTTCACTTTTGCGCATGCGTCCGCCATCATGCTGACGGGCGCATGCGCATAAGCTGGGGTAAGGTCCACGGATCAACATCCCACCAGGGAACAAATACGGGACCTTGGGTACGTAATTTCATCCCCCCTTACGGATACGATCCATAAGGGGAGATGAAACTAAGTTTTTAAACTTTTTTTTTTTTTTTTACTTTTAAACTTTATACGATCACCGTTATCCGATGGATAACGGTGATCATATGACTGGAAACCGCATACAGCGGTCCCCAGTCATATCTCCCTGCACTCGGCTATCTGTGACAGCCGGGTGCAGGGAGATTTTGAATTTGCCGGGCTCGCCGGCCTTCTGCGCATGCGCGCTACATCGGCGCATGCGCAGAAGCCAGCGGAGGGTCCCGACACCGGCCGGAGGACACGGAGGAAGAGGGGTGAGTATTTTCACCTTCCCTCATGGATCCAATCCATGAGAGGAGGTGAAGCTTTTCTTTTTTTTACTTTTTTCTTCACTTTTCCGCGATCGTCGTTATCCATTGGATAACGGCGATCGCGGTACCGGGGACCGCTCACCGCGGTCCCCGCTGACATCTCCTGCCTCCCGGCTACCTACAGGAGCCGGGAGCCAGGAGATTTTAAATTTCCCGGGCCACCTGTCCTTCTTTTGGGCCCGGAGGACCAGGAGAGCGAGGAGCAGTGCGGTGGACCCGGGTGAGTAATTTCAGCTGCCCTGATGGATCGGATCCATCAGGGCAGCTGAATCTAACTTTTTTTGAACTTTTTGTAACTTTTATGCGATCGGCGCTATCATTTGGATAGCGCCGATCACATTGCTGGGGGGGGGGGGTGTCCCCGCAGCTCGGGATGACAGCTCCATGCTGTCGGCTACCTGCGGACACCGACAGCATGGAGCTGTCACGTCCAGAGCCCGAGGGGCTCTATTCTCTGCAGGACACATGTTTTTACATCCTCAGAGAATAAAGCCCACTTCGGGAGGACGTAAAAACACTATGGGCTGGTCGTTAAGGGGTTAAAAATAGTGTACCAAAAAAAGTAAAAAACGTTCTTTTTTGTGCTTTTTTCCCCTATTAGTATAAAAAAAAATTAAAATCCCACATATTTGGTATTGTCATATTCGTAACAACTTGTACAACAAACTGAGCACACTTTTTATCTTGCATGGCAAAAAGCATTGAAAAAAAACCTAAAAAACTGAGGCAAGATGCTTATTTTGTTTGTTTTACCTTCCAAAAAACGCAATAAGTGTTCAAAAAAGTCGTATGTACCCTAAAATGAAACCCGTAAAAACTACAGCTTGTCACACAAAAAACACGCTCACACAAAGCTCCATCCATGGAAAAATAAAAAAGTTAAAGGACTTTGAATGCAGCGATTTATAAAAAGAAATTAATTTCCAAAAAAAGGGGTTTTATTCTGGAAAAGTGGGAAAAAAAATAAATATAAGACTTTTGGTATCATTGTAATCGTACTGACCCGCAGAAAAAAAATGTAGGTCATTTATGCTGCAGGATTAACGCAGTAAAAAAATGGCAGAATTTATATGTTTTCTCTCCCTGCTATCATAAAAAATTATAAAAGTTTTACAATATAGTCTATGTACCCAAAAATGGCACCAATAAAAACCACAGTTAGGCCTGCAAAAAACAAGCCCTCATACGGCAAGGTCGACGAAAAAAACAAAAACTTATGGCTTTTGAAAAGTGGAGATGAAAATCCCCACAAAATTGTTCTGTCTTTATGCCCAAAACAGGCCATGTCCTAAAGGGGTTAAAAGCATGCTTCCTGCAGGCCATGGCCGCTGCCTTATGTACTTTACAGCCATTTAGTATATGCACACATAGATTCTCCTCAGTATTTACACACAGAGGTCAGTCAGATTCTCCTCAGTATATACACACAGAGGTCTGTTCTATTCTCCTCAGTGTATATACACACATAGGTCAGGTAGATTCTCCTCAGTATATGCACACAGAGGTGAAATAGATTCTCCTCAGCATATACACATAGAAGTTAGGTAGATTATCCTCAATATATGCACACAGAGGTTAGATTCTCCTCAGTATATACACATAGAGGGTCGGTAGATTCTCCTCAGCATACAAATCATTTCCCTAGGCTTTATGGTTTCTGAGAAAATAACTATCTCTTGTATCAGTGATTTTCACACAGTTTTTCACACTTAGGCCCCCTGTCCACGGCCGTTGCGGAATATCACCAGCGATATTCCGCCGCGGGGGAGCAGGGTGGCCGCTGTCAGTTCTCTGCGGTGAGCCTATCTGATAGATAGGCTCACCGCAGAGAATCGCGGCAAATTGCGGCATGCCGCAATTTAGATCCCGCGAGTGGAGAATCGCTATGATTCTCCGCTCGTGCACAGGGAGCTGCGCTTTCCATAGCGTTCATGGAAAGCGTTCACTGCGTTACCCGCGGACGAATTATCGCTGCGGGTAATGCAATGAACAATCACCCATGGACAGGCAGCCTTAGAATTGAATATTGAAGTTGCGACCCCTTTACTTTTTCTATTACGACGTAAAAATGTTCATAGAAAATAATTCACATTTGTGTGGTACAGATGTGTGTTATTAGTTACATAACATAGGAGGTCACTTACTTTTGCAATTAGAATTGAATAATCAAGTTGTGACCCCTTTACTTTTTCTATTTAGGATCTACATAATCGTTGTCCCAAATTTCATTTTTGTACGACATCGAGAAGGTAGAAAATTAGTTGCGAGTGATTCGGTCAGCGAGGGCTTTCGCCTTTATATATATAGATTATTATTGAGGCAGCCATCTCATATGTGCTGCTGCTCTGAGATGTGAACTGCGGTTGTAGAGATTTTATTGACAGCACCTGGAGAAATAAGAACAGATAAGAAATGAATCATTGACTTACATGGAGAGCCTTGTGGGCCATGCCCTGTGCAGAGGTCAGGAGGAGCTGGGCTGTCTTGATCACCTATTGTCGGTGGTGTAAACCTCAAATATCTCTCTCCAGCTACATAATACAGGTGTTACCTATCATTATAATCCTGCCTGTGATGTTAATCAAATGACTGCTCACCCCCAGTGTATGCAGCACAAGCTGAAATGCTATTTAACAAAACACAGAGTCTATTGAAAGAGCTCAGAGATTATTTTTGTCGAGTGATGGCTGCAGTCCACAAGACTGAATACAACTTAACCTATTCCTGTGGATTGCACCTGTAGCTCAATAGTTATAGTGAGTTAGGTACGCTACAAAAAAGTGTCCTTGTAGCCCAGGCCTAAATTGCTAAATCATCATCTTTCAAGCTGTCACCCTAAAGTCCCGGGGTCTCTGTGTGTGACAGCTCCCTGTTATCGGCTGCCAGAGGTAGCCGAGAGCCTGGAGCTGTCATGGGGGGCCGTGGTTTGTGACCCCCGGTCACGTGATCGCTGTTATCCTTTTTTTTCTTTTCTCCCCATGACCATGCTCTAGTACTGCGGTGGACAGAATGCAGCACCGTAGAAGTGTGGACAATCTCTTTGTCCAAATGCACACGATCATGTTTGATTACTGCGGCAAAATTTTCGCAGCACAATGCAACCCATTGCACCACCGGTGACCGCAGCATACCTGTCCGAGGTGACAGTTGTAGCTGCATTATGTACTGTGGATGTGCTGGCAGGCAAGTGCAGTAAGGATTGCCGATACCATAACACTTTTACAGTGTGCACAGCAGAAAATGACTGCAATACAGACAATTTCCATTGGCTTCAATGGAAGCAGTTTGTGCATTGCCCATCTCAGAATAGATCACTGTACAAATGCCCTGCTGTCACTGAAAAAAGTAAGTTCTTTTGTGTTTTGGAACATGGGAAAACAATTCCTGCTAGCATGTATATGGGCTGAATTTACAGTGCGACCTAAAGACGAACACCCGCTCTGGATCCCACAGTGCTAGTACGACCATGTGCATGTCGACTAGGGTCGCCTGCACATGGTCGGATCACACACCACATACGCGTTTGCGCTAGGGGGTTTGGACCAGTGCCTGGCAGGCCGACTCCGCGTATATATTCACCATCTAATTCCCTGTGCTGCAGATTTATCGGTCCAAGTCGGGAAACAGCCGCCCTTCACACAACCCAAAAAAAACGTGGCACATACCCGTGCGGCTAAGGGGCTTGCGCACCCCCTTACAGTTGCAGCGCCTGGTGGGCTAGTCCGCATTGCAGGATGCTCGCTGTCTAGCTCTTGTTGGCCATCATTAATATTCAGAAAATTATGCAGTACAATGCATGACTTAATTAAGGCTACTGCATTGTCCGGGGCCAACTGTATAGTTCCTGCTAGAATCCACCATTATGCAGCAGGGATGCTGAAGGCCCGCTCAACCGTTTTGCGAGCTTTCACTAGACAAGCCTTCGATCCTCAGGAGAGACATCTGCGGGGAAATTGCCTCATAACCTGCTGAGAAAAAGCAAAGCCTGCATCTGCAACAAGGTGAAATGGCACCTCAGTCGCAGGTAGAGGCTGCGGTGGAGGCATTCCAAGTTCATCTGACTGCAGTCAGTGCCCCATACGGGAAGACATGAATGCGAATGCATCCACCGTACTCCCGTACGCCCCAATGTCCACGACGACAAACTGACAATTGCTGTCCACCACTGCCAACAGGACAATAGAAAAGATTTTTTTTTAATTAAAAAAAATGGGAGCCGGAGTATGGTGGCTTACGCACTCTCATGTTTCCTGTCTAGAGTCCCGACGCAGTTTGGAAAGCCTGTTTTTTCCAAATAGTCATTAGTGACTGAACACCATTGCGCAGTTTGGGGCACAGGAAGCACCATTGGGACAAGCATAGTCAATAGTACATCACAGGTGTGCAAAATGATGCCAGAAATAGTAGATACTCCAATCCGGAACTGGAATTGCAGCAAATGAAATGATTTCCCGGTTGCCGGAAATCTATGGAAAAATTCATAGGGGGATTCTACAAAAAGATAAAGAATGATTGATCTGACAAAATGTTGAGAGGTTGGGTGATGATAATGTGAGACTGTTTTCTTGTTTGGGGGGGGGGGGGTTATTTTTTGATGTATTGTAAATGCTAATCAAAGAGTCTTCGACGGTAGTTCTGTTGAGTGGTTAGATAGATCTATTTAATGCTTCTACAGCTTAGTGAGGTGTGGCATAGTTTTTTTAGCCCATCGCAGCCTGCAGCAAAAGCACAGAGTAGGACTGACAGTCAGAGGCAGCACTTATCCATGATGCTCCACGAGTATGTCAGACTGCACGTCGCTGGACTCAGACATGGCATTGGCCCCTTTGACTTCTGGGTGTCCAAGCTGAATGAGTGGCCAGAGCTTGCACAACATGCTTTATAGGCGTTTGCCTGCTTGCTGCCAGTAAGACTGTCCAAGTTCCCCATAGCAACAACTTGAGAAATGAAAGCTGCGCTGTGATTGGATGCTATGGACGACAAGGGCAGTCTTACTGTTATAAGGCTTTTGCTAAATGAAAATTCTTGGGTTTCTGTTGCCATTGATATCAAATGTATGTATCTGAGTGTCATTAAATGTGAGTTATGAGGGTTTCAAATCAGGAAGCCAAT
The DNA here is from genome assembly GCF_035609145.1 of Eleutherodactylus coqui. NCBI lineage: Eukaryota > Metazoa > Chordata > Amphibia > Anura > Eleutherodactylidae > Eleutherodactylus > Eleutherodactylus coqui. Next base: position 63,777,869 of record NC_089838.1, on the reverse strand, counting down.
TTGTAATAAGACTGTATAACACACACACACACACCACTACCTATCAATCTAATTGGAAAACCCCTTTAATATATAATTCCCTAGAACTCCCACCAAACATAATGAAGGTTTCCCCCCCCCCCCCCCCCCCCCCCCCTTCAACTTATGGCTTGGAGTGAATGTAATAAACTGACAGGCTGCTTTCCATAGACTGCACTTCCCTGTTTTGAAGACCCATACAAACCTACAAATGATAATGTGATGCCTTCTTCCTGTCACTGCAGAAGACCTTGAGCAGTCGTCTGTCAGAAATCCCTCTGCGGGCTCAGTGTGTAATACGCTTCCCCCTCAGGGCCTGCTATATGTCCTATACCTGCCTTTGGCTCTGGAATTGTTCACACTGAATAACCCGGATTTACACGATGTATCTGTGCCCGAAAAACGTGCGGGTCCGGTACACAGAGACTAGAATCCATTGATTTCAATCAGTTCATTCACAGTTGTGCGTACAAAAACGACAGTAAAAAACGCAGTTGTGTGCTCAAATACGCAACACCCATTCCGCAAATATACAGCGCAAATACGCATATTCTCATGTGAGTACGGCCTTAGAGAGAGACTGCCACCTACTTTTAGTTCTACAAGCTAAGCTTATGGGCTAAAGGTAGGTGACCCACTGAGTCCGGGGATGTGTTATACTTACATCCCACGTCGTTCCCTCGCTGTGAGCGCTGGAAGCCGCTGCTGCAGTGCATTGAGCGGTGCTGATAAGTAGTCCACCCATAATAAAATCACAGCGGGCGGCGCTGCTCAATGCACTGCAGCAGCAGCTTCCAGCGCTGACAGAGGGGGAACGACAGAGAAAGTAAGTATAAAACTTACATCCCCGGATTCAGTGAGTCTTATGGGCTAGAAATAGGTGACAGATTTACTTTAAAGGGGTTTTATCATTAACATGAAAACTTTTCCAGCAGCTGGGCCCATTATAAAATAAAAAAGTAGAGAATATCTCTCCTTGGACCCTCGAAGAGGAGCTGAGACGCTCACACTGCACCAGAGCAGCTTCTGCGTATACGGCCTGACAGAATAACTTGACCACTGCAGCATCACGTCCCCAAACTCCTGGCATCATGATGCCCAGGATGTGATTACTGATGTCAGGAGTGTCGACGGTGAAGCTATGTGCTTAAGTCTGGCTGTCTACCCGGAAAATGGCACTGGGGCAGCGTGAGCTGCTCTGCTTCAGAGGTTAAAGGAGAGGTATTATCTATTTTTTTATTTTATATCAGGCCCAGCTGTTGGAAGTTTTTATATTAAAGGGGTTGTCCCGCGGCAGCAAGTGGGTCTATATACTTCTGTATGGCCATATTAATGCACTTTGTAATGTACATTGTGCATTAATTATGAGCCATACAGAAGTTATAAGAAGTTTTTCACTTACCTGCTCCGTTGCTAGCGTCCTCGTTTCCATGGAGCCCGTCTAATTTTCGGCGTCTAATGGCCAAATTAGACGCGCTTGCGCAGTCCGGGTCTTCTTCTTTTCTCAATGGGGCCGCTCGTGCAGGATGCCGGCTCCATGTAGCTCCGCCCCGTCACGTGCCGATTCCAGCCAATCAGGAGGCTGGAATCGGCAATGGACCGCACAGAAGCCCTGCGGTCCACCGAGGGAGAAGATCCCGGCGGCCATCTTCAGCAGGTAAGTAAGAAGTCACCGGAGCGCGGGGATTCAGGTAAGCGCTGTGCGGTGTTCTTTTTTAACCCCTGCATCGGGGTTGTCTCGCGCCGAACGGGGGAAGGGGGGGGGGGTTGAAAAAAAAAAAAACCCGTTTCGGCGCGGGACAACCCCTTTAATTATAAAACCTCTTAGTGTCCACCCTATTGTGTTTTTACATCCTGCCGTTGTGATCTCCCTCCATACAATGCGGGTCTCACCTGTTTCTGACACCCATGGGCAACAGCCCCGACAAGCGACGGGGTCGATCAGTGCTGTTAACCCTTTAAATGGCACTATCAAATCTGACAGCGGCATTTAAATCCCACGAACGATGTTCGGGGGTCCCGTACGCCCCCCCTGCGATGAGATCGGGAGAGACGTGTGGGTGTCATGGCAGCCGGGGTCCTTCTGAAAGGCCCCAGGGCTGTCATGGCAGAATGCCTATCAAGCCATCCTGTGTAGCGGCTCGATACACTGCCTGTCAGATCGCAGTATGATGTAATGCTATAGCATTACATCATACTGCAAGAGAGATCAAAGCATTGCATGTTGTGGTCCCCTTGGGGACTAAAAGAAAATATAAAAATAAGAACAATAGTTTTATTAATTATTTTTAAAAAAAGAGGTAAAAAGTAAAAAAAAATCTTTTGCCTAAATACATATTTGGTATCGCTACGTCCGTAAAAGTCCAATCTATCAAAGTAGCGCATTATTTACCGCGTACAGTGAAGTTGTCCGAAAAAAAAAGAAATGCGCTTTGTGGTCACCCTGTTTTGCCAAGAAAAAAAAATCTAATAAAAAGCGATCAAAAAGTCGTATGCATGCAAAAAAATGGTACCAACGCAAACTACCGGACGTACCGCACAAAATGAGCCCTTGCACTACTATGTTGACGGAAAAGTAACAAAAGTTATTGTGCACAGAGGTTGGAGACAGAAAATAATTTTAAAAAATTAAATATCTTTGAAAAATATATAAGTAGTCCAGCAAAAAAAAAAAATACAAGTTTGGTATCGTAGTAATCATACTGACCCATAGAATAAAGTTATCATGTCATTTTTGTTAGAAACAAAACGCACCGAAAGATGGCGGAATGTTGTTTTTTTTTGCATTTCTCTCCACTTGGAATTTTTTAAATGCGTTTGAGTACATTATATGGTTCATTAATTAGCACCATTGGAAAATACAACTCGTCCTGCAAAAAACAAGCCCTTAAAATTTATGTCGATGGATAAAGGAGTTACGGTTTTTTTTCAAGGGGAAGGAAAAAAACGAAAATGGAAAAAAGCAAAAAATCTTGGTCACTTAGGGGTTAAGCTTCTAACAGTCCTCACTGCTGTGAGGGGCATGACACCTTTCCAGCAGTGAAAGGGTAAAGGTCCTTTTACACGGAACAATTATCGTTCAATTAAATCGTTGAAACTAGAGGAAAAATAGAGGATAATCGTCAGAGTAAACGAAGCCAATGATCGAACGAGAGGCAGGCATATATATCATCATTGGCACGCTCGCTTACCGTCAGTATAAATAGTGATCGTTTGGTTCCTCTCCGCTTATACAGCGACTGTGAACGATTTCTTGTTTCAACAAGCCAACGATGTACCTGCTGTGTAAGCAGGATGGAAGAATGACCTCATACACATAGCTCATGTGACACAGGCCTGTAACCTACAGAGCTGGGAGGGACTCCCACCAGCTAAACGTGCTTTTATACTGAACAATCAAAAAATAAACAAATTTAAAAAAATAAAATCGCTGGATGGTTTAACCCCTTAGGGACATGGCCTATTTTGGGCTTAGGGACCAAGCCTTCATTTTCAAATCTGACATGTCACTTTATGTGGTAATAACGTTTAAATGCTTTTACTTATCAATGTGATTCTGAGAGGGTTTTTTCGTGACATATTGTACTTTATGTTAGTGTAAAAATTGCATCAATAAATTTTGTACTTATTAGGAAAAAAAAATCCAAATTTACTGAAAATTTGAAAAAAAAAATAATTACATTTTCCAAACTTTGAATTTTTCTCTTTGTAAGAGCTTATTCCAACGTGCGTATATTGGCCGGGTTTTCACGCCTGGCCGATATACGCTGTCCCTCTCTGCAGGGGGAGGAGGCGGGCCGGGAGCAGTGAACTGAGCTCCCACCCCCTCTCAGCCCCTTGCCACTGTTTGCAATGGGAGGGGCAGAGCTAAGTGCACTGCCCCCAGCCCACCTTCTCCCCCAGCAGAGAGGGACATGAAAACCTAGACGATATACGCACATCAGAATAAGCCCTAAGACAGTCAAACACCACAACATAGTTAATATATAACATTTCCTATTGGCCTACTTTATACTGCAATAATTTTTTAAGTGTTTTTTTTTTAACTCCACAAAGTATATAAATTTAGCAGGAATTTTTCAAATTTCCTAGCAAATTTCAAAATCTAAATTTTTTAAAGGACCAATTCAGTTCTGACGTGGATTTTAAAAGCCTGTATATCAGAAAACCCCCCATGAATTTCCCCCTCTTAAAATCGGCACCCTTCAAAAAGGCATTTAGGAAGTTTATTTACCCTTTAAAGGTTTTACAGGAATTAAAGGAAAGTGCATCAGAAATTAAAACAGTTCCGTTTTCCTACAGATTTTCAATTTAAAACCATCTTTTTTTCTATAAAACAGCAGGAGTCAGGAAAGAAACAAAACTTGGAATGTATTACCCAGATTCTGCAGTTTTTAGAAATGCCTCATATGTGGACATAAACTGTTGTTTGGGCACATGGCAGGGCTCAGAAAGGAAGGAGTGCTATTTGTTTTTTTGAATGCAAATTTTACTGGAATAATTTTCAGACCCCATGTAGTGTTTGCAGCCCCTGAGGTACCAGTACATTGGAAACCCCCAAGAACTGACCCCATTTTGGTAAATAGACCCCTCAGGGAATTTATCAAGGGGTGTATTGAGTGTTTTGAACCCATAGGTGTTTGAGGAATTTTTTTTAATAATTTGATTTAAAAACGAAAAATTCCAATTTTTCCAGTAATATTTAGCTTTAGGCTGATTTTTATTTTTACCACGGGCAGAAGGGGAAAATGTACCCCATGTGTTACCCAATTGCTCCCAAGCACAGAAATGCCCCATATGAGGATATAAACTGTTGTTTGGGTTCAAAAGGAAAGGACTTCGCATGTGGCTTTATGTATAAGCTGTCGGGAGTACATCAGGGTAAGCTGCAAGGGCAATAATAAAATAAAAATAAAAATTTATACACAGGCTGGGTTGTGTGGGGCCCGTTTCATAATGGTATAGGGTGCCTTTCCTTATTTCTTGTTTATAGCAGACTAGGCACCTCTTTTGGGTTGTTCACTTCCTTGCAGTGGAGGGAATTTCACTGGTAGTGTTGCCCTGGTACAGTCCCTGTTGCCTCGCTTCCAGAAGTACTGGGCTGCTCCCCCACCTCCTGGTCCCCAAATATTAGGTCCTTGATGACTTCCTCCTGAAATTCAAGGAAGGTCTCCCTCTGGCCTGCAATACAGCAAGTAGGCATTATACAGTGTCATCTATTCAAGTTTTTTGTACCATACCTGTTTTCCACATGGCATTATACGGCTCCAGTACCTAGTCTGATAGATCAACAATTGCCATGTACTTATTATAATCAAGGACACAGTCTGGCTTTGGAGTCTCTGTAATGGTACCTCATACTGGGCAGGGGGTACTGCTGTGGCCGTATACTGTGGTCAATATAAGGACATCCCTCGTCTTTATATTTGACACACAATACATTGTCGCTGCATTGGGCCTGGCTTTCACCCCTTCTCAGCGTTTGCCCAATCAGCATCTTAGGGAGGCTTTTCTCATTTTTTCAAACAGTGCCACATGCAACTGTTCTTCTGGAAGCAAGGCTCTGAAACAAGAGGACACTAGTATAAAAGTTATCATGGTACAGATAGTAACCCTGGTCTAGCAGTGGATGCTATTTCCAGCACGGGGGAACATTCTAGGGCCTCAATTTTGGTGTCCTTTCCCTCAAATGCAGAACTTGTGGGTGTACCCCAATATGCTTTTGCACAGCTTGTACATTTTCACGCCCTCTTACTGGGCAGGTACTGGCGGAATTTTAGCCTCCCTATGAAGCGCACCACGGACTTGTCTACATATATTCTTATCTCTGGGGTATATGCCTGGGCAAACTTTGAATTAAAATGCTTTATTACAGGCCTGATTTTATATAAGTGATCATAATTTAGGTAATCGCTGGGGAGGGGGGGCGAAGTGGCAGTCCTTTGACGCCTTCTCGGTGGTACAGGGAGTTCAGACTCACTTGATGATGAGGAAGCGGATAATGCCAGAAAAGTGAGGTCATCCCCACTATCCGAGTCTGACTGAGATGCAATCAGTGCATACGCTTCTTCTGCAGTACACCTCCTGCAGGCCATAGTAACATAAAAACTTATTGCACACAAAAAAAACTTTTATTGGACAGGACACTGCGGGATCACTGGGATGGGGTGACCATGGGATTGGGTCAGAAATACAGAAGAAACTTTTGTGGTGTATTGCTTTTTACACTGAATGATACGCGGATGCTGCACTGAGCACAAGCTGCACTGACTAAGCACACGGTTTTTGTATTTTTTTATTTTGTTTTTACACTGACGGACTACACGCTACACTGACTAAAGACGGGATGGGTGACTACGAAATGGGAATACAACAGGAACCTTTTTGTATTTCTTTACACTGATGGATACGCTAACACTACATTGACTAATGACGGGATGGGTGACTACGAAATGGGAGTACAACAGGAACTTTATTTTTTTAAACTGACACTACTGATCACAGCTACACTACACTACTAATCACACGCTATAGATCACAGCAACACTACACTACTGATCACATACTACACTACACATCGCAACTTTTGACAAAAGGTGCTCTCTCTACAAGCACCGGAAAGACACTGCGGTGCTTGCAGACAGAGTCCATACGGTAAACAGCGTGAACTCAGCTGCCGTGCTGTGATTGGTCAGTGAACGCTTCACTGACCAATCACAGCAATCGTGGGGGAGGGACAGCTGTGATTGGTCCCCAATCCGCAAGTAGTGATCAGCTGCTAACTATGTCAGCAGTCATCACTACTGTGTCGCTGAGGTGACACTTTAATGACAGGACATAAGAGTACGACCACTTGTGGGAAGTACCCCGCTGCCATGACGTACCCTTACGTCTTGTGGAGGGAAGAGGTTAAATATGAATGATAATCATTCCATGTAAACACCGCCAATGATCAATCGCTAATTCATTCACTTATTCTTTTGAGTCAAGTATGAAAATCATCATTAGCTCATTCGCTTATCGTTCGTTTAAACACCAATCGTTCAGACATTCTCATTCACTGGTACAGCAAACTGTAAAAAAAAATAATAAAATGGTTTATTTTTGTGTTAAACAGACCGCCCGAGCGACTTATTACGTCAATTATCGCAATATATATAAAATTACCCTTAGGTGCCTACACACGGGCGAGTGCAATGACGGGCTGTAAACGTACGATGTACCCCCGGATGCGAGGCGGTTTTCAAGCAAAACCACCTCACGTTGCTACGGTGAAGCTCTGATTCTCTCACACGAGTTTCATGCACAACAGGGGATTGGAAGTGTCTCCCATTGATTTCAGTGTGAAACCTCACATCACACAGAACAGGAGGCATTATAGCGCTCATTGAAATCAGCTTACAAAAAGTTAGAACATGCCAAAGTTAGACGTGCCATTTTCTTGGCTGCGTGAAATCAGTCTTAGGCCGGCTGCACACAGGCGATCGATTCCACATGCGCGAGCCCGCAGCGGAACACAGCTCTGACCGCGGCTGGCAATGCTGCGTACCTGGTCTTTTCTGTAATGCAGATCACTACAGTGGCTCGCCGTTAATTATGCGCAGTACGGAATTTTTAAAAAGTATTTGTTCTTCCGTGCTGTCGCTAGGCGATGACACAGGTACCTGCGGCCTATCTACAATGTCAATGCGGGTCTGACTGATTCCATTGACTTCAATAGACGCTGTCCATGTGGAGCCCGCAGCAAAATAGAACACGTTGCAATTTTTCCTCCACTCACAGAAGGAAAAGGCGATTTTTGCATAGCATGTTTTGAACAGTATTTGCTGCGGATCCTCCATGCGGACGCCGACTGCGGATTCCACTGCCAATATCCGTTCATGTGCAGCCGGCCTTACGCTGGGCTCAGACGACCGTGAGCAACAACGCACAGCAAGTACACAATGACATGCGTGCCACCAATCCAAATGCACTATCTCAGCATATGTGTGCATGTAATACGTGCCAAGATAGTGCATGCGGACACTCTAACGTGCGAGTAAGGGCTCCCACACATGCGTTTTTTTAATGCGATTGTAAATGGAACTTTCTAATGTTACAAACGCGTCACTCAAAAATTGCTAAGCACAAATTTGCGATGTGTTTTTAAAGTTAGAACGCCCCATTGCCATTTGCATTTAAAAAACGCAGCAATATCGCAGCGTAAAAAAACCCGCAAGTGGGTAGAAGCCTTAAGGCTGGGTTCACACAGGGCGTATTTGCCGTGCCGAATTCAGCCGCGGCAAATCCGCCCGCGGCCGCTAATCTCAGGATTAGCCAGCCATGTGGACGAGATTTCTCAGAAATCTCGTCCACATGAGACGGCCAATCCGCTGCGGCTTTTTCCGCGGCGGTTCTTCCGGCGGAAATCTCAGTTTTTGCTGCGGCCGCGGGATTTCCGGCGGGAATACGCCCTGTGTGAACCCAGCCTAAGGCCTCATGTCCACGGGCAAAAGAATTAAAATCCGCAGCGGATTTTAACTCTTCTCCCGCCCGCGGATCCGCACCCCATAGGAATGCATTGACCACCTGCGGGTAGATTTTAACTTTAATACCCGCGGATGGTCAATAAAAGTGAATTTAAAAAAAATGGAGCATGTAAAAAAACGCGACATGCTCCATTTTCGTGCGGGTCTCCCGTGGGGACGGCTCCCGCAGGCTTCTACTGAAGCCTATGGAAGCCGTCCGGATCCACGGGAGACCTAAAATAAGAATAACTCACCCGCAGCGGACCGGGCACGTCTTCTCTTCCTCACGGCCGGATCTTTCTTGCTTCGGCTTAGCGGATGTGCCCGGCGCATCCGCGCGACACGCTGCCGACGTGTCGAGTTCATCCGCCGGCCGAAAAAGCAGATCCGGCCGTAAGGAAGAGAAGAGGTGCCCGGTCCGCTGCGGGTGAGGTAATTCTTTTAAATTGTTATTTTAATGTGTCATGTCCGCGGGGCAGGAGGGTCCCCGCTACGGATTCTCCATGTAGCGGGCCTGATTTTCCGCGTGGACATGAGGCCTAAGGCCTCATGTCCACGGCATGTGTGAATTTCTGCAGCAGAAGACCTGCTAGTTAGGCCTCATGCCCACGGGGAAAATAAGAATTAAAATCTGCTGCGTTTTTCCCGCAAGCGGATCCGCACCCCATAGGAATGCATTGACCACCCGCGGGTAGATAAATACCCGCGGATGGTATTTAAAAGTGAATTAAAAAATTTCTGGAGCATGAAAAAAAATGGACATGCTTCATTTTAGTGCGGATCACGCGTGTGGGAGCTCATAGAGCACATAGCTTAATTGATTTCCCACATGAAAAATAAAAGACAATTACAGAGCATCCGCAGCCCAAATCCGCAGCGTATCCGATTTCCCCCATTTTTAAATGCTTACCAGCAATCGCAGATGTAATTTTTTTTTCCACGCAGATGTACTGCAGATTGTCTGCGCAGAAAGGAAAAAGTTGCAAGGCCAAAGTGACTGCCTTCCCCCGCCTCCCTGCTTGGTCTCCTAGCAACCAGCAAGGTATCTACCTACAAATCCGCAATTGAATTGCGGATCATTCGCTTCCATAGAGATTAGCGAGCATACTCGCTAAGGGCAATTACTCGATTGAACATTGCCCTTAGCGAGTACCTGCCCACTCGGGAGCAAAGATTCGGCTGCCAGCGGGGAGCAACGGAGAGGAACTCTCTCTCCCGCCCCATGGCCGCAACTCACCTCTCACCCGCGCCGGCAGCCGAACCTTTTCTCCTGAGCGGGGACATACTCGCTAAGGACAATGCTCGGTCGAGTAATTGTCCTTAGCGAGTATGCTCGCTCATCTCTAATAGAGATCCATGGAGCCCGGCTGCACAGGAGCCACATGTGTGCGTGAAGGTGCAGACAGCTGGAACTGCAGTCCTTCCCCTGGTTGCCAATTGCGGATTTCGCAATTCTAATCCGCCAGTGTGTGTGTGAGGCCGGAGTGATAAGAGCAGCCTGGGGGATATAGCTGGAGGCGCTGGGAGAGCAGCACACGGGCAGGCAGGAGCCGTCCGCGGTGTGCTGAGGTAAACAGCCCGCCATGACTACAGAGCCGTCCGCGGTGTGCAGAGGTAAACAGCCCACCATGAGTACAGAGCCGTCCGCGGGGTGCTGAGGTGAACAGCCCGCCGTGACTACAGAGCCGTCCGCGGTGTGCTGAGGTAAACAGCCCGCCATGACTACAGAGCCGTCCGCGGTGTGCTGAGGTAAACAGCCCGCCATGACTACAGAGCCGTCCGCGGTGTGCTGAGGTAAACAGCCCACCATGGCTACAGAGCCGTCCGCGGTGTGCTGAGGTAAACAGCCCGCAGTGACTACAGAGCCGTCCGCGGTGTGCTGAGGTAAACAGCCCGCCCTGACTACAGAGCCGTCCGCGGGGTGCTGAGGTAAACAGCCCGCCCTGACTACAGAGCCGTCCGCGGTGTGCTGAGGTAAACAGCCCGCCGTGACTACAGAGCCGTCCGCGGTGTGCTGAGGTAAACAGCCCGCCGTGACTACAGAGCCGTCCGCGGTGTACTGAGGTAAACAGCCCGCCCTGACTACAGAGCCGTCCGCGGGGTGCTGAGGTAAACAGCCCATGACTACAGAGCCGTCCGCGGTGTGCTGAGGTAAACAGCCCGCCATGACTACAGAGCCGTCCGCGGTGTGCAGAGGTAAACAGCCCGCCATGACTACAGAGCCGTCCGCGGTGTGCTGAGGTAAGCAGCCCGCCATGACTACAGAGCCGTCCGCGGGGTGCTGAGGTAAACAGCCCGCCATGACTACAGAGCCGTCCGCGGTGTGCTGAGGTAAACAGCCCGCCGTGACTACAGAGACGTCCGCAGTGTGCTGAGGTAAACAGCCCGCCATGACTACAGAGCCGTCCGCGGTGTGCTGAGGTAAACAGCCCACCATGGCTACAGAGCCGTCCGCGGTGTGCTGAGGTAAACAGCCCGCCGTGACTACAGAGCCGTCCGCGGTGTGCTGAGGTAAACAGCCCGCCCTGACTACAGAGCCGTCCGCGGGGTGCTGAGGTAAACAGCCCATGACTACAGAGCCGTCCGCGGTGTGCTGAGGTAAACAGCCCGCCATGACTACAGAGCCGTCCGCGGTGTGCAGAGGTAAACAGCCCGCCATGACTACAGAGCCGTCCGCGGTGTGCTGAGGTAAACAGCCCGCCCTGACTACAGAGCCGTCCGCGGGGTGCTGAGGTAAACAGCCCATGACTACAGAGCCGTCCGCGGTGTGCTGAGGTAAACAGCCCGCCATGACTACAGAGCCGTCCGCGGTGTGCAGAGGTAAACAGCCCGCCATGACTACAGAGCCGTCCGCGGTGTGCTGAGGTAAGCAGCCCGCCATGACTACAGAGCCGTCCGCGGGGTGCTGAGGTAAACAGCCCGCCATGACTACAGAGCCGTCCGCGGTGTGCTGAGGTAAACAGCCCGCCGTGACTACAGAGCCGTCCGCGGTGTGCTGAGGTAAACAGCCCGCCATGACTACAGAGCCGTCCGCGGTGTGCTGAGGTAAACAGCCCACCATGGCTACAGAGCCGTCCGCGGTGTGCTGAGGTAAACAGCCCGCCGTGACTACAGAGCCGTCCGCGGTGTGCTGAGGTAAACAGCCCGCCATGACTACAGAGCCGTCCGCGGGGTGCTGAGGTAAACAGCCCATGACTACAGAGCCGTCCGCGGTGTGCTGAGGTAAACAGCCCGCCATGACTACAGAGCCGTCCGCGGTGTGCAGAGGTAAGCAGCCCGCCATGACTACAGAGCCGTCTGCGGGGTGCTGAGGTAAACAGCCCGCCATGACTACAGAGCCGTCCGCGGTGTGCTGAAGTAAACAGCCCGCCATGACTACAGAGCCGTCCGCGGTGTGCTGAGGTAAACAGCCCGCCATGACTACAGAGCCGTCCGCGGGGTGCTGAGGTAAACAGCCCATGACTACAGAGCCGTCCGCGGTGTGCTGAGGTAAACAGCCCGCCATGACTACAGAGCCGTCCGCGGTGTGCAGAGGTAAACAGCCCGCCATGACTACAGAGCCGTCCGCGGTGTGCTGAGGTAAGCAGCCCGCCATGACTACAGAGCCGTCCGCGGGGTGCTGAGGTAAACAGCCCGCCATGACTACAGAGCCGTCCGCGGTGTGCTGAGGTAAACAGCCCGCCGTGACTACAGAGACGTCCGCAGTGTGCTGAGGTAAACAGCCCGCCATGACTACAGAGCCGTCCGCGGTGTGCTGAGGTAAACAGCCCACCATGGCTACAGAGCCGTCCGCGGTGTGCTGAGGTAAACAGCCCGCCGTGACTACAGAGCCGTCCGCGGTGTGCTGAGGTAAACAGCCCGCCCTGACTACAGAGCCGTCCGCGGGGTGCTGAGGTAAACAGCCCATGACTACAGAGCCGTCCGCGGTGTGCTGAGGTAAACAGCCCGCCATGACTACAGAGCCGTCCGCGGTGTGCAGAGGTAAACAGCCCGCCATGACTACAGAGCCGTCCGCGGTGTGCTGAGGTAAACAGCCCGCCCTGACTACAGAGCCGTCCGCGGGGTGCTGAGGTAAACAGCCCATGACTACAGAGCCGTCCGCGGTGTGCTGAGGTAAACAGCCCGCCATGACTACAGAGCCGTCCGCGGTGTGCAGAGGTAAACAGCCCGCCATGACTACAGAGCCGTCCGCGGTGTGCTGAGGTAAGCAGCCCGCCATGACTACAGAGCCGTCCGCGGGGTGCTGAGGTAAACAGCCCGCCATGACTACAGAGCCGTCCGCGGTGTGCTGAGGTAAACAGCCCGCCGTGACTACAGAGCCGTCCGCAGTGTGCTGAGGTAAACAGCCCGCCATGACTACAGAGCCGTCCGCGGTGTGCTGAGGTAAACAGCCCACCATGGCTACAGAGCCGTCCGCGGTGTGCTGAGGTAAACAGCCCGCCGTGACTACAGAGCCGTCCGCGGTGTGCTGAGGTAAACAGCCCGCCATGACTACAGAGCCGTCCGCGGGGTGCTGAGGTAAACAGCCCATGACTACAGAGCCGTCCGCGGTGTGCTGAGGTAAACAGCCCGCCATGACTACAGAGCCGTCCGCGGTGTGCAGAGGTAAGCAGCCCGCCATGACTACAGAGCCGTCTGCGGGGTGCTGAGGTAAACAGCCCGCCATGACTACAGAGCCGTCCGCGGTGTGCTGAAGTAAACAGCCCGCCATGACTACAGAGGCGTCCGCGGTGTGCTGAGGTAAACAGCCCGCCATGACTACAGAGCCGTCCGCGGGGTGCTGAGGTGAACAGCCCGCCATAGCTACAGAGCCGTCCGCGGTGTGCTGAGGTAAACAGCCCGCCGTGACTACAGAGCCGTCCGCGGTGTGCAGAGGTAAACAGCCCGCCATGACTACAGAGCCGTCCGCGTTGTAGTGAGGTAAACAGCCCGCCATGACTACAGAGCCGTCCGCGGTGTGCTGCGGTAAACAGCCCGCCGTGACTACAGAGCCGTCCGCGGTGTGCAGAGGTAAACAGCCCGCCATGACTACAGAGCCGTCCGCGTTGTAGTGAGGTAAACAGCCCGCCATGACTACAGAGCCGTCCGCGGTGTGCTGAGGTAAACAGCCCGCCATGACTACAGAGCCGTCCGCAGTGTGCTGAGGTAAACAGCCCGCCAGGACTACAGAGCCGTCCGCGGTGTGCTGAGGTCAACAGCCCACCAGGACTACAGAGCCGTCCGCGGTGTGCAGAGGTGAACAGCCCGCCATGACTGCTGCAGCCACCCAATAGCGCAGGACTGCGTGTGACAAGGAAGCCCAGGCGGGCGCGCCAATGGCGACGAGCCTTACATCCGCCGCCATCAGGCAGCCGCTGCGCTCCTCGCCGTGCAGCATTCCTGTCAGCCTCGCTGCACAGGACAAGATGGGATGTGACGCCTCGGGCTGCGGTGCATTGTGGGGGACCGCCGCTGCCTAGTAGTTCCAGTTCATGCAGGGAGTGAGAGCAGCAGACATATTACTGGGAGCTGTAAGTAACGGCCGTGCCTGGTCTCTGAGTGCAGGGAGGGGGGCAGGTTGTCATGGTGATGCCCCCTAGTGTACAGGAGCCCCCTGTGACAGCTGCTGCCCTCCTCACTAGTCTCCTGGCTGCACCTGCCAGCAGAGGCTCTTGGGGGCGTTCAGGGTCTCCGGCTCGCTGCAACGTTTTTGGAAGAAATTGAAATAAAACAGAAAAAAACTGATCTGTTTTTTTTTCCCCCCATTGATTTTGATGGAATTGGGGAAAAAAACCCAAAAGCAAACAGGAAGGTTCCGCGGGGCTTTATTAGAGACGGAAAAATGACATCGCAGACTGCGCTATTTTTCCATCCGAAAACCAGACAGAATGAAGCAGAAGGAAGCCGTTCTGTTTTACCTTTTTTTTCACATTAGCGAGACGGAATTACGTAATTTGCAGAAAACGGAAAGCGGCTTCTTCTATTTTACCACAGGTATCTGCGACATAGTGCCCATTGTGCTCCATGTCCGCAGCCCGTAGCCGTCACTTCACAGGTCTTGGCGCCATCGCTAAATTATGGCGTGGCAAATATAAGCCCAAAAAAAGGTGGTATCATTTCTCCGTGGTTTGTGGCCGTGCGCAGGGTCACAGATGGAATCCGCTGTGGGCCTTCACAAGCGGGTTTGGTGTGCGCCGTGTTAGCCCGGCCTAGTGCAGCTTATATATAATGTACACCGTTGCGGAGAGTTCAGCTCTGGAGGTGAAGGCCCTCGTTTCAGAGATGTAATATCTTAAGTTTTTTGTACGTTTTTCTGGCTGATTAATTTTCAGGTCAAATTTAGGTAGTGAAATTTGGACAGTGAATTCATGAAGCGGCGGTCAGACTCTCCGGGCGCGTGCGTGTTGTCGGGGAAACAACATCACTTATTGTTTTCCCCAGATTTGAACGCAGATTTGAAATCGTGAAATTGGTGCCAATTCTGCATCAGAGACATTGCACATCCACATTAAATAAGCGTTATTTCCATTTCAACATTTAAGGCTGAATTCGCACGACCGTATTTGCATGCATATTTTTGCACACAAAATTTGCGCATGCGATACACACTGAATAGAAGACATTGATTTTACTGGTTCACATACGCCTGTTTTTTCTGCAGTCACGCAAAAAAATGCAGCACGCTCTATTTTCCTGCGCACCAAAAGTCCCCGTAGAATTCAGTGGAAATGCACGCACCACGCGTTAGGAGATGCGTGTAATACTGCGGAATCGTGCAGGAAAAAGAACATATCGTGAAATCATTAGACTAATTATGGCTGGAAGCATCGTTGTATATTTCTTTGTGCTCGCAAATGTGTACAACTTGTGCGTGAAAAAGTACAGTAAAATATGGCGATGCGCGTGCAAAAAAAGCAATGTTTGTTCTGCCAAAACTCTGCACTCATGTGCGCAAATACGCGTACACTCGTGTGAATCTGGTTCAAGTACAGTACAATTTGCTAGTGCACACGCAAAAAACATTTGTTCCGCAAAAACGCTATGATCATGAGTGCGCAAATTCGCATATGCTGGTGTGAATTCGGCCTCAGTGAATGGGGCGCTCATTGGACACAAAGCTGATGTGGATTCAGTGTCTGAGCTGTGGCAAATTCCACTGTGTAAACCTCAGGGTGCGTTGTGCCATGCACGGGAAAAGAGGCCATTATTTTTAATGGAGGCAGTGACATGTGCGATCTTTCTTTCGCAACGCTGCGAGAAGATGCGAGAGAAAAATTGCAGCACGTATTAATTTAGCATGATATCGCCCATTCATCCTTATGGGAGCTAGAAAAATAAATAGTCTTGTGCGAGTTTCATGCCAGCGTGATGCAGTTGTTGTTCCTCTAAGGACCCCTGCACATGGGCGGAAATTCTGCAGCCGGATTTGCTGCAGAATTTCCACCCCTGCCCGCCTGCATAGGATTGCATTACAATACGCAATCATATGCAGACGGCCGCGAATTGTCCGCGTGAAAATGCATACGGAAAACAAATGGCGGCATGCTCTATTTCTGTGCGGGTCTCGCAGAGGCCCGCACAGAAATGTCAGTCCTGGGCCACCCGCTCCGCTCGACACATGCGCCGGCTGGGCGGCAGCCTGCACATCAAAGAGCCGGAGCCGCGGGTGAGGTGAGCGCCAAACTAGTCTCTGCAGGGGCTCGGGTCCGGTCCCACAGTGGGATCCAACCCAGCCGTCTGCAGGCGGGCTAAGGAGTAGGAATTTTGACACACATTTTTCACGTGCGAGAAAATCACAATTGCTGCGATTTAATTGCGGTGCGTTTTTCTTGCAATAGGATAAAATTGCATATTTGCAAATGCGACATCAGACTGATATCGCATGAAACTCATCCGTCTAAACGCTTCCTCGTTTATTTAGGATGCATTCACACGTGGCAGACTATTATGGGGAAAATGAACTAAAACTGGTGTTTTACGCGCTACTCTTAAGCCAAAGTACATTGGAGTGAAATGCAGCAAATTTACTAAGACGCACGCCTTGTTCAGCCGCTACGTATTTTGTTCTGGGTGCCAATGCACATGCCGTGGGCACAGAAGAAGTACAATAAAATACGCCGATGCACGAACAAAAAAGCACTGTTCGTGCCATAGAAACGCTGCGCTCATGCGTGCATAAATACGCGTGCGTGCGCGGGAATCCGGTTTAATTGAAGCCCTAGCTGTGATGCAATGTATCCCGTGTTACATGTAAAACAACACGGTGAAGTTAAATATAAATTCCATTTGTTTGTTTTTTTATGCGGTTAAAATATTGTTTGAGTCAATAAATCTCCTTCCTGCTGCACACGACATAATTCGCCGCCCGCATGTGACAGTTGTGTGGCATTCTGCAGTGCGATCGCTAGTATTCTTCTTCTGCAATAATATAGGTTGGTGGAATATCCGGGATCCCAGCAATGCACCTGGAAGTGGTCTGTGGCAGGTGGGCGGAGCACGGGATAGCGGGGTTATGCTGCTCATGCTGGAACTTGTAGGCAAGCATCTGCTGCTGTGTTACTGCGGACGTGATGCCGATAACCACAGCGGCTGCACAGGGACAAAGGAGACGGTCTGGACAAGTACAGATTTCTGCTCCTTAGCGGCACATAGATTTCAGCATTTGCGGATTTTGTGCCCGGAAAACCCTTTTAAATTGTGTCAAATTCCTTTAAAAGGGATGAAAAGCACATAAGAAATCTCTCTTTTGCCCTCAGCACACTAGCGTTTTTTTTTGTTTTTTTTATTCCCTGTGGCGTCCAATTTAGGAAACTAACTCCACACAGACAACATACGGACCGACCCGTAATATTCTGTGTGGCAACACACATCACCGAGTTTTTTTTGCTGATGTGGAAGTAAAAAAAACAGGGACATAGACTGCATCTGTGACACATGGATGACACACGGTACTGCACATGTATGACTAAACGTCTGTTGTCTGCAGATGTAATATGGCCGCTTTTGTTTACCACAAGTCTGCCCCCCTAGCCTTAGATGACACGATTAACATGGCAGAAATCTGAGAGTGGACCGAGGCTGTAGATTTGCAGCTACCAGACTCAGATTCCCCGGGGTAATCCACATCAGTAATGACATGTCGGTTTTCTTTTACAAACTACAGCGCAGATTACCATAGGGGCCAGTGGGACGTGGAAACCATGATGTGGATTCCACGTTGGACAGCGACACTTGGATTAGTCTGTTGAATGCGAATCATCTGCAGGTGGATTTGCACCCTTAGTTAACTTTTTTGCAAATTGTATTGTAAATGCAAAAAAAAATGTGCTCTTTGGGTTTCCCGTCTAACCAAATGTGAGTTTAAAGAAAATAAAATGGCAACATTGTGATTGGGTTGAATGAGCCTGACCTCCATTGTAACATGCCCCCGCTTAGTTGCAGGTGAGGTGAAAGGCCTGGTGGAGGCGTAGGGGTTCCAGTTTCTTTTGTAGACTTCCAGTATATCCTATGGAGACTTATAGGCCAGGCAATGCTTCCTGGGTGTGCAAAGCAGCTCTCAGCCAGGGGGGAAAAGCTGAGGGAAGAAATCTCTAGTTCCCCCTCTCCCCTAGCCCACCAGTACCCTGCACTGTACTCACGAGGGCAACAACCGTGAAACAACTGTCTGCAAATTAGTGGGGAAGGCTCTGCGTTGGCTGTTATCCTTCTGCATGCTGTATAGCAAACTTACCCAATAGGTTGTACCAGAGAGGCCGCTTACTTCCTCCTTGATGAGAGCTAATATGCATACTTGTTTTCTCAGGGAGCATTGTCTGGTCTGTAAGACCCCCTATGTTAACCTGGTGGTCCCCACAAGGAGAAGCTGTGCTCCCCAGACCTTGTGGTAGTTTGTAGCATGACTTGTTGGGTTAAAGTAATGGAGTAGAATCAAAAATAACTTCCTGTTTTTGATGTTTGCATAATACATGATAAAACTCTGCCTTTTATGTTACTGTTATGTATTAATAACGTCCCGATGTGTTCACAGCTATATAGCACACAATCAAGATGTCAAGCAGAGGTGGAAAAAAGAAGACCACCAAGACCTCAAGGTCCGCAAAGGCAGGCGTCATATTTCCGGTGGGAAGAATGCTGCGTTACATTAAGAAAGGTCACCCCAAATACAGAATTGGAGTTGGAGCCCCAGTGTATATGGCTGCTGTGCTGGAATATCTGACCGGTGAGTATGCGTATGTGTGATGCCGCATGTGGGTATCAGGACAGGGGTAAAAGAAGTAAGGAGCGCGGTTTGCGCTTCTAGCCTCTCTTTTTTTAAGTGCTCCGATCTCTCATTGCTGGCGAGGAGTTTAGTGCGATTAGAATTACACCCTCTTATGATTATGCAATCTGTATTAGGTCAGTCTCTCACAACCGGATTTCTATTGCTGATACCGCGATCGCTGTCCGCACGGAAGATTTGCAGTAAAGCGTGGGCATTGAAAGGCATTTACTATAGATTGTTCCTTTATACTCGCAGATAAGAATTGTGTAAGAAAAATCACATCATGCTCTATTTTGCTGCTGAATCTACGTGGACGACCTCCATTGGAGGCATCAGACCTGCAGCCCATCAAAATACTAATGACCACCTGTCTGTCCATGCTTGACTTACAGGCTCCACCCCTGATCACATGATGGTGACATCATCACAGGTCCTGTACGCACACGGCTGCTGTTCGACAGTATTCCATAGCAACTGAGGCTGCAGGGGGTTTGTAGTCCGCCCATAATCTGCAAAAGGATGTAGGACATGTGATATTGTCACCGTCATGTAATAAGGGGCGGAGCATGTAACTCCCTCACTGCGGATGAAGGACCTTTGATGTCGTCATGTTTTAATCATGTGGAGTTATTAAACGATTACATCTGATGATATAACCAAGAGCTGTTGAATTCCTGTATGCTGCTCTATGACCTTTTTCTGTGTCATGTGATCAGGGGCGGAGCATAATGGTGACGTCATCACAGGGCCTTCAACTCCAGTGCTGTGCAGCCTCTGATTCTTCTTGTATGTAGAAGTGCTCTGTGTGTGGGACGTACATATAACACAGCTGTGTGGCGCATTGCACCAGCAGAAACACTGGTGCTATAACTTCCTAATAATTACTAGTATGTGTATCGGCTGCGGGTGCCCACATCATTGCTAAGCAACAGCGTGGGAAAAACAAACAAAAAAAAAACTGCACATGACCGCCGGCGTGCCTCTGTGGTCATTTGCAATACAGTTCAATGAGGTACGCAGGGTTACTGGCTGGGCTCATAGCTGGAATCCGCTGCGGGCCTCCTGTATGCCGAATCCGACCCATTGGTGTGAGCCGGGCCTTAGCAGCATTAGTCATGACTCACTGACATTGTGTTTGTTGTATACTTCAGTCTGTTTGCATCCTGCAAGGAATAATAAATTGACAGCAGTGATCTTATATCATCATTAACCCTTCAGTATTCTTTATAGCTTTTGGTTTTCTGGTACGACCTTGGAAACAATGAGTTCAGTTAAAGAGGTTTCTGGTATCCTAATAAATACAAGTTTATAGTTTGCAATAAAAAAAATACAAAAAAAATGTGGATTATATTCTCAATCTTCATGAATTCTTCTTGGGAAATGTAAGTAAAGAGTGTTATGTAATATCCCAGGAAGACGCTCCTGCCCGTGGGGAGAATGAGCAGGCTGTAGCTTGATGTATTCTGTATACACCCTGTGTTGTACCATATAATGCTTACACGCACATCCACATGTTTGTCTACATGTCTCCTTGGCCCCCTGCAAAGCAGCTAAGCCGCTCCCACGGCCCCAGCGCTGGCTTCTAGGATAAGGCTAGGAAGAAGTCAGGTGAGCGCTGCAGCCGGCCAGAGGCTGCAGCGTCAAAGTCCAAAGTTCTTGCATCAGCAGCCACATCCATGATGCCAAGAGTCTGGGACAGTGAATCTGTAACCGCTGATTTAGGTAGTTGTGGGTTATCTGTTGTCACTTTTTCAATATATACCATTTGATGCTCTCTTGCAGGCTATGGCCGCGTTTATACCACCAGAATAATAATATAAATATTTATGCTTTGGAAAAATAAAGAGTTTAAGCCCTTAGTGACCACCCTATTGTGTTTTTACGTCCTGCCATTGCAGGACATGTATGGAGGGAGATAGCGCTGCTATCTCCCTCTATACATCGCAGGTGTCAGCTGGGCCATTCCGTGTCAGTTCAACCAACGCTCCCGGTTGACCATCTCAGATTTCAATGAAACTTTGCACAAAGATAGACCCTGACCCTAAACTAAGATAGCCAGAATATTAGGCTTCAAAGTGCTTTGGTTCACAAGCTACAGGTCTTAATCTAGGGGGTTGTCATGTGATTACAGCGCGCAACCTGAAAAAAGGGGCGATTTCAATCCATTGCCAAGCCAGTTCTAATGACTCTAGAGCAATGAAACTTCACACACTAGGAGAACTTTTGGTGCTGAATCCAGCTAAGCTCCTCAGGTTGCCACTCTTATCATCATTCTGCCACCATTGCATGTCAAAGTAGCTGAAAAATTCTATCACGCAAAATAAAACTCATATTTTAAGCAGTAATAACTCATAATCAATGCAATCCAACTCAGCTATGAATTTATCAATGTGTACTCCATAGAAATGTTTCTCATTATTCCCATTATGGACCCAAAAGGATGCATAGCTCTTAAGATACAATGAGTCAAAAATGGCAAAAAACACTTTTTTGCAAATTTTTCCCTTTTTCAAAGGCGAAAATCGGAATGTACTCCATTTTTATTTTTTTTCATTTTTGTTCTATTTGGAAGAGAATTTTTTGCTCTACAAGATTCGATGTTTTTCATTTTGTTCCCAGACCTTCTAGATGGGAAAATATCAATGCCTGTGAAGGTCCTATGCACTCGCGGAGGTCAAATAATAAAATAAGTGTAAGTTTTGCATGGATGTATAATTAGTTTAGAAATCATGAGAAGGTAAATTATTTTTGGAATGAGACAACTTTTTGTGCTCAAGAAACTTATGTGATCAAAAATTGCATGGCGAGTTCAGGTGAGCCACAAGCTTTGGCCTAAGATGGTCAGAATATCATTGAGTGTTGCATAATGATTGTGGTATATTACAGTGATCACTGGGCTTATTTAGCACTCTATCCATATTGGATACTTAGATTATCTAAGGCTAGCATTTGTGTAATAAATAACTAGTTATGTGATCAAAAATTGCATGGCGAGTTCAGAACTAGTTATTTATTACACAAATGCTAGCCTTAGATAATCTTAGTATCCAATATGGATAGAGTGCTAAATAAGCCCAGTGATCACTGTAATATACCACAATCATTATGCAACACTCAATGATATTCTGACCATCTTAGGCCAAAGCTTGGGGCTCACCTGAACTCGCCATGCAATTTTTGATCACATACGTTTCTTGAGCACAAAAAGTTGTCTCATTCCAAAAATAATTTACCTTCTCATGATTTCTAAACTAATTATACATCCATGCAAAACTTACACTTATTTTATTATTTGACCTCCGCGAGTGCATAGGACCTTCACAGGTATTGATATTTTCCCATCTAGAAGGTCTGGGAACAAAATGAAAAACATCGAATCTTGTAGAGCAAAAAATTCTCTTCCAAATAGAACAAAAATGAAAAAAAATAAAAATGGAGTACATTCCGATTTTCGCCTTTGAAAAAGGGAAAAATTTGCAAAAAAGTGTTTTTTGCCATTTTTGACTCATTGTATCTTAAGAGCTATGCATCCTTTTGGGTCCATAATGGGAATAATGAGAAACATTTCTATGGAGTACACATTGATAAATTCATAGCTGAGTTGGATTGCATTGATTATGAGTTATTACTGCTTAAAATATGAGTTTTATTTTGCGCGATAGAATTTTTCAGCTACTTTGACATGCAATGGTGGCAGAATGATGATAAGAGTGGCAGTCTGAGTAGCTTAGCTGGATTCAGCACCAAAAGTTCTCCTAGTGTGTGAAGTTTCATTGCTCTAGAGTCATTAGAACTGGCTTGGCATTGGATTGAAATCGCCACTTTTTTCAGGTTGCGCGCTGTAATCACATGACAACCCCCTAGAGTAAGACCTGTAGCTCGTGAACCAAAGCACTTTGAAGCCTAATATTCTGGCTATCTTAGTTTAGGGTCAGGGTCTATCTTTGTGCAAAGTTTCATTGAAATCTGAGATGGTCGACCGGGAGCGTTGGTTGAAGTGACACGGAATGACCCAGCTGTATATTACAGCTGACACCTGCGTGCAACATCCCCTTTTGGCCGATCGGGACTGTTAACACTTTAAATGCCGCTGTCAAATCTGACAGCAGCATTAAAATCCCCCTATCGATGTTTGGGGGTCCAGTATGGCCCCCCTCCCCACGGTGACATCGGGGGAGCTATGTGGGTGTCATGGCAGCTGCGAACCTTCTGAGAGGCCACAGGGCTGTCATAGCAGAATGCTTATCAAGCCATCCCCGAGGGGTGGCTTGATATGCTGCCCGTCAGAATGCAGTATGATGTAATGCTATAGCATTACATCATACTGCATAAGCGATCTAAGCATTGCTGGTTGTTGTCCCCCAGGAGGACTAAAAGAAAAAGTAAAAATAGGAACAATAAAGTTTTATTAGTTATGTAAAAAGAAAAAAGCTACAAAAGCTCAAAAAAACCCTTTTGCCATATTTACAATAAAAAAAACTAAATAATAAAACAAAAATACATATTTGGTATCACTGCATCCATAAAAGACCGATCTATAAAAGTAACACATTATTTACCGCACAAAGTAAACGTCGTCCGAAGGGGAAAAAAAGCCAGAAATGCGCTTTTTTTGGTCACCCTGTTGCCAAGAAAAAATCTAATAAAAAGCGACCAAAAAGTCCAATGTCTTCTAGAATGCTACTAACAGAAACTGCAGGACGCGTACCGCACAAAATGAGCCCTCGCACAAATATATCGACTGAAAAATAAAAAAGGTATTGTGCGCAGAAGATGGAGACAGAAAACAATTTAAAAAATTAAATATCTGTAAAAAAAATAGTACAGCAAAAAAAAAAACCATACAAGTTTGGTATCGTAGTAATCGTACCGACCCATAGAATAAAGTTATTGGGTCTTTTTTGTTGCAGTTTGTGCACCATAGAAACAAGACGCACTAAAAAATGGCTGAATGTTGTTTTTTTGCATTTCTCTCACTTAGTTTTTGTAGGCTGGTTTCTCACAGGGCGGATTCTCGGCGGAAATCTCGTGGTTTGGCCGCAGCGAAAAACCGCGAGATTTCCGCCGGGAGAACCGCTGCTGCAAAACCCGCGGCGGCTTTGAAGCGGTCCGGGCGCTTGCTCTTCCTCTGAGGCCGTCGCTCCCATAGAGAAGAGCGTGGCCGCAGCGGCAAAAAAAAAATGGACATGCTGTGGTCGGCAAATCCGTAACGCGCAGCTTCTGACGGCTTAGCCGCAGCTCATTTGCCGTCCCGTGTGGACGAGATTTCGGAGAAATCTCATCCACATGGCTGGCTAATCCCGGGATTAGCGGCCGCATGCGGATTTGCCTCGGCGAAACTCCGCGCAGAATTTCTGTGGCAAATCCACCACGTGTGAACCCAGCCTAAAGTTTTTCAGTACATTATATAGTACATTAAATAGCACCATTGAATAATACAACTCGTCCTGCAAAAAACAAGCCCTGATACAGCTACGTCGATGAATGTACGTTTTTTTTAAAAGGGGGGAGGAAAAAGCGAAAATAAGAAAAAAAAAGTAAAAACGTGTGGTCACTCGGGTTAAGAAATAAATACTTGTGTATTAAATGGCGGCTATTCATATTAATGGTCATCCTTGAAATGTGCTGTCATCAATGATATACAGTCCATCAATAGCCTGAGTCTACCAAAGTGAGGCCCTCTGCTCTGATCCTGAAAGTGGAACCTCCTTTTTCCTGTTCCCTCATTGGGCAGATGTTATTCTGATGGTCCTTTCTTTCGTACTCATAATATATATTTTTTTGTTTCAGCGGAAATCCTGGAATTGGCTGGAAATGCTGCTAGAGATAATAAAAAGGGAAGAGTCACTCCCAGGCACATTCTTCTTGCAATAGCAAATGATGAGGAATTGAATCAGGTGAGTAAGTAATGAATGTTATCTAAAATTTGGATGTACAAGTATGTCCAAATGCTTCCACAGATGGTGCTGAGCCATGCGCTGGCTTACTCACAGATGTGCGGCTGTGATTGACAGCCATATTCTCAACCTGGGTGCTTAAAGCTCTAGATGGTGATGTCAGTAGGAACTGCGTCACCTTAGGAGTTTGATAGAGGGACACAATAGTGGTGTGCTCATGGGTAGTTATGACACCCGGAGGCCTAACAAGGGTGCCTAGGTCTTCCATAGATTGCCTGTTCGATAATACTGTAAGCATATTCATCATTGCCGGGAGCTATGATGCTCTGGCTGTTCGTCATTGCTGGAGCACACTTCACGGGGGAGCTTACTCAGAGTGTGCGTGATGTGCTCCATTCAAAAACAGGATTGAAAGTAGAGCATCCAAATGGCCGATGAATGGCCTTCCTTGTATAAAAAGTCCTCCAGAACGGGAGTTGCTGTTACACAGTGGCTCTCTGTTCAGACTCCTCGAGAAGTCTCCCAAGCAGGGAGCAATGGGGCCGAAAAAACATTGTGCGAGGCGCATGCGAATGCGATGCGATGGGAGGTTTCCCATTGGAAACAATGAGGACAATTTGCCGATTCTCCCTGAAGTGATGAGAGGTGTTTTTGACACAAAAACATCTCTCATCAGGGGGGACATGGCACATTCCCAAGCACAATATCGCGCTCATCTCTGTGTAGCTAGCCTTACTGGCCCCTCGCCAATCTCTGTACTCCTCTGCAGCTGATTACAATGGGCAGAAAATATTATGTGGATAGACAAGAGTGTGATCAGCGGCCAGGAGTAAAGATGCAGGACATCCGAAGGAGTTGGAACTGAACTGCTAAGAGAAGTCAGTGTGACTTTATTCTTCTTCTTTGTCATTTTGCTTAAATCTGTTTTACAAAGCTGCAAAGATGCTGCTTTACCTGTGCTCTATCCCCCACCCTCATCCTGCTTAGTTCTCCATTGATATCCAGTGGTTACGGCCCGGTATGCTCTGCTCAGCAGTAATGATGTCACAGTTCTCGCAGTCGTAAATATGCAGTCCTCGGTGACTGGCAGTGGGGCATTGTGGGAGATGTAGTTTTTGTACTTCTCAGCAGCTATTTTAAATAACAATGTAGAAATCTGCAACAGTCTGGAAAGCAGCGGTGGTGCAGGGTGGCTAAGAGCAGCGGTGGTGCAGGGTGGCTAAGAGCAGCGGTGGTGCAGGGTGGCTAAGAGCAGCGGTGGTGCAGGGTGGCTAAGAGCAGCGGTGGTGCAGGGTGGCTAAGAGCAGCGGTGGTGCAGGGTGGCTAAGAGCAGCGGTGGTGCAGGGTGGCTAAGAGCAGCGGTGGTGCAGGGTGGCTAAGAGCAGCGGTGGTGCAGGGTGGCTAGGAGCAGCGGTGGTGCAGGGTGGCTAGGAGCAGCGGTGGTGCAGGGTGGCTAGGAGCAGCGGTGGTGCAGGGTGGCTAAGAAGGCACCAGGGTTCAGTTTGATGATTTAGATGACTGTTTGGAATAAAGGTAATAGGTGTACGGCCATTCTCACACACACTGCTTTTTACCGCAATTAGCATGGCGTCCCGAGCCAATCGCAGTACAACACTCCCATTGATTTTTAACGGGGCTTCTCAGAACTGCTCTCGAACGTAGGGTGCATTAAAAAGCGCGATCAAACGCTGTGACATGCGTTCAAAAACACCGCTCGAAATCGCTGTAAAATACTGCGGTTCTGAGTGATGCTTAACTGAACACATGTGTGGGAGTGGCTTTAACGCTAGAGAAGTTTTGCCCAGTCTCCAGGATACCCCCCTAAACTATATTTTGTTAATTGGCTATTTCCTTCTCCATGGCCTTTGCATGGATGAGCACAAGTAAAAGATGGGTGGTGATGGCGCAACACTCTTAGTTTGAAGATATTAATAGTAATGACACCGGTGCTGAGGAAAGATGTTGCAGTACTTGAGGGGGTTCAAAGAAGGGCAACTAAACTAATACATGGAATGAAGGGACTGGAATACCCAGAGGGGCTAACAAAATTTGCATTATTTACCCTGGAAAAAAGACGGTTAACCCTTTCCAATCCACTGTCTGACATTTTAAGACCTTATGATTTAAGGCTGTTCAGCTCCGATGTTGGAAGACGTCTGTCAGCGTTCTCTTACTGAGATTCCAGCATAAAAGAGCAGCATCAATGGTGTATGGCAATTATAATCTCACCACTTCTTCTTCATCATAAATAACCTTTGTTTTCATTCCTTGGTCATAGCATACAGCAACAGCTGTTTAGACCCGTAGCATGGGTCTTTTTCAAGCTGATTTTCTGACATCTGGTTCCACTCCATCCATGATTGGAAGATTGGTGAGTGCGGCTGAAACCCCGTTTATTTGTGCAGGGTTCTTTTACTGTATATTGCCAGCCCCTCTGCTGTCGGAGCCTATCCAACGTGTCACCTCATGCAGTACTGGCTTTAGCCAGCAGTTAGCGCCGTTGTATAATGGCAGAAAAAGAGTAAGCACCCTTGGAAAGCCAGGATACAAATTGGATTGGAAAGAGTTAAGCGGTGATCAAATAACTATATATAAATTATGTAACATTATATAAACTATGTATAAATACATTAGAGGACTATACAAGGATCTCTCCCATGATCTGCTTATACCCAGGACTGTGACGGTAACGAGAGGGCATCCTCTTCGTCTGGAAGAAAGCAGGTTTCATCACCAAGACAGAAGGGAGTTCTCTACTGTAAGAGCAGTGAGACAGTGGAACTCTCTGCCTGAGAACATAGTGATGGCAAAATCCATAGAGGAGTTTAAGAGAGGACTAGATGTCTTTCTAGAGCACTATTATATTACAGGATATAGGCATTAGGTGACCAGCGGGTTTGTAGTTCCGGGTCTTACAGCCAGGTAGGAACTATCAAAGGTTGATCCAGGGATTATTCTGACTGCCAATATGGATTCAGGAAGGAATTTTTCCCCCCAATGGACTACTTGACTTCTGCCTCATCGGGGGTTTTTTTGCCTTCCTCTGGAACAACAAGAGGGGGGGTTGAAACAGGCTGAACTAGATGGACATTGTCTTCATTCAGCCTAACATACTATGATTGTATAATTAAGGAGAAGTTGTTGTACTGCATCAAAGTACGTGGCTAGCATAAAAAGGTTTGGGGGAAAAAAACCTTTGGTAGTTCAGCTTGTGAAAGTATACAGACCATCGGAGGGTCTAGAAGGGTTAAAAGGGTTAAAAGGAATCCTGTTTGCTTGTAATCTGGGGCGGCCGGGATTGGAGAAGTACAGTAGTGCCTTGACATACGAGTTTAATCCGTTCCGTGACAGAGCTCCTAAGCCAAAAAACTCGTATGTCAAAGCACTTTTTCCCATTGAAATGAATTGAAACGCCATTAATGCCTTTAGAGTCGCTGTTTCATCTGCAGTCACACTGCCTGGCATATCACTCAGGTAGGTAAACACTGTCTTCTCCCCAAAGCCAGAGTGCAGCTCCAGGTAAACGGTTAGGGAGTTGACAGCAAAAGTAAACATTGTTATAAAGAAAATAAATGAGTCATTCCATGTCAAGTGGTCTAAAACAAGAAGTCCCCACCTTCATATCTCAGATTTTGTTCAAAATTTGTGTGTTACACACCCATGGTATCAAAAGAAATTTCCCACAGTTTTAGGTTCCTACAGCTAATGGTTCCTGAGTGTAATGCTCAAATTGTGAAAAAAATCTGAGATATGAAGGTGGGGACTTTTTCTTGTTTTAGACCACTTGACATGGAATGACTCTGGGAGTAAAAACCAGCTTCACAAACGTGTGTTTTTCTATAAATGTGGCTCAGTTATTAGCACTGTTGCCTTTCATTGCTGGGGTCCGAGGTTCACATCCCCTCAAGGATAGCATCTGTATGGACTTTGAAAAACTCTGAGATGTTGCCCCTGGTCAGATTTGAAACTTCATCCCCAGCACTGCAAAGCAGCAGTGCTAACAACTGAGCCATCAAACTTGTCAGAGGAGGGGAAGAACAACAAGAATAATCACAAGGAGGGCCTAAAAAACCCTTCCAGATGTGGCCCTTGCTCTGATTTGAACCTATAACTCCAGCACTGCAAAAAGAACATAAAAACAGCATCCAGGTGTAGTTGTAGTAGTCTGACCTAATGCAACATCTGAATGTTTTTTTATGCCCTCTTTGTGTTTATTCTTGCTGTTCTTCCCTCTTCTCTGGAGCAGAACAGACAAGTTTGATGGCTCAGTGGTTAGCGCTGCTGCATTGCAGTGCTGGAGTTGTAGGTTCAAATCTGACCAAGGGGACGCACACACCTATACCTACCTCTCTGACTATTATTTGTAAAACAAGATTCTGGCAAGCATTGCAGACGAATCCCAAGACAGAAACCATAGATGGGTTCACACAATCAGTGTGGCCCCAATGTAAAAACAACTACTCCACCAAAAAGCAAGCTCTCATTCAACTACATTGAAAAAAGGCAAAAGTTAAAAAGCTATGACTGCTAAAACATGGAGGGTGGATTTTATTGGTCCTTAAGACTAAAATTGGTTATGCCGCTAAGAGTTTAAAATGCACCTCAGTTGTGCGCCAGCTATATTTATATGAAACGTACATTTTTAAATCTACGGTGTGATTTAAAAAGATAGAGATTTTCAGCAGGACTTTTTCAATTTCAATGTGATTGATTGGGGGGTTAAACAGTGTTGGCGCACAGTGTGAATTACTGCTGAACACTAGATGGCGCTGTTGTATTAGTCATCAACTCGCTTTTGATAAACTATTTGGATTTCATTATTTAAGAAACATTCTCCAACATTTAAGTGATTCCAATAAAATATTTAATGTTCAGTAACGGCTAAACAGGTTTTTGGTTTTTGATTTTTTGGTTTTTTTTTTTTAGAAATCTGAGTAGAACTATAAATATCATAATTTAATCACAAATTACAGTCCATAGCTCAGTGTAGAGTATCTACTTTCACAGCAGTTTCAGGTATTACATGTTTTACAGTTTTTTTCGGTCTCGAGACCACATGTTCACCACTTTTTTTTATTTAATTGGAGCGATAAAAATGTACAAAAATACATATTCCATACAGTGTTGTCTAATTCACACCCTTAAAAATGTTTCCTGATCTGCAGTTGTTCAAAGGTCAGTCTATAGATAAAACGACCGCCTACATAATAATGATGTTTTAAAGAATAAATTGTTATGGTTCTTTTTCAGAAGTCAGTAGTATATTTGTGATCTATATTATTTAGGCCCCCTGTCCACGGGCGTGATTTCGCTGGCAGTAAATCGCCGGCGAATCACGCTGTCTGAAGCTTTCCATAGCATTGCTATGGAAAGCGCCGGCCTTGTGTCCATGAGTGGAGAATCATTGCGATTCTCCGCTCGCAACCGGCAATTCGCAGCATGCTGCGAATTGCCACGATTCTCCGCGGTCAGCCTATCTGTCTGCTGGCTCCTGCTCCCGGGCGGCGGCGAACCACCGCGGGATACCGCAACGCCCGTGGACTGGGGGCCTAAGTGAAAGTGGTCTCTTCCACACCTCCCTGCGGTGTATAATTCTCATTTTCCTGCTTGCATACGCCTGTAAATATGTTTAGAAACCTCCACGATCTGCAAAAATTTGTATAGTGCAGGAAATAAACAGTAAATGTGCAGATAATGTAAAGCCTTCTATCCCCACAACATGTTATGCACATTTGTAGATTGGGATTATTGTTTTGCAATTTTAGTAACTCTAATCTAGAATGATTGTAAGAATTGCCTTGGGGTCCAGCTTGAGCAGAAAATAGCGCTATGAACTTGCTATGTGATGTCTCTGCAGATTACAATGTGGGGGCTTTGTGTCATACAGGTCCTGCATCACAATGTCCCTATCCTCATTGAGGGGGGCTTCTGAAACGTCTAAGCTCTCAGTAAGTCTGTCACGTTTGGACTGTACATAGTGTATGCATTTAGAAGTGGCTCCTCTGACGTATTATGTATTATTTTTTATATATATATTTATTTAAGCGCTGCGGAATATGTTGGCGCTATACAAATAAAGATTATTATTTATATATATATATATATATATATATATATATATATATATATATATATATATATATATATATAAAATAATATTTTGAAGTTTTTTGTTTTGTTTTTTTTTTATCAAGAAAACATTTTTGTAGGAATGTGTATTTTTCCTCAATATTGTCTTATCATGTAATATCGGCATTCACCCAGACCAGAACCTCTATCGTAAGAAATGGAAACCCTAAAAGGTGTTTGCATTCCTACCTCCCAGGATGCAGTGGGGCACAGGGGTCTGGCTATGAGAGAAAACTAGATCAATAGGCAGATAGAGAACATAGAAAGTGGTTGGGCATAAATTTCTGATAGCCCGGCTAGTGTTACAAACTACTATCCTTAATTCGAGCAGTAAGTGCAAAATTAACTACTGTTATAAGTGACATAATATGTAAGGGTGTTTGTACACAAGACCACTGCTTAAGTGGCTGGCAGGTGTCCCAGCGATAATCAATCACGCTTTAACACAGGAGCGATCATCACTCAGTGAATGGAGGCAGTGCAGGACGGAGATTGTTCCTGGCCGCCTCCATTCACAGTAAGCAGGCCGAGATTCATAGATAAACAGGCCAATCGACTTTTATGCCTGTACGATCCGAGCGATCAATAAAGTATCGTTCGCTGTTTAGATTGTGCAGACATTTACACGGAACGGTTGTCTTCAGAGTCCCGTGATCCAGCAAGAATCTGAAGAATAATCGTTCCGTGTAAAAGGGTTTCCTAAGCTAAAAGAAGAGCAATATTGGCAATACAGAAAATGATATGTGTGCATAATGTACATTGGAACTGAAAATCCGCTCTGGGTAACTGGCGGTCTTATCAAAGCCTTGGGTTTGTTTTAAGGAGCAGTTTTATATTTAATTCTTAGAGAAA
This sequence comes from Eleutherodactylus coqui, assembly GCF_035609145.1. Lineage (NCBI taxonomy): Eukaryota > Metazoa > Chordata > Amphibia > Anura > Eleutherodactylidae > Eleutherodactylus > Eleutherodactylus coqui. Next base: position 63,746,226 of record NC_089838.1, on the reverse strand, counting down.
TTTCATGCTAACTTGATTTAAATGTCTTTTCAGTTGCTAAAAGGTGTCACAATAGCAAGTGGTGGGGTATTACCAAATATTCACCCTGAGCTGCTGGCAAAGAAGCGGGGAAGCAAAGGAAAACTGGAAGCTATTATCACACCACCACCAGCAAAGAAAGCCAAAGCTACTTCACTCAAAAAGTCAATGGCAAAGAAGCCCGGTGCCAAAAAGGGGGTGAGAAAATCCAAGGTATGTCACTTATACTTCTCTTATGGTGATGATAGTCAATAAGATATTAGTACATAATTATGTTAAGTAGCAGGGTGGAGGCCATTATGTTCTGGACTTCCTCAAAGGGAGCCGTCAGCTCTCCTGATGTGTCTATTTGGAAATGCTTCCATTCCTCATAAAAGAACAATTTTGAAACGTATGTTTTTAGAACTTTGCCTTATACTTTTTGTTATTCCTTCTGGAAATTTATGAGTTGATTGCCAATAGTGCTTTACCATTACGTTCCTCGATGGGGCCTGTCCCTTCACATTCTGACACTGTTACACTGTGTAGGGAAACACTCTGGTGACAGGATGAATGATAAAACCCAATTGTCTGTTTATTCATACATTTCCAGTAGGTAAAGGCCCTTTTACATGCAACGATTATCGCTCAAAATTCATTCAGACAGCCGAAAATGAGCGATAATCGTTAGATGTAAATGCGGGCATCCTGCACTTTTCGTTTGAAAGATGGGTTTTAGCTCCGCATAAATAGAATCTGCTGGCAGATGTTTACTCAGCTGAACATTAGTTCAAACACCCGCCCAACTCCGCAAACAACTCCTGGAGGAAAAAGGTGATGATTAACCCCTTCCCTCCCCATGATATAAGGGTACGTCATGGGAACGGGGTACTTCCCGCAAAATGACGTACCCTTACGTCATAGGGATAGCACGAGATCACATATGATCTCGCGCTATCCCGCAGCGGGAGCCAGCTGTCAGTAGATCGCAGCATTTGAAGGGTTCACAGAGGTAGCGCGCTATATAATCGCAGAGAGCCTGGGCTGTTGCCATGGCAACGGGACGCCAGATACTGGCGTCCTGTGTTGCCAGTGCCTGAGATTGCTGTATAAGCGATAAGGCAGGGCAGTAGCCTTGCCATGCCTTATCACAGCGATCATCAGGGCAGTGTTGTAAGTCCCTCAGAGGGACACAAGTTGTGTTTAAAAAAAAAAAATGAATTTAAAAAAAAGTAAAAAAACCCATTAGCATAAAAAAAAGTTAAAAAAATTAAAACCCTACATATTTGGTATTGTCCTGTCCGTAACGGCACGTACAATAAGCTGCACATGCTTTTGACTGTGCACGAAAAAAAGCGTTAAAAAAAACTGACGCAAAATGCTAATTTTTAGCATTCTGCCTCCCTAAAATCGCAATAAAGGTGATTCAAAAAAACCATATGTACCCCAAAAATGGTGCCAATAAAAACTACAGCTCGTCTCGCAAAAAATAAGCCCTTACAAAGCCCCATACATAAAAATATTTAAATTTTACAGGACTTTGAATGCAGTGATTTTAGAAAAAAAAAATTTCCAAAAAAAGGGTTTTTATTGCAGAAAAGTGGAAAAACCTAAAAAAAATGTAAGAATTTTGGTATCGTTGTAACCGTACTGACCCGCAGAAAAAATAGATTGTGTCATTTATGCTGCATGATTAACACTGTAAAAAAAATAAATCTATGGCAGAATTGATGCGTTTTGTCTACCTGGTATCATAAAAAATAATAATAAAAGTTTTACAATATAGTCTATGTACCCAAAAGTGGTACTAATAAAAACTACAGTTCGCCACACAAAAAACAAGCCCTTATAAGGCCGCGTCGACGGAAAAATAAAAAAGTTATGACTTTTGATAAATGGAGAAGAAAATCCGCAAAAAATCATTGCATCCTTAAGCCCATTTGGGTCGTGTCATTAAGGGGTTAAAGGCCCTTTTACATGCAAATGAAGATGATAGTGTTAATGGACATTAAGTCCATTAACACTTTATGCAAATACATCACAAAATCTTTCAATATTTTGGCCACTTGAAAGATTATGTTAGTGTGTAAAAGGACCAAGTGGGGTTATACACTTCTGTATGGCCATATTAATGCACTTTGTACTATACATCGTGCATTAATTATGAGCCATACAGAAGTTATTCACTTACCTGCTCCGTTGCTGGCGTCCCCGTCGCCATGGATCCGTCTAAATTCGCTGTCTTCTGGCGTTTTTAGACGCGCTTGCGCTGTGCGGTCTTCTGCCTTGTGAATGGGGCCGCTCGTGCCGGAGAGCTGGTCCCGCGTCGTCATCGTAGCTCCGCCCCGTCACGTGTGCCGATTCCAGCCAATCAGGAGGCTGGAATCGGCAATGGACCGCACAGAGCCTACGGTGCACCATGGGAGAAGACCCGCGGTGCATCGTGGGTGAAGATCCCGGCGGCCATCTTGGAGAAGGAAGAAAGAAGTCGTCGCAGAGCGGGGATTCGGGTAAGTAATATATCTTTTTTTTTTTTTAACCCATCCTTTGGGTTTTTCCTGCGCCGAACGGGAGGCCTATTGAAAAAAAAACAACCTGTTTTGGCGTGAGACAACCCCTTTAACAAAGTAATGACACCTACAAAACAATTTTTATTTCATGGTGATTGCAAGCATTTACCAGAACAGACATGTCAGGAGAAATGACAGATCTCTTTAAATGTAAGTTCTATATGATTCTATGAATTATCTATGGGAAGATGGAGCAATACTTCTGCAGCGTCACCTATTGGATTACAGCATTCCTGCAAGTCGATGTTAACCTCTTTAAGCAAGTCTTGTAACAATGGCTGGGAATTGTAAGCCAAAGCCAGAACCCATCCACAGACAGCTGTTTCGGGGTGTTTGCCCCTCAACAATGTGCAGTAGGATTCTGGCTTGGCTAGTGAGAAGCCCATAGATGTGGGCCAGGAAGGGTATTGCTTCCCCCGGAAAGCACTTATAAGTCTCCTCACACCTTTTAAGACATCTGTGCTCCTCAGGAAAATATGCAAATGGGAAGATGGAACAATATCTCTGCAGCGCTACCTATTGGAAGGCAGCATTTCTACAAGTCACTGTTAACCCCTTAGTGACCAGCCCATTGCCTTTTTACGTCCTGGCCTGCTGGGCTTAATTCCCAGAGGACGTAAAAACATGCCTCCTCTGGGAATGACAGCCCTGCAGGCTCAGGACGTGACAGCTCCATGCTGCCGGTTACCGGAGGTAGCCAACAGCATGGAGCTGTCATCCCGGGCCGTGGGACCCCACCCCCGGTCACGCGATCGCGTTAAAGCCACTGAAAAGTTTAAAAAGGGTAAAGTTTTAGTAGCCGAGAGCAGGGAGCTGTCACCGGGAGCCGCTGTATGTGGTTCCCGGTCACATGATCGCTGCTATCCAATGGATAACAGCGATCATGTAAAAGTTTAAAAAACTTTAAAAAGTTTTTAAAAAAAAGTTTGTATCATATCCACGAGGGGAGATGAAATTAGGTACCTAAGGCTTCTGGATTTATCCGCGGACCTTACCCTGGCTTCTGTGCACGCGTCCATCGCCTAAATGGCGGACGCAGGCGCAAAAGCCGCAGATTGGCAGGGTAATTTAAAATCTCCCTGCACCTGGCTACTAAATGTAGCCAAGAGCCTGGAGATTTCATGGGGTACCATGGTACACTTTTCCCAGTTATGTGATCGCCGTAATCCAATGGATAATGACGATCACATATAAGTAAAAAATAGCTCAATTTTCACCTCCCGTCAGGGATCCAATCCGTGAGGGGAGGTGAAATTACTTAACCAAGGCACCGGTGATGTCCCCTGATCCTTATCCGCGGACCTTTCCCCAGTTTTGGCGCATGCGCAAAATGGCAGGCGCAAGCGCAGAAGCTGGTGAGGGCAAGAGAAAATTTTAAATCTCCTGGCTCTTGGCTACTAAAGGTAACCGAGCGCGTGGAGATGTCACGGGGGGGGGGGGGGGGCTGAGGTGAGCGGTCACGTGATCTCCATTATCCAATGGATAATGGCGATCACGTAAAAGTTAAGACAGTTAAAGTTTGACGCTCCGTTCAGTTTGGGCCCCGTTGTTCTTCCAGACAGAAGATTACGGTCACAATGGGTATGTTTCTGAACACCAGACAAACGGGGGTATCCATTTTGGGGTGAAAGTCTTTATTTCTATGTATGCTGTACAAAAAAAAACCTATTTTTAAAATGACACGATTGCCAAAAAAACAATAATCTTAATTTTTCCTTCTGCTTTGTTTCAATTCATTCAAAAACAGTGGGGTAAAAATACGCAGTACACCCCTAGATGAATTCATTAAGGGGTCTAGTTTTTAAAATGGGGTCATTTGTGGGGGTTCTCTATTGTTTTGGCAGATTAAGGGTTCCCACAAGTGTGCAATGAGGCCTAAGACATCTCCAAGCAAAATATCTGTTCTAAAAACCCCCGGCTGCTCCTTTCGGTTTGTGCCCTGTTGTGCATACAGGCAGAAGATTAGGGCAACAATGGGTATGTTTCTGAACACGGCACAAACAGGAGGGGTCAATTTTCAGGTGAAAGTCTTCATTCATATGTGTGCTGTAGAAAAAAACAACTATTTTTACAATGACATAATTGATTTAAAAAAATCAAATCGCAATTTTTTACTTCTGCTTTGATTTGATTCATTCAAAAACTGTGGGGTCATAATACGCAGTACACCGCTAGATAAATTCGCTAAGAGATCTAGTTTTCAAAATGAGGTCATTTGTGGGGGCCCTCCGCGTTTTGGCCGATCAAGGGGTCTACAAGTGGGCAATGGGGCCTAAAACGCCTTCAAGCAAAATGTCTGATCTGAAAGCCACCGGCTGCTCCTTTCGGTTTGGTCCCAGTTGTGCATACGGACAGAAGATTAGGGCCACAATGGGTATATTTCTAAACACAGGACAAACGGGGGTATCCATTTTGGGGTGTAAATCCTCATTTTCATGTGCATTATAGAAAAAAAATCCTGTGTTTAAAATTAACGTATTTGCAAAAATATGAAATTTTATTTTTTCTTGTCTAAATTGCATTAATTTCTGAAAAGAAACTGTGGGGTCAAAATACTCACGGCCCCCCTCAGTGAATACATTAAGGGGTGTAGTTTTTAAAATGGGGGTCATTTGTGAGGGTATCTATCATTCTGACACCTATTAGCCTTTGCAATCTAGGATTGGTTCAGGAAAATAAAGTGTTCCTCAAAATGTTAATAAGTAATGTTAAATTTGTACGTCCCCCTAAATGGTTAAAAAAAAAACTACAGCTTTTCCAATGTGCGCCCAGGATAAAGTAAACAGATGGAAAAATATATCTTATCAAAAATTTCTATGTTATGTTTGCTCATATTTGAGATATTGCAGTTGGAAATGTGAAAAAATGACAGGTTTTTTTTCAAAATGTTCCCAATTTTGGCGCTTTTAATAAATATACACAAATTCTATCGATCTATTTTTACCGCCTACATAAAGTACAACATGTGGCGAAAAAACAAGGTCTGAATCACTTGGATATGCAAAACCTTTAGGGTGTTATTCCATGTAAAAGTTACACATGTCAGATTTGCAAAATTTGGCCTGGTCATTAAGGCGCAAACAGGCTTGGTCACTAAGGGGTTAAACTTGTTTAAAAAGTCTAACCATGACTGGAAATTGTGAGCCAAAGCCAGAATACCATACACAGACAGCTGTTTTGGGGTGATTGCCCCTCATTAGTCTGCATGTATTAGTCAGTATGAATTGTCTAAAACACAATAATTAGAGAGACTACTTATTAAAAAGAATTCTAATACTGGTATGATGTGCCTTCCTTTGGTGTATAAAGGGGCAATGAATTACTCAACATCTTGTAGTGTTTTCTTGTGCTGTGAGCTGTGGTAAAATGATGGTTCTAGATTAAAGTGAATCAGTCACATCCCCACAGCACCATAATGTATTTCCATCATACTTGCCCGCACTCTAGCCCCCCCCCCCTCATTATTGACTGGGCACTCACTTACATGCGCCTATATCGCACGACTTACGAGTCCCAGCATGCAAGTACAGACCATCGGTGGCTTACTGCAAGGGATTCCATTGAAATCGACTTAAAAATGAGCTATTCAAGAATCGGCATCTTTTCATCTATCCACCAAGTTGGTTGATTCTTTCAGGCTTCTCAGTTTCTAGTTTGTGATTTCTGTGATTATATATCCCTAAGGTGCAGCTAGTAGACTATTTATATTTTTGTATGTGTTCAGAAGAAGCAAGGAGAAGTCAGCAAAGCTGCAAGTGCCGACAGCACAACAGAAGGGACCCCAGCAGATGGATTCACAATCCTTTCCACCAAAAGTCTTTTCCTTGGACAAAAGGTATGTGCTATTGTCTAATATATATATGATTTAAGCAGAAATATTATCAGGCAGTTACTACAGGGACCTCCACTCTGCTGGACTTTACCCTGTAGATTAAATTAAAAATAATAAGTGTAAAATACATAAATATACGAGACCACCAATTAACAGCAAAGTGAGGCAGAAATGAGACTTATGATATGCTGAAACTGTCATCCGGAGCCGGCCACTTAGGCTTATGTCCAAATGCAACAAAAAACAAATTCAGTCAGACCTTCCTACAACTGAATTAAATGCACAGGTGCATGTAAGCCATTGCACATTGCATAAATGTTATATTTACTAACCGCATAAAAATGCAAGGTTCCTAGTGCATTTTAGATCAAAACATGTGGGCCCATCTGCCACGTCCCTTATTCATATGGGACCCAGTCTAAGGCTGGGTTTACGCGGATTTCGCCGCAGCAAATCAGCATGCTGTCGTTAATCCCGGGATTAGCCAGCCACGTGAAAGAGATTTCTCAGAAATCTCGTCCACATGGGACGGCAAATCTGCTGTGGCTAAGCCGGCAGAAGCTGCCGCTGTGGCGCGGATTTGCCGACCGCTGCATGTCTTTTTTTTTCCGCTTTGGCCTCCTCTATGGTAACGCCAGCCACAGCGGAAGAGCGGGGTTTTCGCCGCAGGTTTTGAAGCAGCGGTTCTCCCGGCGGAAATCTTGCAGTTTTTCGCTGCGTCCAAACCGCAGGGTTTCCATCGGGAATCCGCCCTGTGGGAACCCAGCCTTAATCGACTAAGCTCTCCTTGGGCCTAAGTTTCCAATGCATATAGGCAAAGTACGAACCAGGATATATATTCTAATTAAAAGGGAAATCACTTTTACAGATCAATTTTTGCCACTCTGGCTATATGTAAATAAAATAAAGAACGCCAGATATGCACTTTTTAGTCACCCTGTCTCCCAGAAAAAATGCAGTAAAAAGCGTTCAAAAAGTTGTATGTATTCTGAAATGGTACCAACATATATTAAAGGGAACCCCTGCAAAAAATGAGCCCTCGCACAACTACCTCGACACATAAATGAAAAAAGTTATTGGACGCCGAAATAATTTAAAAAAATCAAATGTCTTAACTATAAATTTGGTATCGTAGTAATCGTACTGACTAGAGATGAGCGAGTATACTCGCTAAGGCACATTACTTGAGTGAGTAGTGCCTTAGCCGAGTATCTCCCTGCTCGTCTCTAAAGATTTGGGGGGCGGGGAGCGGCGGGGGAGAGCGGGGAGGAACGGAGGGGAGATCTCTCTCTCTCCCTCCCTCCCCCCTGCTACCCGCCGCAACGTACCTGTCACCGGCGCTGGCCCCCGAATCCTTAGAGACGAGCTGGGAGATACTCTGCTAAGGCACTACTCGCTCGAGTAATGTGCCTTAGCGAGTATACTCGCTCATCTCTAGTACTGACCCATAGAATAAAGTTATCAGGTCATTTTTGTTGCAGTTTGTGCGCCGTAGAAACAAGATGCACTGAAAGATGGCGGAATGTCGTTTTTTTTTTTTTTTCAATTTACTCCACTTAGAATTTTTTAACGTTTTTCAGTACATTTCATAGTACCATTGAAAAATACAACTCATCATGTAAAAAACAAGCCCTCATACAGCAACGTCAATGAATAAATAATGGAATTACGATTTTTTTAAAAGGGCGGAGGAAAAAACTAAAATGAAAGAAAACAAAGGGCCGCGTCATTAAAGGGTTAAATATGCTTAAGCCAGCCAATAATATCCAGTCCTGATGTTTGCTCTAAAATTTAAATCTGGATCATTATAGGAGATTAGCGCGGGTAATAACAGCAGTACAATTATAAATACACACATCTGACGGGTAGATGGTCGGGTTCTTCTATTGGAGACCCAGTGCTCATGACCTCCAGCTCCTAGTAATGCACTGCATGACTTTGTTGAGGCTATTGGAGAGTTACTATATGCTGACTGTCAGATGCGTGAGTTGTTCCTTCCTAGGAGCAGTCAGCATACTAAGCGCAGCAGTATTCTCTCCGTAACCTGTCTTGTATTTGTAATCTCCTTGCATCCAGCTCTGTCGCTTGCTACTTTGCTGCTATCCTGATCTCTTCCCGCTGCTTTACTACTTCCCCGCTCATGCTTTTCTTTGCAGCTGAACCTTATTCACAGTGAAATCAGTAATTTAGCCGGATTTGAGGTGGAGGCTGTTATCAACCCTACCAATGCTGACATTGACCTTAAAGATGATATAGGTAAATGGGACCTGGGTTTTGTAATGGCTAATGGTTGTGAGATAATTCTAGATTTCAAAATTGTTTAATTTGGATAACCCAAATGGATCTATTTTAGTTACAATTAACTACCTATTTGGAGTATTATACTTGGGGACTACACTATAGACAATTTGAAAAATATGTATATTTTAATTGCTCCCTTTTAAAAGCCCTGTCAGTAACATAAAGGTACCTGAAACAGAAGCCTGTGTTCTGTGAATGGAGAAATCATCATGGAAGATTAAATGGGCTGTTCCACTAAATAAAGTTACCCCCTATCCACAGAATACAGGACAAGTATCTGATTGGTGGGGGTCTGACTGCTGGGGCTCTCAGCAATTTTGAGAATAGGGGTCCTAAAGGTCCCAAATAAATGGAGTGGTGAGTGAGTCTGTGCACCGCAGCTCCATTTATTTAGTTGGGACTGCTGGAGATAGTCCAATTGAAGCACTTGACTAATTCTGGCAGTTCCATTGAAATTAATAGAGCAGCGGTGCACATGTGTGACCACTGCTCCATTTATTTGGGGACCTTTAAGCCCCCCGTTTTTAGTGCTGATGGAGGTCCCAATGGTCAGATGGTTATCCCACATCCTGTGGATAGAAAATAACTTAATTTTTAGGACAGCTCCTTTAATGAAAAATGCTGAGAACGAGGAGCGGCCCACAGAAAGCAATCAGGAGGGCCTGTTGAGAACGAGAGGTAGAATCTGAATGGTTACTATTGACAACTTCTCAATCCTTCTTTTGTACCAGTTTTGATAAATCTAGAACCTCTATAATAGTTTATACACAGGATACAGTCTACTATAATGGCGCTGTGATGTCAGTAGGGAGTCTCAGGATTACTTGTAGAGCTTCTAAAGGGAGCGATTCTAAAGATGGGCATTCCCGAATATGGTGAACGAATTCTGCCATTCTGTTCTAGAGTTATCTCACACTGTTAGCTGCTGTGTTCTCTCTTTTTGCTTATGGTATTTATTTGCAGTCTGTCTTGCAAAAGATCATTTCTCAATTTTACCTTCTAGCTGAAGAAAAAACAGTCAACGTTACTAGTTTAGGGTTTGTTATAAAAATTCTACTACTGGTGTAGACACAACGTACTTTACCCTTTCCATTGGATTCAGGGTTTCCATAATGGGCTCTCTCTTTCTGCCATTATACAACAACACCATCTGCTGGCTAAAACCAGTACTGCAGTACATGACGGACATCACAGTATCGTCTTCGGGCATCGAACTGTACAGGCTTCAATGACAATGTTTGACCAGTGGATTGGAAAAAGTTAGTGACGCGCCTTTAAGGTGTAACTGTAATTATTATTTTTTTTACATGAAGAGCAGGTGATTTTAATTCTTTTTCATTATGTATAATTAATAGGGATGAGCGAGTATACTCGCTAAGGCACTACTCGCTCGAGTAATGTGACTTAGCCGAGTATCTCCCTGCTCGTCCCTAAAGATTCAGGGGCCGCCGCAGCTGACAGGTGAGTTGCGGTGGGGAGCAGGGGAGAGCGGGCGGGAGAGAGAGATCTCCCCTCCGTTCGTGCCCGCTCTCCCCCGCAGCTCCCCGCGGCGGCACCTGAATCTTTTGGGACGAGCGGGGAGATACTCGGCTAAGGCACATTACTCGAGCGAGTAGTGCCTTAGCGAGTATACTCGCTCATCCCTAATAATTAACAAATTTAGGGTGCTTTTAATAGTAAAACATATTTAAAGAGTACCTGCACCCTTGGAGCACTTCTGTTTTTAGCTCCTTCTGGCAGATGAAAGGAGACGGAAGGAGACAAAAACGGCCCGTGGTAAAAGCGCAGGTACTCTTTAAAAGCCCGTCTATTCCTTTTCAGCTATGCGTTACAGCTGAGAAACTTGCTGGCCATGAATGCAATGATAAGGAGCCGTCCCCCTTACAAGTAGCTGCATTCATCTTCTCAAAGGAGCCGGCAAAGAAACACTTGGATATGTTCCAGCAAAGTCCTAGAAGATAAGAGAGCCCAAGGAAATAAATTATAACTCGTCTAAGAGCAAGCAACATTACTACAAAATGATAATGTGTACTGATGTGTGCCAGGCAAAGGAGAAGGGCTGTCCATCTCGGTGGCTGTGTACTCGGCTATGTAGCTTTAAGGGATTTTCCAGGGAGAATACTACTGATGACTTATTTTTAAGATAGGTCATCAATAGTTGATCGGCTGGGGTCCATCACTTGGGGCCCCCGACCGACCAGCTGGTTATGGTGACAATGCCACAAATATGCAGGGGTTGGAGTGGAAGTCTCTGGTCCTACCTCTGTCAAGTGGCCGGCCCTTGTAACTACAAGTGCAGCTCTCATTGAAATCAATGGGAGCCATGTCTGCAATTACAAGCGCCGGTCACTACACAGAGGTCAGAGTAGAGACTTCCACTCCGACCCCTGTGTATTTGCGGCATTGTCACTATAATCAGCTGGTCGGTCAGGGTCCCAAGTGATGGACCCCAGCCGATCAACTATTGATGATCTATCCTGAGGAGAGGTCATAATTAGTATTCTCTCTTAAGGCTATAATCACACGGGGTGGATTTTGTTGTGGAATGTCTACAACGAACATTCCACAGCACAAATTATGCATCAAAATGCACACCATTTGGTACGGATTTTAAAGCAGAATTCACTCCACCATTAGAAGAGATTGAACCTGGTGCTATAATTGATGCGCTGCAGATTTAAAGTCTGCACTGTATGTCAATTTCCGCGTGGAATTTGTACAGATTTTTTCCTTAAGGCTGGGTTCACACAGGGCAGATTTGGCGCAGTTTTGCCGCAGCAGATCCGCCCGCGGCCGCTAATCTCGGGATTAGCCAGCCATGTGGACGAGCTTTCTCAGAAACCTCGTCCACACGGGACGGCTAATCCGCTGCAGTAGTTCCGGCTGAAACCGCGGCCGCCGCAGCCGCGGTTTCAAAATAAGCAGCATGTCTATTTACCTTTTCTTTTTTGTTTATTTATGTCACGGCCACGCTCTCCTCTATGGGAGCGCCGGCTGCAACGGAAAAGCAAGCGTCCGGACCGCTTCAAAGCCGCCGCGGCTTAAACCGCGGCGGTTCTCCCGGCGGAAATCTCGCGACACTGGACCCCCGTTCTTGTGCTTAGCTAGGGTCCCTGCAATCAGACTTCCTACCATCAGACACTTATTCTCTATTCTGAATAGTGGGTAAGTTGAAAACTTGGCACAATCCCTCCACGATCTGTGATCTAGAAAGCTTGATAGAAGATGGCAACTGAATATCACTAATAGCCTAATATATTTTGGCTTGTCATGAGTAAAATTGAGAAATTTTCTGCAGGGGCTGACAATGCATTTTTTTCCCTTCCACTTCGTTTTTAATTAAGGTAATGCAGCTGGTTGTAGTTGGGCCGAGTTCACACGTTGTGGTAATACGCTGCACGGCCGCACACCATGTCTTTCTTTACACGTGAAATATGTTTCACCTGTACAAATTGCATGGCCAATAGCCACATCATGGGACTGTGGCGGTTTGCAGTAAATCAGATGCTGTTTTTCCTTTCGTTTTGTGACCACACAGCAGCACACTACTGTGACGAGTGAAGCTAGCCTTAAAGGGATTGTCCCGCTTCTAGCTGTTTTCAAACATCTCCGTACATTGTGCATTGGTTGATGTTAGTGCTGCAGTCCATTCACTTCAATAGGATTCAGCCTGCAGTACCAATTTGGGTCACTGTGCAATGTACGGAGCTGTCTGACAGCAGCTAGAAGTGGGACAATCTCTTTAATATTGTTATAGTTGTTCTTCACAACCTCAGTACTCCTTTTTAAAAAGGCCATTCACACATTGGTAACATTCTCTCAATCAATGATACTGCATTAGGTATTTGACAAATGCTAAAAGGTCTGATGTTTATAGACCACATCCTGCATAAGTAAAGACCCCAAACATCTTGGGTGCATCTTCATTGAAACATCACCCATAGAATAGAATGATTTGGTAGTGCTGAGTTTCTCGTTGTCTGCTTTCTCCAGTTTCTAGCTCACTCATCACCAGTGAAATAACAATTCTGGAGTTTCTACCGCATTTTCAGCACTTCTAGTTTTTCGTACTGGAAATGTAGGAATCTATTGGACATAGGTCATTATCATTTCCCTTGCCAGTAGGGTTTGTCTCTGCAGTCCTTGATACGGATTAGACCTTGTCAGGCTGTGTAGGGGCACACCTGCTCACATGCAGAATAGTAATGCCCATCTGTCAATCTATTTATAGATTTCCAGGAGGAACAACAGAGGGACAAGTACAATACAGAAAAAAAGATTTATTTTTTTTAAAGGGAAATCAAGCACTTACTGAAAGAGACGTGTCAGGAGATCGAATGGGTCCTTTTTAAGAAAATTCTGTAGCTCCATTGTATGGTGATATATACTTTTAGTGGCCAAAATAATTTAAATGGTGAACGTTTCTGGCACTAAATAAAATGGCTCTTCAGGAATAATGTCTGTGCGTTAATCAGTGACTGGTCCTCTTAAAAAGGTACAATGTTGTGAAAGAATCAAGTAAGTAGACTTAAGAGGACATTCACATGTAGTGGAATTGGTGCAGCTATTCTGCAGCGGAAAATCCGAACTGAAATCCATGTCAATATCTGCACCATTGGTTCAGGTTTCAATGTGGATTTTGATGCAGATCCACAGCAGAATTCACACCTTCAACTGAAAAGGTTAAGTCGCCAGCAAATCTGCATCAAAAACTGTCTCAAAATCCGCAACAAAGTCTGCTACATGTGAATGTACCCTAAAGGTTAAAGACGTGGTTATAATGCCTTATCCTACAACCAGCTTGCCTTCCTTCAGGACCAATATAGTAATCAATAGCTAAATGTGAATCCAAAGATGAATCAACTAAACCGCTCTGAACATATTATGAGGTACGAATGGCTGACATGACCTTAGATCTGCTGCGATTTATATCTGAAAGCTAGCTGGATGACTTTTTCTTCTTCCCTGAGCCTCTAAGGTAGGATGACCAGGCAAGAGGTAAAATCATACTATGTGTCCTTTGTGTTCCTTACCCCACGTGGTTGACGTACATGTGTTTGCCTATTATAGTTGCAAGTTGTAAAGGCTGACATTGCCACCCTCGAAAGTGATGCTGTCGTTCATCCGACAGGCTCTGACCTCTACACCGGTGGTGAAGTAGGTAATGAAAAGTTTAGTGCTGCAGCTTTTCGTATATGCATGCATGGTTACAGAGGAGTAACATCTTACTAATTTTTCCAGCTAACCAAATCCGTATTGCATTGATGCCTTTTACCAAAGTGTGATCTAATCAAGAGGAGATTAACAAATGCATGTCACATACAGGAAACCAGCCTGCATCCTCGGAACCAATACTCCTGGGAAATCACTGCAACTTTCTATCTTAACAAGCCTGAGATATTAAATGGCTTTTCTCTCTTCTAGCTTTTTTTCAGACAGCTCTGTACATTGCACAGAGGCTTTAGTTAATACTGCAGACCTAGTTCCATTCACTTCAATAGGATTCGACCTGCAGTACCAACCTAGGCCACTACGTAATGTACAGTGCCCTCTGAAAACAGCTAGAAGTGGGAGAACCCCTTTAACTCACAGGAATATTTCTTCTGATCATGAAATGGCTCCTTCCATGTTTATATGTATAGGTGATGGGTTTATGTTCCTTTTGTAATCCTCTCAATGAATTTGCTTTTGATTGCAGTGTGGCAGTTGTTTCCTTCCCTGATGCTTTTACTTGCACTGGATCCTACCATCTATAACATCAATATGAGGGAGATTTGTCTTGACCGATGTCTTCTTGGCAGCTTTTTGCTTACATTCATAGCATCTTTAATCATTGGAATTGTGTGCTACTGTGTTTTCCCAAAAATAAGACCCTGTATTATATTAATTTTTGCCCCAAAAGAGGCACAGTGTCTTATTTTCAGGGGGTGTCTTACACTCTCTAAGCCGGCTGCGTCTGGGTCCCTCCCGCTGATCTCTAGAGCTGCGGCAGGCTGCAGTGTAATCCTCAGTGTTGACAGAGCACCTTCTTCCTGGTAACAGGGCTTTGAATACCCCGCCTCCAGCAAGCGAGTGCTGTGATTGGATCACGAGGGTAGTTGCTCAGCCAATCAGAGCTGGTGCTCGATGAACCAACAACAGCCATTCAGGGATGTCATTCCCTGAATGGATGTGAATGATCGAGCGTCGTCTGTGATTAGCTGAGCCACGGTACTCGTGATCCAATCACAGCACTCACTTGCTGGAGGCGGGGTATTCAAAGCGCCATTACCAGCAAGAGAGTGCTGTGTCAACACTGAGAATTACACTCTGCAGCTTGCCACAGCGCCAGTGACCAGCACGAGGGACCCTGACGGCGCCGGCTAGGTGAGTATTGCTGTTTTTTTGTTTTTTTTTATCTAGTGTAGCTAGGGCTTATTACCACCCACCCCTCCCCAAGAAAAAAAAAATCAGGGTAGGGTTATTATTGGGGTAGGTCTTATTTTCGGGGACACTGTATTTATGCCCTGGCACTTATATAGATTATATATTACATTTATGTCCTATATGTGCACCTGCAATAAGATAATCTGCTTGACTGACTGCTGTGAGAATTAAAAACTAAGCTGCCAAGACCACACGGTACCAGGTAAACCCCCATTACCCTGACCTTAAATACGGAGGACCTGGTGCCAGTAAGAGTTGTGGCCGTGGGCAGAGCTACAAATAATAACAGTTTTGATTGAATTCTTACTAGAGATGAGCGAGCACCAAAATGCTCGAGTGCTCGTTACTCGAGTCGAACTTCCCGCGATGCTCGAGGGTTCGTTTCCAGTAACGAACCCCATTAAAGTCAATGGGCGACTCGAGCATTTTTGTATATCGCCGATGCTCGCTAAGGTTTTCATTTGTGAAAATCTGGGCAATTCAAGAAAGTGATGGGAACGACACAGAAACGGATAGGGCAGGCGAGGGGCTACATGTTGGGCTGCATCTCAAGTTCCCAGGTCCCACTATTAAGCCACAATAGCGGCAAGAGTGCCCCCCCCCCCCCCCCGCACTGTCAGCATAAAGATTGTTCTCCTCTGCCACAGCTGTAACAGCTGTGGCAGAGAAGAACGATGTTAGCCCATTGAATTCAATGGAGCCGGCAATACAGACGGCTCCATTGAAAGCAATGGGCTGCCGGCGAGCGCGGGATTAATTTTCAGGAAGGGCTTAAAAATATAAGCCCTTACCTGAAAATCATCCTAAAATGTGTAAAAAAAAAAAAAAAAAAAAAATGTATACTCACCTTTCCGCTGCAGCCGGAGTTCAGCCTCGTCTGGCCGGCAGTTCTCCTGAACTGCTCTGAATAGTATTCAGCAGCCGTGGATTTAAAATCCCCGCCTGCTGAATGAGCTGCCTCTGATTGGTCACAGCCTCACCAATCAAAGGCAGCTCTCACTCACACCCATTCATGAATTCATGAATGGCTGAGTGCTGCCTCTGATTGGCTCAGCGCAGGGACCAATCAGGGGCAGCTCTCAGCCCTTCCCGAAAATTAATTCCGCGCTCGCCGGCAGCCCATTGCTTTCAATGGAGCCGGCTGTATTGCCGGCTCCATTGAATTCAATAGGCTAACATCATTCTTCTCTGCCACAGCTGTTACAGCTGTGGTAGAGGAGAACGATCTTTATGCTGACATCTTTTATTTATTTATTTTTTTTTTTGCACATTTTAGGATGATTTTCAGGCAAGGGCTTATATTTTTAAGCCCTTCCCGAAAATTCATCCTGAGACGCCGGCAGCCCATTGCTTTCAGTGGAGCCGGCTGTATTGCCGGCTCCATTGAATTCAATGGTCAGTGCTCGTTTAATCGAGACGAGTACCGCGTGGTGCTCGCCTCTAGTAACGAGCATCTCGAGCACCCTAATACTCGAACGAGCATCAAGCTCGGACGAGTATGCTCGCTCATCTCTAATTATTACCCATTTTGTTCCCCAGGTTTCTGAAAAAATATACATATGTTTCTGCTGCTGTGTTTTACATGTTGCTTTCCCAGTTGATGTCAATTGGAAAAATCACCAAAGCTACAGAACAGGGAATAGTGTAATGTACGGAAACCTTTTAAATTTCAGCTCACTCATCTGTAAAATTTTTGATGTACAACACTCACCCAAGGAAGGTTATAACCGAGAAGATGTGCTCATTCAGAACCCATTATTAAGTCAACAAAATGAAAAATATGAAAAGAAAATTGCAAAGAACAGCAATTTTAATTTCTTGCCAGAAACCCAATGGTACAACACTACATTTATTTATTTTAGTTCAATTACTGTAAAATTAAAAAAAAAAAAACCTTTTTTTTTTTTACTTTGCCTCTCCATTCCAGTTCTTCACCATCCTCTGCTTCCTCAGTGGAAATTCAAAGTTTTCATCCAAACTCTGGGAGGTTGTCTTAGTCATGTCCACATATCACGGTTGCATGGTTTTGCACTTGTCATGTTATTGTAGTGGATATCCTTCTCTATCCATCTGTTACTGCAATTGGAAAAAATAGCCTAAAACATAGATGCTGCTATAAAGTGTGATGTGAACAGAGCATTTCTGTATTTAAAAAATACAGTTTAAATGGATTTGACATTCTGCACTGATTACCCTAATTTCATTTTATAGCTCCATAGCGTGCTCAATTTTTCTGATTCAGAGCTCCAAATCCCCTTTTTATATAGATTTAAAAGATTATATACTGGCTACCTGCATCCACTGCTAAAGGGGGGCTTAATAGGAGCTTACTACATACCATTAGCCATTTAACTCAGTTATAACAGTAAGCGACTAGCAAAAGTCATGAGTGCAGGACCAGCAATATTGGGAAGAAAACTTATGACAGATCAGTTGCAAGTAGAGATAAGCAAAGGTGTCAGTCGGCTTTTAATTGAAACGTTTGGTTGAAACACAGTGTTCAATACTAGTTTTAAGGGTTTTTATGAACTTTAGGTTTGGCTGAAACTGATCGCTTGGGGTTCGGGTTCTTGACCAACTAAACGTCTAATAAAGTTCAACCCGAATTCTGGATCTACAGATTTGCTTCGCTCATATCTAGTTGCAAGTAAATTTTCTTTTATCATCCAAACCTCATACTATCAGTCTAGTCAGTAAGAGTCTGCTATAGCTATTTCAATCCTTTGAAGTTTTGATCACAGAAATTAACTGTAACAAAGTGTAAGTAGGTTGACTCGGTGGATGGAATGTATGCTAAAGCCAAGGCAATGAACTATTGGAGCTGTCTACATAAGGCTCTCATGGTCCCTCCAGTAGTGGCTGAAGATAGCCTGCAAGTAATTTTTTTACTTTCGTATCTATGGGTGCTTACACAGGACCCATTCAAACAAATGTATAACCATTAAATTTTTGACTATCCTAAGTTCTCCAAAGGTATTTCCAAGCGAAAGACCTCCTTTATGATATTTACACTCTTTGTGAAAAAAATCCACGCCCTAGAAGGAGTTGTTGTTTTGCTGCAAAACTGCATACATTTACATATGAGGTAGATATGCAAATTATTAGAGTTGTAGTGTAATTAAATGAACGGTTTTACCATCTGAGGCCCTAAAAGTGCTTCCACCCTTGGCCTATAAATAGGCTCTCAGAAGCTACATGTGTGTAATGGACCTCTTTTTCAGCTTCTGTAGAGCTTTTTGACCACTGGACGCCTCTACAACACACGAGATTTTGCCCAATTAACAAAGTTTAAGACTGGACACGTTATTGGAATGCGAGAAGCTGGATGCTCATATCGACAAATTGCCCGCCATTTTGGGCCATTCTGACCAGATTGTTAAGAGGCGTGTGACCAGTGGGTGTGCAAGAAGACCCTCGACGGACCACCAGTAGAGAGGATTGTCTCATCGTCCAACAAGCATGAGCAGCTCCAACTGTTTCATTGTCCCCATCCTGAGACAAGTGGCATCATTCTTACAAGCCCTTGTGTCATTTGGAACCATTTCCAGGCGCTTGGCTGAAGAAAGTTTGGTCTCGCAGCCATTACGTATACTGCCTTTGACATCCACCCATCGTTGCCTCTCTTTGCAGTGGAGCCGTGCACAACTAAACTGGACTGTTGCAGAGTGAAACTGGGTTGTCTTCTGCTATTAATCCAGGTTTAGTTTGGGCACTGACGATGGCTGTGTTTGTGTCTTGAGACCTTGGGGTGAGTATCTCAATCCTGCCTTTGCTGTGGAGCAGTACACTGCCCCCAATACTGGTGTGATACTCTGGTGGAGCTATCGTATACGACAGTCATGTCACACCTAATAATGGTACAAGGGATAATGACAGCTCAGCAATATGTTCAGCACATCCTGCAGCCACATGTGTTCCTCTCATGGCAACTTCCAAGAGGCATTTTTCAGCAGGATACTGCCCGACCGCACACACAAGGGGATCACAGGAATGTCTCCACAACATTGTCACGCTTCCATGGCTGCCCAGTTGCCAGAGATCATCTGGGACGCCAGCTTCAGCAGCTTACATGTCTTCTCAACCTAGAGGCTTAGTTGCAGCAAATATTGACCACTATGCCGAGGAGTGTATCTGTTCTATTAGAAAGGGTTGCCCAAACTAAACCATCTCTCTTAAGCTTACAAGTGAATATGTCTGGAATACTTCTAGTGTTCACCATAAAGTGTGATCGAAGAAAAACATCCAACAAAATGATATCCTGGGGATGCGAACCCTGTCACTGGAAGGGGTCAGCAGAGGATGTCAAGAATTCTTCTAACGACAAGGTAGTGCACAGGCAAGAAAATTGCAGTCAACTACGTTGCTGGTGCTCCAACTAATATGTCAGAATGCACAACTTGTTCCGTTGCAAAGATAGGCTATAACAGCAGACAACCAGTTTGAGTGCCATTACTGTCTGAGGGCTCCTTCACATGGGTGCTGTCATTTTCGTCCGGCATTGTCATGGTCGCAGCTCGGACGAAAATCGCATGAATGAGAGGCAGCCGTGACCAAGTCCTGGCTGCATCTCCCGTTTATGCGCCCATTCAGACGGCCCGGGTGTGGCGAGTATATGCCGCACGCAGAATACCGTCGGACGGGGGGAGAGCATTTAAGGGACTAAATTCCCTCCCCCTCTCCACCCCTTGTCGGCAAAGAGAGGGGACGGGGTGGTAGCTAGAATTCTAATCTCCCATCCCTGTCCAACAGCCGGCGGAGGGGGGGGAGAGAGTTTAGCAGAGATGCTGCTAAATCCCCCCCACCTCCTTTTTCCAGCAGCTCTCATAGGCCCCCATAGGAGTCTAAGACGCTGGTGTATTCCAGATGAAAAAATAGGTCCAGGAATATCTTTTCCGGGTGTCAGGAATGCGCACCGTATGCACTATCTTTTCTGGCCAGCTGTTTTTACGCACCAGAAAATCGTCCATCTGAACTGATGCGAATACAGTGCATCAGATGGTCGCGTATACCGTCCGGCCATGAAAATGCAGCCGAAATACGCTCATGGGAATAAGCACAAAGGGAGACAGAAAGGTAAGAGTGCAGTAGGCAAACGAGCGTAAAACTGGGATCACTGAGCAGTGGACAATTATTGCATAGCCAGATGATCCCAGATTTCATTTGCAATATGTTGATGGGAGGGTCAGAATTTGGTACAAGCAGCATAAATCAATGAACTCTTCCCACCATATATTCAGAGAATGCCAGTATCTCCATCTAATTTGCAGCAACTGCATGAAGCTATTTAGCCCGTTTACGCCAATGTTCATGCAGCACTATTTCATCACCTAATGAGTAAGTGCAGTAAGTCGTCATGAACTGCTGCGGTTTTGAAGGCCAGAGGAGACCGAGCACACTGCTAGATGAGTGTTTCTAATAAGTGTCTGTTCAGTGTATATGCCAGTAGTCTAGAAAAGAACATTAAAATACAAGTTTAAAAAAACACACTAGCAAACGGCCCAACTACAGCCAGGACACATCCATGTATCCCTCTAACACCCTTTAGCATATCTCCACGTCTGTCTTTTTAATAATGTACTTTATTATGTATTGTGAGTAGTGACTGTGAAAACCCTATTTATTCCCACCTTGGTGTTGTTTTTTTTCTAGAAGTCATTACCCTTAAGTTTCCTAATCTAAAAGATTTAATGGGGCCTTTTAATTAAAAACAAGTCAACTTTTAGCGTTAAGAATAGAAATGCTGAGAACTCAGAAAGAACAGGTGTCTACCTTTCCCAATACGTAGTCGGAATTACTTCTTCCACTGCCTTTCCCTGTCGCAGTGACCTCTGAGAGCTGTTTCGTGAATGGTGTGATAATATGGGTATTCTCAGGAGGGAAGAATGTATATTTAACTGTGATGCAAATCCTTGCAGCTGTTATGTAAGGCAAATAACGTCAGCACATCATCTGCTAATAAAATACCAAGGAGCACCACGTCCATTCATTCTTTATCTAAACATTCCTGAATGGCCCGTCTCGCCCAGCACATTGGGGTCTGCTCCTGCTCATTTTACACTTGCCGTAACCCGAGCCGGATAAATTAATTGATTTTAGAAGTCTATGTGCACTTTTGTAACCGTTATATTATTGCTCCAATACATCTTAAATAAAATAAAAAAATATACTGCTGTTTTATGTCTACAACTTCTGTTCCGGCCAATGCGCTTCCATGGTTATAGACTAGGAACAAACCCCGTGAGGTCCGATCCTCCAGCTAATCAATAACATTAAAATATATTCATTGTAACTACATTTATGGCTTGCACTGTACTTGGAAGCTCTTCTCTCCGTCCATCTTCACAGTTTTACAAATAATATAGCAATTATAGATATTTTAACGTTTTTTTATTGTAAAATTTAAGTCTTATGTTTTTATTTTGTAGTTGATGTTAAATTATTCCTGTATGAAATATTGCGGCTTTCACATGTACTCACTAGGCTGAAAGCTGGTCTAAAACAACTCAACGGCCTAAAGTAGTGGTTTCCAACCGTATTACTGTGGAGGAACCCCTAAGAATATGTTTTCACCTCTGAGGAATCCCTGATTTTATTCCTACCTCAAGTGGCAGGTGGTTTGCGGAAAACGGGGAATGCCATCCTATTGTGTGTGCTCTATTTTTACAAATATTCTTTTTTTTCGGACTTCATTTTAAAATGGAGAGATGTTAGGGAAGGTCAGCCATATATAAGACATTGCCCCAGGATGAAGATGACATCTCCAACATAGATCTAAGATTTGCCCTTTTCAAAAAAGTAGGTTTTAGACCAATGTGTCATATTTAGAACAAATTCTCTTGAATTTTGACACAGTTCGAACCTGTGCTTACATTCTCTCACAGATTTTCAGTTTTGGAGTCAATCTACTGTTGAGCTCATTCTCCCAGTCCCTTATATAATATGATTCCTGTGTTGAGTTGCAGCAATAAGAGTAAATACTAGACATTAATTTAGAGCCCAGGGAAGTGGAAGGCATAAGATTAGCCAGATTAGATCTTGAGTGGGCTAGCCCAGACTTGGTAAGAAGTTTCTACAGGCCTGGCAGAAAGGTAGATAATGCTGGAAAGTTTAACCCACTTTTCACAGGATTCAAAAAATTGATGTCCTAATGAGACTCGATTGTACCAAGATCTTTTATCAAAGAGTTATTCAGTTTAGCCAGCTCGTCATTATTTTTTGTTAGGGAGTCCATTTTGCTAAGTGGGGATCATAGCTAAGAGCATTAAGGGCGATGGGACATCTTTTGAGCCCAATGAGTTATTAAGCTTTTGCCAGAGTTTAATTGTCCCTCATTACTTGAAACTTGATTTGTTTTGACAGCACTATTTTTGAGTACTAAAGAAAGTAAAGAGGGCACAATCTTTTTTTCAAGGGCAATATGAATGGGAGGGAGAGAGGCGGAGGTAAGTTTTAGCCACAAATTCAAACAAGTAGAGCATCCCCATGTCCACTCACACAAGCAAACAGCGACTATGATTTTCGGCCCGCTGAAAAGAAATTGCAGCATGCTATATTTTTTTTGCGGATTTCTCAGACTGCTTCCATTGCAGTCAATGGAAGCTGTCTGGCCCGTGGCCCTTCCACAATTGATATTGCAGCTACGCGTGGACGCCTGCCAGGCACAGGGCCAGATTCCACTGTGGGCACCCGCATGTGGAATCCAGCTCTGCCACGTGAAGGCGGCTAAAATAATCAAATTATTGAGGACCGTAGCAATCGTTGTCGCTAAGCGTTTAAGCCACCCTGTAGGGTCTGTATTACACAGTAAGCTATGTCTATAGCTTGGGCATAATTCAGTATTTTTGACTACTTTGGGAGTAATTGAACTATAACTCTCTCTAAGGTTTGTTTAAGAAGAGGGGTGCCAGCTGGTAAGTCATTGCATACTTTTAACAATTTAGGGATCAACATATTCTTGTATATTTTTATATATTGGCTATCCTGCAAAATTGATAATGCATCTCTTTACCCTTCAGACTTCTATTAATTTAGAATTTTGTTGTGTTGAAGATTGAAAGAGAAAGTCTTAATGTGTGGACTGTGTCTGACGGATTACTTACAGGAGTTTGAAGTGTTATCATACCATTTTGGTTAATAGCCGTTTTAAACTGTAGTTTATGTAGTCTATTTTATTTCCCACCTCTCTCAGTTATGACTGACAGGCTGTCATGTATCTGCAAGTACACAGACAACCTGTCAATCACTGCAGAAAGGGGTGGAGGGAGCGCTTACCTTGTAAATGCAACACCTTCATAACCTGTTTTTTTGTGCTGTTTGGGACAATAAGAGAACCTGACCACACACTATTGCTTAAAGAGTACCTGCACTTTTTAATGTACAGAATAGGTGATTATAAGCATTTTTGCAATAGGTTTTATCAGTCAATTCTGTAAATATTTCTTACAAACCCCCTCTTCTGCTATGCAGCTAAGTGAAGATGGAGCTGAGAGATCTGTCTTCACTGAGCTGTATAACAGTAGAGGATGCTCCATCCACGTGTCTCCTCCTGTTCTCTCTAGAACAGCTGCAGACACAACTGTTGCCATATTACAGTTTATTCATGTCTGTATTATAAAAAAAATATTTTTAATAGCCTTGTATCCCATCACCCCCAGTGTTTTACAACTCTCCTCACTCATATGCTGCGATTCCCCAGTGTCATGTTATGAAGGAGAGGAGCCCTTCTATTCTGCAGACAGCTTCTCTCCTCGCAGTGCTTACTCCCTGCCGGACCCAATGCCCTGACAAGGGCTCAGTGCATCAAGCTGTGACATGTAGTAGTTTACACCCAATGCATTGAGACCCTGTCAGCGCATCGGGTTTGACGGGGAGCGAGCACTGTGAAGAGAGAAGCCGCCTGCGCAATCGGTAACTGTATTATATGAGCGGGAAGAGCAGTAAAACATCAGGGGCGAAAGACGACAAACTGTCATATAAGAACAGCTGTGTTTGCAGCTGTTCTAGAGAGAACAGGAGCAGACACATGGATGGAGCACCCTCCCATGTTATGCCTGGTATGCAGATTTTTCAACCCCGCCTTCACCTAACTGTATAGCAGAAGAGGGGTTTTGTAAAAAATATGTACAGAATAGGTTGATAAATGTACAGAATAGACTGATAAAACCTATTGCAGCCTGTTAAAAAAGTGCAGTATAGCATGGATCTGCGTTGAAGTATGTTTATTGGGAAGTTTTATTATTTTTAAGGCTTGATAATTTTTTATGCCTTTTTTTTATGCCCGCCTTCTCTGGGGGCTTTAAGAAGATCTAGTGGCAGTGTCCATCCTATTTTAGTTGGAAGTCGCTGAATATGTTATGCACCGCTCCTCTTATGTTCTTTGTGCAATATACCCTACCTGACAGTCGGTATCTAGTGGAGACTGCTGCTGAATCTTCTTAACAGAGTTATTGGAGCATTTAGCCGGGCAAGTATCTCTGGATCTCCTTGGCTACTATTTGGAACATGACAGCTATTGGTCTGGATGGTTATTCTTTCATCCCCACCTCCAACTTCTGCATAAAACATGCTCACAGATATAGAGTAGTTGTACATGGCCCACCTTCATATGTACAAGGCCTGTTTATTGTCCACAAGGTAATTATGTCTATCAACATGAAAACTGAAGGCTTATATCTTAATTGTATGCAAGAAGATCCCAGTGTTGCTTGAATCAAGGGGTCCATTGCCTGGTAAGAGGTTGTACATTTCTGAATCTGATCAACTCCAGCCTCATTTCTATGGATGATTGTACCCTTTATAATGTAAGTGTAATTTACAATTTGTAATTACTTGATCTTCATGCAATAATCCAGGGTGAGGTTTGCTCATTAATTTCCACTGCAAATCCTGAGACCTGTGAGCTGAATTATGTCTAATGGTGGTGGTTTCATTTAATTACCAGTCAGTATTGTTGTGTAATTAACACATTATGACAAACCAAGATAGATAAATGTGTCGGACACGAGCTTGATCATTGTAATATAATAAATATGACTAAGTCTCTATATAATTGATACATGTTTCTATTTAGGCAATGCCTTAGAGAAGAAGGGAGGGAAAGAGTTCTTGGAAGCCGTCATTGAACTGAAGAAAAAGAATGGACCTTTAGATGTAGCTGGAGGTAATGGCTTTACACGTTGTAGTCCTATAGATCTCTACTGTAATTGAATAACACATTGCAATCCCTAAAATGGCAATGGAAAGCATAGATGAACGTAAAGTGATGCTCTGCCTTTGGCACTGTTTATAGAATGTGTTAGATGCCTGTATTATGGAAAACTATGAGGCATTTGAAACTCATTGGATCTGCCCTGTAGACTCAACCGCAAAATGCATCTGGAGCCTGCGATTCACTTTTTTGATAATATCAACTTATTAGGAGATTTCAACAATTGCCTAATTAATATAAATCATTTTTATACTTGTAAAAGCTGATTATAATTATACTTTTAAATTAACATAGTGCAACTAAACTTTTTAAAAACTTTTGACATGTCAGTAGATATGACTGAAAGGTAGCTGAGCATTGTGCCTGTTTGGCTGTCATTGCTAGTGGTGTACGGGGTCCGTAGAATTTCTATGGAGCCTATACACCGCTCTGAGCAGTGAGGGAAATGGCCAAATGGGCATAGCGCTCCGATGAGCGCTTCTGCACTTTATTTCAGCGATCGGTGGAGGTCTCAGTACTTGGACCACTTCCAGTCAAAACACTCCTGCTATGTTACTATGACATGTCAAAAGTTGTTTTTTTAAAAGTTTTGTTACCCTTTAACCCCTTAGTGACCACCCCATTGCCTTTTTACATCCTGCTTTAGTGGGCTTTAATTACCAGGGATGTAAAAACATGCTTCCCTTGGGGATTAAAGCCAAGTGGGCTGTGGACATGACAGCTCCATGCTGTTGGTTACCGGAGGTAGCTGACAACCTGGAGCTGTCATGGGGGGCCGCGGGAAGCCCTCACCCTGGTCATACGATCAGCGCTATCCAATGGATGGCGCTGATCGCATTAAAGTGTAAAAAAGTTAAAAGATTCAGCTGCCCTTACGGATCGGATCCACGAGGGCAGCTAAGCATATTTACCCCATCCACCGCAATGTCCCGCTGTGATCTAGTTCTCCAGGACCTGATGGCTGTCTTCTGCACATGCTCGCCAGGTGTCATTACGTCAGCCGTATGCTGTTCCTGGTCACATGATCACCCTTATCCACTGGATTAAGGTGATCGTGCAAAGTTAAAAAGTATTAAAAAAAAGTTTCAAAAAGTTAAAGTTTCATCTTCTCTTACGGATCGTATCCGTGAGGGGAGATGAAATTACATATCCAAGGTCCCCAGATTTGTCCCCGCAGGGCCACGGCCAGGCTGACAGCTGGGATCCGCTGTGGGCCTCTGCAAACGGATTCCACATATGGCAGTGTGAACCTGGCGTTATTCAGATCACTACCTGTAATGCATAATTTACAAGAAGCCCCCGGGAACGCTCGCCTTCCTGCAGTTCCAGGAGCAGCTTGTTGAGCGCCTTCTGTGTGAGACCACAGCACCTCAGCAGGCTTACGAAGCCTCACAGAGCGCCACTTTTTTCACCCCATACCTGCCGCTAAGGTCAAGAAATACCCCCCAAAAAAGCATGAGAGGAGGAGGGATACACGATTTTATTGCCCCATGTACTCATCCCGTGTCTTCAGAAATACCACACCGTTTGCATTGTTACTTTTATCTAAGATTTGGGGACTGCAAAAAAGGGTGGGGGGGATTATTATTAGGAATGCGCAAGTGAGTAATGGGGCCTAAAATTTATTAAGTTGTGCCCTGAAATCCAACAGGTGTTCCCTCCATTATAGGCCTAGCCATGTGTCTTGTAAGTAGATTGGGGCCCAATGGGTATGCTTCTAAACAGGGGACAAACAGGGGTATCCATTTTGCGATGGAAGTCTTTACTCAGATGTGTGCTGTACAAAAAAAAACTTTTTAAAATTACACAATTGCCCAAAAAATGAAAATCGTATTTTTTTCCTTCTGCTTTGCTTAGATTCAGTCAAAAACTGTGGGGTCAAAATATGTAGTGCATGGCTAGATTGATTCGTTAAGGGGGTCTAGTTTTCAAAATGGGGTCATTCGTGGGGGTTTTCTATTGCTTTGGCCGCTCTATAAGTGGGCAATGGGGCCTAAAAGCCTTCAAGCTAAATTTCTGTTCTGAAAGCCACCGGCTGTTCCTTTCATTGTGGGCCCCGTTGTGCATACAGACATAACATTAGGGCTACAATGAGTATGTTTCTGAACACAGGACAAACAGGGGTATCCATTTTGGTAAATTCTCATTTTTATATGCACTATAGAAAAAACTGCCTTTAAAATGACATATTTGCAAAAAAATGATATTTTGATTTTTTTCTCCTCTGAATTGCATTAACTCTTGAAAAAAAAAACTGTGGCATCAAAATACTCATGACACCCCCCAGTGAATATTTTAGGGGATGTAGTTTTTAAAATGTGGTCATTTGTTGTGCTATCTATCATTCTGACACCTATCAGCCTTTGCTAACTTTTCTTGGTGCAGGAAAACAAAGTGTTCCTCAAAATGTTGATAATTAATGTTAAATTTGTACGTCTCCTAAATGGTTAAAAAAACAAGTTTTTCCAATGTGTGTCCAGATTAAAGTAAACAAATGGAAATATATATCTTATGAAAAATTTGTACTGTATGTTTGCACATATTTGAGATATTGCAATTGAAAATGTGAAAAAAATGACTTTTTTTTTTTTTTACATTTTCCCAACTTTGGTGTTTTTAATAAATATACACAAATTCTATTGGACTATTTTTACCACCTAAATGAAGTACAACATGTGGCGAAAAAACATTGTCAGAATCACTGGGATATGCAAAACCTTTACGGAGTTATTCTGTGTTTTTAAAGTCCCATTTCAGATTTCCAAATATTGGCTTGGTCATTAAGGTGCATACAGGCTTGGTCACTAAGGGGTTAAGTAAATGTAGACCTCTGTATAAACATCTTAACAGTAGTTAAATAATAAGCAAATACAGACAGCGAGTTACAAGTGTCCTCCCCTAACTCGGCGTATAATTTGACATTATTCAGTTATGTGGTTGGAGAAGGGAGAAAAGTCTACTTTTGAAGGATGCCTTTGACAGAAGCCACACATCAGCTATTCGTAATCCTAGGCTTCCCTGTTTAAAAAAATAAAAGTATACACCTAGCATATTTTTTTTTAATGAATAGCCCAAGAATAAATTGTTTTTCAATCCCGAGATATTGGAGTTAGTGAAATTCAAGCCAAGGCAACGGTGGACACATCTGTATATAAGGACCTGTTACATGGAACCAATGAATTGGATTTCACTCTTTCACCTAATTCCCTCTACAACTGTGATAATGGTTTACGCAGCACATGAAGCACTGCTTGCTTTTTGTTAACCTGTGAGTTTACAAGTATGTGCTCTTTCCAAGGACCAGAAAACTTCACAGACACACACCACGGATAACTTGTAAGTCTGCAGGAAAAGTTGTAGTGCTAAGGTGAAACGCTTTAGTTGCCATATTGGCCACATTTTGCATATAATTCCCCATCTGATTACAGAAATGTCAGGTTGTTTTATTAGATTTCTCTTGAATTTATGAAGCATTCTCCATATGCCAAATGAAACAGTGGAACATAAATTAGAACAAATTGGAAATGTCCAGAGCTCAACTTCTTCAATATGTTGGAGAACAACGCCCAACTGCACAATTGTTCGTGGTACTCCTTTTACTCTATGAAATTTATAGGTGACCCGGGTTTTCCTGAAATCACTTTAATTTTGGTCCTTGATGATGGCTCTTTTATGTCTGTGCAGAAAAAGAAAAGCAATAACGTAGAAGGAATGAGCGCGTTCATAGCAAATAAAAGCAGGTATTTTGGTCACCTCCTGAAAGATGTTGATCTGATGAACACTGGCTTTCAATTATGTGCACATATTGCAATCTTATTGCACAGCAGTGTCTTGAATTGTTTAACTTTAAAGCTGCAGATGTATCATGACACGGAGCGGTGAAGTGGAACTGTGAAAATCACAGTTTCGATAAGATTTTACGACCATGTTTGCTAAGAAATTTCATAATTGAGATCTTTGAAAGACTACAGTTAGCACACATGTGGGTATGGCTACAGGATAAATCACTTGCATAGAATAATGGGGCATGCCTGATCAACGAGGATTTGTGTAGACCAAGGGGCATCAAAGGCATACAGTCATTACGGATAATTTGTGTTACAGGGGGAAATATATTGGTTTGGTTGCATGAGCAGATGATTTGATGGCAACTTATTACCTAGAGAGCTCTGAGAACATCTGCCATGCTCCCATAAATCTGAACCTTCCTTCTAGCTAGAAGTGCTTTAGTTTAATGCAGGTCAGAAGGAGAGGATACTGTTTCCGATGTAACGGGCTGTTGAGAGTATAGTCCAGTGGGAGTTCATGGATAAGATTTCATTAGGATGATGTATTACAAGTGACTAAGTAAAGACTAAGATAGTTCTCGTCAATGTTAAGTATCTCAATGATAGTATGGTTCCAATGAAAGGTTTTGCTGAACATGTATAGGAAATGAAAGAAGACACTAGAAATGGGCTACCTGTATATTTCGTTTATAGGTCTGCCTTGAAGCCAGAGGATTTTTGCTTTTTTCATGGGCACCATTGACACATGTGAGAGTTGTTCAAGTTGACTTATTATTTAAAAAGGTATTTCCATGATAGTAAGTGATAGCATATCTCCAGATTATGCTCTCACTTACTGTTTATGGGGATCCAACTCCCACAATGCCTGTGATCTTCAGTATTAAGGAGACGCAGTGCTAGAAAGGGCTGCTGATCCTTCACAGTATGAGGGCTGGGAAGAAACCACAGGGATGTTCACTCATCTCGTATTGTTGTGGTATATACTATAGCTTTATAAGATGGAAATGTCGCTTTAGTGTTTGTCATGATATAATACAGCATCACAAATTGTCAATAGGTGACCAGTATTGATAGAAATAAAACAAGTAATCCTAGTCCTAAGATGGCCTTTGGGTTCAGTCAGTACCTGAAAGTCTTTTTCACCGCCTATCCAAATGCAGTGCTTTATAAAAGTACTCACACACTCCTTTGTGTTTTTTCTGTTTTGTTGCGTTAAGACCTGGAATTAAAATGGATTTTTGGAGGGTTGTACAATTAGATTCACACAACGTGCCACCCACTTTGAAGGTTCAAAATATTTTTTACTGTGACATAAACAATAAGAAAAAAAAAACAAAACCGAAATGTAACATTTTCTATCCATTGTGTTACTGGGGATTTAGTGATGTTTCTGTGGATGTTCAACTTTTGGAGTAATGTTATAACTCAACCATGATCTGTACTTGCCCACAGCATTATCTGGGACCTGTTTTGGAGAGCTCCTTGGTCATCATGTTGCGTGCTTAGTGGCATTGTAGACTGAGGGGCCTTTCAGAACACTGGTATTTTATACTGACATCACCTGACACGTCATACAACACTTTGATTGTACATAGGGGGTCTTATTCAACTAATTATGAGACTTCGGGGGTTGATTTTTTTTTCACAAAAACTTATTTAGTTCATAGCAAGGGGACTGAATATATGCAGTCACAACTTTTCAGTGTGTGTATATATATGTGTGTGTGTGTGTTTGTGTGTGTGTGTGTGTGTGTGTGTGTGTGTGTGTGTATGTGTGTATATGTATATATATATATATATATATATATATATATAATATATATAAATATAAATAAATCCCCCCCCCCCCCCCCCCCCGCTGGAAGAATTTTGACTATTGTCAGATTTGTTACATAAAATCTAAATTTAAAATCCATTTTAATTCCAGATTGTGATGTAACAAACTAGAAAAAAACAGCAGGGGGGGGGGGGAATACTTTTGCAAGACACTCTTATGGCCCCTTTTACATGCATAGGTAATCTTTCAAACAATTGTAAGATTGAATATTTTAGCAATCATTTTGCACAGAGTGTTAATGTACACTAATGTCCATTAACACTTTATCATCTTCATTTGCGTGTAAAAGAGCCTCTTGGACCTGGGCTCTGCACACAGCTGTATTCTCGTTGGGGCTGTCGGCAGAATACAATGTAAACTTCTAGCTCCTGTGGAGAACACAACATGCGGTCTGTTGAGAGATACTTTATCTATCTGCAGCTGAACAATGGATTTTAAACTCACCTTAAAATCATCGTTCAGAAGAAAACTGAATAATGCAAGCGTTTACACATAACAATTATTGCTCATTTGCAGTTGTTTGAACGAATTTTGAGCGATAACCGTTGCGTGTAAATGGGCCTATAGTTTTGTTCTTCTACTGGCACATAGATGGATAGTACAAGTCTTAATTCTACTTGCAAATAGAGTTGCATGTTTTTGTTACTGGATGTTTCAAAGTACATTGTCTTAAAAGGGTTGTCAACTTTGGCCAATGCTTTTTTTGTTAGTGTATTAAGCTTCTTTTGCCCCACAACTATCAACTGTAATCTATGAGTAAATCCAGTGCCACCCTGGGAGAAATGAAGCGTTCTATATAGTACGTCCCATTGAAATGAATGAGCTGTCAAAGTATTGTACAGATATACAATTAGTCCAGGCTTTCTCACATTGATGTTTCTTGTCATCTGTGTCTCAGCTGCCGTGAGTTCTGGTCATGGATTGCCTGCAAAGTTTGTAATCCACTGCAACAGCCCAAGCTGGGGCTCTGACAAGTGTGAAGAGCTGCTGGAGAAGACAGTGAAGAACTGCTTGGCTTTGGCAGATGAGAAAAAAATCAAATCGATTGCTTTCCCTTCGATTGGCAGTGGAAGGTGAGTGACATTTTACTGTGACCTGATATAATACAGCGATCTTCAAGTGTCAATGCACGTTTTACTGTGTACAAATATAAGGCCTGGTTTAAACCTATATTAGGGCTTTCCATTTCTCTGTTTTTTGAGCCAATTGCGCTATTTGCTCCGTTTAAATTAAATAAATTAAAAATGAAAACCTAACCGAATGGAAGCAAACGGAAAGCTTTCTATTTTTTGAAAAAGGTTTAATTCTATTTTCATTCCATTTCTCTGCTACAAAAACGGAACAGCGAGAAGGAAAGACTTATTAAAGCTCTAACCCACATGTGAACGAGCCCTTATACTTGTACACATAAAACGTGAATTGACACTGGAACATCACTGGTGCGAACTATAAGGCAGGCGTGAACGAGCGCTAATCTGCATAGCAGTGCTTTCTTGTGCAGTGCTGGATTGTCACCTGTTTATAGTCAAGTGCTGCACTCACAATTCAGCAATCTTCAGAGCTGAAATCTCCAGTTCTGTATCTGTTCTTGCAGTGACAGTTTGTATTTTGAGAACTGATAGTTTTATGGCACTGTATTCTCTTCATTTAATGAAGGAAAATGTATTTCTTTAAAAGTAGAAGTGCAACAAAGGCGAATGCGTTATTGGAGCTCAGCTTGTGTCTATGAAGCATTCATGGTTTCCAGTTGCAACTTGCAGAATTGTGAATACAGCTCTGGGCTATAAGAAATGTTACAACTCACAATCAAGATAAGTAATGCAATGTACAGGGTTTGGATTATGGATATTAGGTTATGGACATCCACACAAACATAAATACACAGTCATATGCATACAAATACAATACAAATGTGTGCTTACCAGGTGGCCCTTAGCAGCGTGAGGTGGGTTCTAAGGCAGGCAATGGGGACCTATATTACATAAGTGCACACCAGTGTCCACATGAGGACATCATGTGATTGTTCCCAGCAAAGAAGCCAAGAATTCTTCTAGATATGATACCTTTTTAATGGCTAACAAAAATACATGATGTTACAGCAAGCTTTCGAACCTACTCTGGGTTCTTCCTCAGGCATAATGAAATAGATCCGAGGAGGCATGCATATGTATACACGTGAGGACATTGACACACCTATACTAATATACAAGTATTTGTACTATATATACTATGTTGCCATGGGTCATTAGACCACTTAATATAAAGTTAGAAAGCAATAAAGTTATGGTCCTCTTGTTACAAGCCACTTGTCATTGTGGAGCTATCAATAATTTTCCTTTTTATCCACTTCTGACCTTTTTTTGTTGCATGATAGATTAACAGGATGTTATTTAAATTGTTAGAATTGTTTTTTTTTTTTTACTTTTAAAATATCTAGTGGTAAACAGTAGTGATGAGCGAGCATTGCCCTTAGCGAGTACCTGCCCGCTCGAGAGAAAAAGTTCGGGTGTCGGTGGCGGGCAGGGAGCTGCAGGGGAGAGCGGGGAGGAACGGAGGGGAGATCTCTCTCTCCCTCGCTCCCCCCGTTCCCCCCCCCCCCCCCCGCTGACTGCCGCAACTCACCTCTCACCCGCGCCGTCACCCGAACTTTACCATGGTAATTGCAGAAGCTCCATATGCTAAAAAAATTGCATGCACTGAGCTAGTAAGTCACTAAAAGCTTATAATGCACTTTAGGGCACATTATAAGTGCTCCTTCACATCTACATTTTGCTTATATATATGAGGATCCAATGTAATGATAATGTTATTAGCCAAAAAATCATATATGAAGCTACGCTTTTTAGATACAATCTTTGCATATCAGTTTGTTAGCAATCCATACCTTTTGATTTATAAGGTGATTTCCAACTTTTTGCATTCCAGTTCTTTTTTTTATCATCGTGCCTGCTACATTGAAAACATTTAATCTCATGCAAATCTAACTTACACTCATAGAAAGCTATGAAAAGAAGAACCGACAATGATGTTCATAGTTCCTTATGCCTAGATACAATGAGTATACAGTGTGGATTAGGGAAGTTGCCAGGAACTAATATTGACTATGGGAAACCATGCTGGATACTATGTGGAATGTAAACCTAAAGTACATGCTGTGAGCAAATGTAATGAAGTAGAAGGGTGTCAAATAGTGATGAGCAAACTTTTGAAAAGTTTGATTCGGTCCAAATAAGTTTGAACTGAGCCAGAAGTTCACCAGAACCCCTAAAACTGGTGTATAACACGGTCTAATAGCCATAATAGTTCTATATAATACTCTGAGAATTATACAGGGCTTTTGTGCCTCTTAGACAGTGGTATACACCAGTGTTGAGGGAACCGAACCAGTAGAACCCCGTTTCAAGTAGAACTTTGCTAAGAGCTGGGTTCAGGTTCATGCCAAATCAAACTATTCTCAAGGTTCAACCCGAAACCAGGTTCTACTGGTTCAGTTTGCTCAACACTAGTGTTAAAGAAAAGGTGGTTCCTGTACATGGCTTATAACTCATATCTTTATAAGTTTGTTACACAACTCTTCAGTTGCACTGGTTGCAATCTGAGTAGATCTTCCTTTTTCTCCATCATCACAGCGCTATACTTAGAAGCTATCCTGTAGACCTAAGTAGAGCAGGAGAGAGATGGCTAGGCAGAGAACTAACGCATATGCTTCTGAGATCACAGCTATCTATAATACAAGTACTGCAGTTTGAATGGCGCAAGAATGGGCCACCATTGCAGTAGTGGTCAAAAACTAGAAACAAGCCGTAAACAACTTGGATGTCATTATAAGACCATGAGGAGAATGAGACAAGTAAAAAAAAAGGTTTCAATGGGTAAGAACATTATTTTGACAAGTACTATGGAATGAAACCTGAGCGTCAAGATGGGGACACGCCTTTAATATTAAATTCATATAGGGTTTTCATCAATTTTAATTGAAGGAGCAACCTGGCAAATTATGACTATTATAATATGGTAAAACATTTTGCCAAATGAGAAACACGGCCCTATCACAGAAAACCTTGTGGCAAATCTCTGCAAGATAATAAATGGAAATGTATTTCAAATGTAAAAAAATCACAACCCTTCTATCCAGCTATGCTGTAAAAATGTATAGTGTATCTGATATAGTGCAGAAGGCAAATGTGAAGGCTGATTTAGACAACGATTTTCAGTCAAAAATCGTTCAAAGCCATCTTTTGAGCGATAATCGTTGTGGCTAACTGCACTGACATCATGCAGTTTTCGTTAGGGAATTGCTGATCGTTCTCTTTCAGCATGCTGAAATTGAACGATCAGACTTATCAGGAATGCACAGCGGCATACAGCTGATGCTATTGTTTCAGCTGTATCCCACTCCCTGAAAACAAGCGGGGTATGAAGAACACAGCTGTCCAGTTGTGTTCTAAATACCCCCCTCAGAGCGCTCGGCTGTATAACAGCCGGGCGCTCCAAGCAGAGAACAGCTGGATGCAGAAGACAAATGGCCCCGCTTGTCTTCTGCATACCCCGCTTGGCGCGCAAAGTGATCGCTCAACATTTGAGCGATCACCTTGTTCTTAAGGCACACTACGATTATCGCTCAAAAGTCGCTCAAAAGATTTTTTGACTATTATATAGAACTATTATGGCCATTAGACCGTGTTATACACCAGTTTTAGGGGTTCTGGTGAACTTCTGGCTCAGTTCAAACTTATTTGGACCGAAACAAACTTTTCAAAAGTTCGCTCATCACTATTTGACACCCTTCTACTTCACCACCTTTGCTCACAGCATGTACTTTAGGTTTACATTCCACTAACTGATTTTTAGAATAAAGTGGACAATTGATTTTTTTTAGGCCAATTGGTTTTTAGAATAAAGTGGAAATCATGGTTCAAGTGATAGGTTCTCTTTAACTTGGCTTTTTCAATGACTTTTGTTGTGTTAGGTGACCATTTAAAGTTTGCCCTCTTCTGTCCTGCCATAGCGTGAGTTCCACAACTCTCTCCTATCTCACTCCTCTGTGTTTTCTGTTACTGTGTTACTAAGACCGACATTTTACTAGCTACGGAGGTTTCTGAAGATTTACAGAGAGCTTACAAGCAGGAAAACTGGAACTATAGGCTACTGCATATTGAGTAAGGTGCCACTTCTCCCTGTTGGGAAATGCCACATGCCTCAAAAAATAAGACCTACCCTGAAAATAAGCCCTAGCTTGATTTTCGGGATTTTTGTGGAGACTTGAAATATAAGACTACCCCGAAAATCAGCCCTAGCTGCATTACATAAAAAAAAACAGTACATTGCCTAGCAGTCTCGATCCAGGTCCCTCCCAATGCTCTCCGGAGCTCCAACGCTCTTCTTGCAGTTCTTGGCCGCCCTCAGAAGGACACTTCTTGGTTACGGGATTCATAAATCCCACCTCCAGGAAGCAATGGCTGTGATTGGTTCATCGAGTGCTGCATTGCTTGGCTGAGCAGCCCTCAACAACCTATCAGAGCCATTGCTTTCTGGAGGTGGGATTTCTGAATCCCGGAACTTGGAAGTGATCTTCTGTGGGGAGGAGGGACCTGTAATGAGCCTGCTAGGTAAGTATAATAAGACACCCCCTGAAAATAAGACTTAGCACCTCTTTTGTGGTCAAAATTAATATAAAACAGGGTTTTATTTTCGGGGAAACGTGGTATTACAAAGTTTCATGTATTTACATGAACACCCACTCTCCCACCTACAATATGTGAGGGGTAGTGGCTATTTAATATTACACTTAAACTAACTGTAAGTAAGGCTACCCCATATAGCATTGTGCATTTTCCAACTGCTTGGAATTTATGTTAGTCCTTGCCCTTATACCGGTAAGCATAGTAGTGCCAACACGGTGAGTCCCGCAGCAAATCTGCAGTCCACACATGAATTTCTTGTAGATGTTGATATGGATTTAGCCACAATTTCATTCATTGCATTGAAATTAATGAAGT
Source organism: Eleutherodactylus coqui (assembly GCF_035609145.1). Lineage (NCBI taxonomy): Eukaryota > Metazoa > Chordata > Amphibia > Anura > Eleutherodactylidae > Eleutherodactylus > Eleutherodactylus coqui. The sequence continues at coordinate 63,709,269 of NC_089838.1, read as the reverse complement.
TCTAGGGTCTATGTTCTATGAGGTCATCATCCACATGGCAAGTAGTTTTAAGCATTGTAATGTTTTTTTGGCTGCAGTAACTCAAATTGGCAACATAAAAGTCTGACATGTTTGGCTTTTACCACTGGAGTAGTAGAACTGCCCCATTATAGACTATGTTGATCAAGATACATTTAAAAAAATAAGCTTATTTATAAAAGAACTCAAAGTCAAACTGCATTATGAAAACAATATACAGTACTTTTAGTGGTGCAGCTGCTGAACTGAAAACATCTGTCGGGCAGACAAGACTTCTGAAAGCAACAGAAACGGCTTAATTCCTCTTTATAACTGCAGAATAGGATTATGCTTTGGGCAGAAGGATCAAATAAATCATGTTCTACTTCAAGGAGTGAAAAAAGAGTTATGTTCACATAGCTGAAATGAAACACAACTTTTGCACAGTACTTTTATATGTGTAGTGTTGGTACAAATCCCACATTTGTACTTTAAAAACCTTCTTTTTACATTTTTATCCATCATAAATAGCCCATCTGTCACTTTCTATAATTTTCTTCATGATAACTTAAATGACGGTATCATTTTCTATTTCGAATGTTGAAACTTAAATAGAAATGTTTTGCTGAAAAAAGGTTCTTTCCAAAAATGGAAAATTTTAACGTTTTTGATTCTTTTACTCCAGAACGCTCACAGAGTATTTCCACTGGTCGTTTGACAGAATGGGGTTGTCTGAGTCATATTAAGGGCATCTCAACAGGTCCCCCACTGTTGTTAGCTTCAACAGTTTGTTTGGTGGCGGCTCAAGTTGACCGCAGCCTGTAAAGACGACGTCAGCAGGGAGACCCGGAGCCACCTGCGAGGGACAATATCGGCTGCAGTTATTTTACGTCATGGAGGACCCGTTTAGATGACTGGTGCATAACTCAGACAACCCCTTTAAGTCTCCAGGTAGCTGCCTGTGACGTAGAGGTTGTCATTCATTTATTTTTTCCCAAAGAAGTTAAAACAAAGCTCAGCAGATTTGACAAGTTAAATGTTTTTTTCGTACTGAAGGAAGTAACCGGTGGCTATCCTGTGCACTCCATTTGATTGCTACTAGAGATGAGCGAGCATACTCGATAAGGCAAACTACTCGATCGAGTAGTGCCTTATTGAAGTACCTGCCCGCTCATCTCTAAAGATTCAGGTGCCGACAGGGGGCGGGGAGCAGCGGTCGAGAGCGGGGAGGAACGGAGGGGAGATCTCTCTCAGCTCCCCCCTGCTCACCGCCGCAACGCACATGTCACCCGCGCCGGCAGGCGAATCTTGTAGAGACGAGCAGTCAGGGGTACTCGAATAAGGCACTACTCGCTTGAGTAGTTTGCCTTATCCAGTATGCTCGCTCATCTCTAATTGCTACGTGTATACAACTGCATCAGACCTTCAGTATCTAGATACTTTGACCAAACAGCAGAAATACATTTGGGTCCAGAAGCACATGGACAGTTTCACAATTTTAATAATTTAGACCTTCAACTTTAATTCGAGGGGGGTTAACAAAGATATTGCATTAACCATACAGGGTTTACCGCCTTTTTACATAATCCTTCCATCTTAACAGGCTCAAAAGTAATTGGGCATTTGACTGATGAGCAGTTTTATGATCCAGTGTAGCCTGTTACCTCAATATTGCATAAGAGATTAAAGGTCTGAAGTTGATTTCAAGTATCGAATTTGCATTTGTTGGCTATTAATGGGAACTCTCAATATGCTGTCCAAACAGGTGTCAGTGCAAGTAATGGTGGCCATGATTAGGCTAGGGAAAAAAAACAATTTGTTAGATAGCAGAAACTTTAAGGCCCTTTTACACACCAAGATGATTGCTCAAAAGATGCATAACTACTAATTGGTACTAATGTCAATTAGTAGCTTATTAATGCATGTGAGCCGCCGGGAGCTATATTCAGAGAACAGTGGATGGTCTGTTCTCTGAATACATTCCCTTTGTTCTGCTGCGGGGCTGACAGCTGAGACAATGTTTTCAGCGCTCCTCGCGGAGAACACAGCGTGAATTCCCTGCTATCAGCTCTCCTGCCAATTGATGGATTTTATGCCGAACATAAAATCATAATTCAATAGAAAAGTGAAAGATGGGCACATTTACACGCAAGCATTATCGCTCAAAAGATGGTTTATAAGCGAATTTTGAGCAATCATCGTTGTGTGTAAAGGGGCCTTTAGGAGCAGCCAAATCAGCAATACTGCTGGAAGAAGTCTAAGATTCTTTGGACAGATGAAACCAGAAGAATGTGTCCCATAATGATGAGAAGAACATGTAATGAAGAAGGAAAGGATGGGCTCATGATCCAAAGCATACCCCTTGATTTGGAGGCAGCGTTATGGCATGGGCATGTATGGCTGTCTGTATTTTGGTTAAACATCTTTAATTAAAGCTGAGTTTCTATACCTTAGCCACATCTGGTTTCAACTCAATTGTACTGATGTGCAGAGGCTAATTTATGAAAACTATTATCGCTGTCCCTGCACCTAACTATATTCATCTCTTGGACTTCCATTAGCATAACTTAAAGGTATGTTCTGGTTAGTTGATATGTTTTTGACGTTTTCACCTATGCCCTGGCTAGGTGAAAACTGACAAATAGTGGGGGTCTGACGGCTGGGACCGCACCCACTGCCAGAATGGTTCTCCAAATAAATTGAACTCCAGTAGATCCACTGAAACAAATAAAGCGGCAGCGTGCATGCATAGTCGCAGTTCCATTCATTTAAGGAGCTTTGGGTCCTCGGTGGAGCAGCAGGGTGCATGCGGGATCAGTCACTTTCTTAAGTGATTGTGGATGTCCTAACAGTTGTGTCTCCAGCGATCAGATCCTGTGGCTAGGTGATAAGCCCCTTTTGCCCCCTAAAGGAAATCTTTGACCCTGGAGTGTGTGCATTTCTTTTTAGGTATTAAAACCAGATAGTGAAACATATTTTATTTTTCTAATCTGGTTCTATTTTCTGATTTGTAGTTTTTATTTTTTTTATTCAATTTTTTTTGTACAGCAGTAGTTAACAGCATGTAGACATACGTGAGCCACAGATACAATACTCAGAAGGAGACCCATTAACTTCAATGGGAGAGTGTTCAAGGCATGCTTTGCAACATGTGCAGAAATGGTTGTGCAGGGAAGGGGAGGAGGTGAGCTGTGACCATCACCTATTGTGAAAGTTGAGTTCCTATGTTATCTATAAACAGATGTTACCTTTTATTGAAATCCTGCTTGTAATCATGTGGTGACTTCTGCAAAGTTTTCTCACCAGAACAGGATGTCTCAGCCTATTATTAGGCTTAGTGGTCAGTGTATAAACTGCAGGATTTTAGGATTTTCTTTTTTAAATATAGATTGTGAGATCGAAAAATTTTAAAGAGAATCTCCAAAAATTCTTAAAAAATATGTTTAACTTTAAAAATATGATTCATTCTCTGGTGACACATTCCCTTTATATAGAAGGCTATGAAAGGTACTTGATGTGTAGGACTGTAGAGTAGAATGTAATATTAGGTATGCAGTAGTTGTGACCACACAACACTCAGTAGGAGGGATGGAATGGTACGCCAGTATGCTAGTAGCGATGGTTCCCCTCCTGCTGGGATAATTATGTCAGCTCATTAATGAACAAAATAAGCTAATCGGTGATTAAATATGGATTTAGGGTCGATACTTTGATGAGAAAACACTGAAGGAAATCAACTCAAAATTCATTGCTGTGAAAATTCTGCAACATTTACAAAATTGGAGGACATTTCACATGTGAAAATTTTCAGCAACAAATGAAATACAAAGTTGAATTTTGAACCTGTTCCACAACAAAGGAGCAGATTGACCACCGCGGAATTGCTGCGGGTATTCCTTTGCGAAATGTCTGCAGCAATTTTTCCATGCTTGCCTTCACACATGATGGAAATGCTGTGGAAATTCTGTCCGAATCACAGCTAAAATTCTGCAGCATTAGGGCTCATGTCCACGGGAGCCTGCAGCAGAATCCAACCATGCCCACGGCTGAGGACCCTGCTTACTCGTCTGGGTCTTCTTTTGTCTCTACTCTAGATGTGTGCGGAAGTACTGGCCGGCGCACATGTACAGTAGAGTTTTTTTGTTCTTTTTTCAACTGCTTTCCCATGGACGGGCCGCAGATCGAACGGCTTCCATTGACTTCAATCCGCACCCAAAGGTCTGCAAATCAAATCCACATGCTTTAATTCAGTTGTGGACGCCCATGTTTCCCTATGGGCAGCTTGAACTGTGGATTTAAATCCGCCTGTGGACATTGGGCCTTATCCGTACAAGGCATGAGGAGGACATTTCTAAAATCTCCTTCACATGCTGTGGAAAATTTCTGCAATTAATCTGCAACGTTTTTGAAAAACTCTGCAGATTCTAAATCCACATCATGTCTATTTCTGCTGTGGATGTCAAACCTTGAAATACAGGTTTGGCCACTGTAGATTTAAAGCGTATTTGCTTTGGGTTTTCTGCTGTGGAAAGCCTGCAGCATATACGCATTGTGTGAAGATGACCTAATATGTCCCCGCAGCTTTGCTCTTTATCTGTCAGAATGGCCAGACAGATCGCTGATGAGGAACTGTGTGATTGGTCCCATAGTGATGTGTAATGACTGGCTGCTGTTCAGGACAGCTGTCCATTACTACTCTGCCCTGTCCTAGATTTGGAAAGTCTTCAAAAGATGGTGATCAGTCAGTCAGTAACGACTAGACTGTTGCAAGGACTGTGGCTGAAGGAGCACCACAGTGGTTTCCCTCATGTTGAGCATTGATGGGCTGCTGTCAATAACAGAATAGTCTTTATATGTATAACAACATATTCCACAGCCATCGCTGCTCCTAACACGGAATATACAGACATAGGAAGGTGTTGAATGCTTTTTTGGATGAACTGAAAAGTTGCAATGCTTTCTAGATGTGTTATCTAAGGCCTCATGCCCATGGCTGTGCTGGACTCCGCCAGCGGAATCCGACACGGCGCCCCCCCAAAGAACTCTTGTTTGGCGAGCCGGCTCACATGCGCAGTACAGCGCATGACGCACTGGCAGTGGGAGATGACGCGTAATAACGAGAAAATTCCGCTGTGCTCACAGCGGAAGTAGCGCATGACGGATGGCTTCCATTGACTGCAATGGAAGCTGGCCACGCCTTTTCCCACGTCAATTAGAGCATGCCGCGATTTCTTTCACGCTGCGTAATTCCGCAGTGTGAACATTGAGCTATTAGGTTCAATAGAACCTAATAGCTGCATGAAACGTGGCAGAAATCCATCTATGGGCATTAGCCCTAAAATATTCCTGAAAGATTAGTGTGCTTTAAGTTAGATACTTCACTATTATTATTAACAGATGCAGAAAGTCTGTAATTGGCAGAATATAAATTGTACGCTTAATATAAATCTTAAGATTAATATGCTTTTCGTTTTTACATTTTTTTTTTGCATTGGCTGTAAGATACAAGCAGAGATTATAGCCCAATGGTATTTTTTTTCTTTTTTCTAATGATTCTTCAAACTGATATCTTACCTTCCATCATATTGCTTTTGCAGGAACGGCTTTCCAAAGCAGACCGCCGCACAGCTTATCCTGAGAGCGATCTCCAACTACTTTGTGTCTACAATGTCATCTTCAATCAAGACTGTGTATTTTGTGCTTTTTGACAGTGAAAGCATAGGCATATACGTGCAGGAAATGGCAAAGTTAGATGCCAACTAAGCTTTTGAATCCAGCAAACCACCTCCTTCCCAGCCCTTCTCTTTTAGTAAAAAATTACAACATTCAGCCCCCTTTTTGCGAGACTGCACCACGGCTTGCGAAAAATGCTCATTTGGGAAACCAAGGAATCTGCTTGACCTTTCGAAAATGTTTTCCTTCGGCACTGATAGCTGGCATTACATTTTTTCGATGCACTATATCGGCAGCGTTGTCGTTAATTTACAAGATTTTTTATAGTTTTATTTTACCGAGGTATGAGATTATACAGATTGTAGTTGGGAGTATTGTATTTTGTATGTGGATGACATGGAAGAACTATTTTGTAAATGTGTTGTGGTACTTTTATTGTATAATATGTGGTGGTCTATTTTTCCCCTTTGTAAAGAGAGATGTTCACATTGTGTCTAATGTCTTCTAGTCCCTGTTATTTAAACACAAAGTTGTCTGCTTATTTTATGGTAGCCCGATTGAATCAGCTGGGTAACCTTAAACGAATGAAGAAATGTCCGTCATTCTACACCATTCGCTCATTAGGATATTTTACAAGCACAAGTAAACAATGTAGGAAGTTAGTGCACTGCTTCGGGACCCAACAGTTAATGATGCCATCTGTTATTGAAAAAAAGGTAATAAAACAGACGGTTGAACTTAGAGGGACATTACCATGGAGAAAATATCATGAAATTATCATGAATTTGCTAAATAAATGTCAAGCTTATTTCCTCTTTCCTGGTTTTAATGAACCGGACTATCTGCTGTAAACAATTCCGCTGCCATACTATCTGGCCTTGCACATTATATGCTACATTTTACTGTAGGGTACCTGTGCAGTTTTGATACAGTTTTTTTCTTTCGGTAGTTTAGGAAGTCGGAGTCGGAAGTTGATCACATATAGAAACGATTCCATTTCTCCTCTGTTGGTTTAGTTGCCCTTCTGGTTTGGGCTTGAAAAAAATTGCCTAAATGGAAACTGCACATGTGGAAGTACACTTAGAGCTCAAAACCCCCAACCTTGCATGGTTCTATTAAACCCCACTTCTGCTGATCATCAGAGGCGTGTAATATATAGATGCTAAATTGCTGCCTCATTATGCCTATCTGAATCCGGCTTGAGGTTGGGGCTACATACAGACTTTTTGTAGAGCGATAGATTAAATAGCATCAGTCGCATGCCGTAGGTACACAATATGTTGCATGTACATGTAACTTTCATGAGGTTTTTTGCAATAAAAACACTAGTTAATATTGATAACCCTGTGTTCTCTGCAAATGATAATGTTAGGAAAAACAGCATGATAAAAATCAAACCCTTTAGGATAGAGTCCTGCTTCGCTCCGCTGTTTAAAGTAACAGTTTATGGGGCTGTATAGAAGGTACACAAGTTGGGTTTGAAGCTGAACAGTGACAACATACAGATGAGTCCACCCTTAACTTCATGCAAATGTACTTAAGGGCTCCAATTTCTCATAATGCAAATTCAGTATATTGTCATGACATGTTAGCAGAACCCTTGACTGTCTGTAATTGCTATCACAAGCACTAGGTGGCCACAGATAAACAAACGTAGTATATACATCTGACAGCGTATCGCAAAATCATGTTTTTGGTTTTTTTTCATTGAAAGCTGGTCATCTTGACCAACACATTGGGATTTTGTCAAGCCTAAAAGGACACATTTGTATAGTCAAACTGCATGTAATTAATGAAATTGTCCCAGAAACAAATATTAATTTACTGTGTTGGATATCACAAAACAGAATTTTTCATTTGCAGTCCTTTAACCCTTTTCAATCCACTGTCCGACATCTTCCAACATTCTGATTGAAGGCTGTACAGCTCTGATGTCGAAAGATGTCCGACCGGGTATTCTTGCTGTATATTACTGGCCGTTCTGTTGGGAGGGCCTCTCCGGCATGTCGCATACTGCAGTACTGGCTCTAGCTAGCAGATGGCGCCATTGTATAATGGCAGAAACAGAAAGCCCCCTAGGAAACCCTGAATTCAAAATTGGGTTGCAAAGGGCTAAATTCTGCTGTGTCTAGATATCACAATTATATACTTATTAGGGTATTGTTGTGATTCCCTTCCAGAACACCCACTTAATCTGTTCAGTAGGTTAGTCACCCCACCCTGATCCTCTTGTACACTTGGGACAGAGTAATTGCTGTTGTGCAGGTCAGGCTCACCAGCACTGGACACATTAGGTTGACACTATGGGGTGCCGTACAAGTTTGTAACAGCATTCTCTACAAACAGTCACTTTTTAAGCATTCCAATGGAAATCAATGCTTTGTTTGATCTACCAGAGCAACCTAGTCTGGCTGTGGAACCACCCATTTAAAGAGAGTACTTTTCCATATATGACCTTTATAACATAAAATTGAAGGGGCCTTGTCACTGGGTTCATGAACCTGGGACAGATATGGCCTCGTACATGTGTAATAACATGTAACGCTGCAATGTTTCAGAATGAACACTTTGAAGTTTGCCTATTTGAACAGAGCTCTTGAAATGAAGAGACGGCCTCTCCGGCTTTATCTTGCATCCTCTCGACTGACAGTTCCTCTCCCTACCCGTGTGTAGGGAGAGACCTGTCAATCAACAAGCAGTGAGCTGGAAGAAGACAGCATGGCCCACCTCTTAGACTCACAGGCTCCGTTCCCAAGGCAAACAGGCTAATTTCTAAGTGTGTTTATCCCCAAACGCTGCAGTGTTTCATAAGAACACATATACGGGGGGCACAATGCAGATCAGTCCCAGGTTCGGGCTGCATAAACCCAATGACAGGGTCCCTTTAAGGACCAGCCAACAATTAAGCATTGATTTTTTTAAAACTTGGTTTTATTAAGTAATAACTAATATACTTTTATTTTCTAAACTGCAAAGATTCTCTGTTTCAGTCTTGTGTGCCCAGAAGTTGTGTACTTTCTTCCTGTGTCTGAGGGCTGCTACCCACTCCTGTTTTTTGTATGCCAGAATTTGTAGTTTTTTAAATGAAAAAACTCCCATTTCATAACCGGGAGGAGGAGAAGAGCAGTCTGCAGTGCTGGTGCCGTTCTGTGACTAATCAGAAAATCAAGTGATGGCAAGTAAAATTCCTTGAACCGATGAGGGTTTGTGTTTAAAAGTAGGACAACCGTTTAACAGCCAGACATATTACAGTAGACCCAGTGGTCAATGACAAATTGCCCTAATTTTGCCTGCCTGCACTTTTTTTTTAGTATGAGCTTTATTTTAAAAACTAGGTATAAATAGCGCGCCATTTTATCATCAGAAGTTGAGTTACTTTGCAAATAAACGGTATTGTTTTACTTGTATGGATCCCGAGTTACAGCCTGTGTTATAGTTTAGAGCTACATTCTGAATTTTGCAGGCATCAGAGCTGAAAACCTTTATTTTTTGCTGGCTCAGTGTCTGCAACAGTGTTTTCTCTAGAGATTTGCATTCTGGGAAGTGTAGGTTTTACAACAGGCATTGTAGGCTAATCTGATATAGGAATAACTGACTCTCCCTAAAAACGTATTGACTGTTTCCCTTAATAACAATCAAAAATTGTGAATGCAGCTTTGTGTCGTAACTCCGGATTACTGCAAGATGAGCCATGTAAGGTATTTACAAAGTTACTCAATTTTCCATGTCCAGTAATTGTACTTTTTTAGTAGAGAAGAAAACTAATATACGACTTCAGATATTTCCTATAATGAATCAGTGAAAGCTCCACATAAAGGAGATAGCAAAGAGTTAAACTGAAACACCACTCCAAATAGTGAGAATTATCTGCACCGTGTAAGGGTGTATTTACACGGGCGATTTCCTGTGCGAGAAGAAAAGAGCCTATTATGTTCAATGGAGTAATATATATATATTATACAAGTGATTTTTTTTTTCCTCACGCTGCGATATTGTGAGATTAAAAGAAATCGTAGCATGTCGTATAGTTCAGCTATTCTGCTCAAGAATTGCCTATTGGTGCCAAAAAATAACCTTGCACTCACACGTAAATGGGATTTTCAGGCGAATGTGATGCAATTTTCTATTTTAACTATTGAAACCGCATGTAGTTTTTTTTTTTTATATACATGAGAAAAACACAGGAAACTTGTATATAAATCAGTGTGTAATGCTCTTTTCTCACAAAACGCATCGCAATCGCCTGTAAAATCACAGACTTATGTTTTATTATGTGTGATATCTGTCCAATATCGCACTCTCCTGTGTAAATACAACCAAACTGTCAGGTAGAGCATAGATTCCCTAAACGATGAAAATATAAAATATTTGCAATATCTAAGATAAGACTGCAGCACATTAAGGCTCATTCACATCAGCAGTAGAACTTACTGTCTCTGTCCTGTTTTTTGGAGCAGAAAAGGGGAATTAAAATGGAATTAAATGTTTTCGTTTTTTTCTCCTGACTGTTTTCAGTGGGTTTTCCAAAAAACAGAATGCCTTCAGTTTGCTTCAGGTTCCATTTTTAACAGACTGCTCGATTTGTTCCATTAATAAGAAATGTAATTGAACAGAAGCAAACTGAAAACATTATGTATTTTTGAAAACCCATTGAAATCAGTGGGGGGGGGGGGGGAGCGGAATCGTTTAATTACATTTTAATTCCATTTTTCTGCTCCGAACAGCCCTAACACAGATGTGAATCACCCCTCAGCCATGCTGCGACATCACACTATACCGAATGCACTTGTATTACAATTTGAATTCTCTGTTATTCCTCTTTGAAATGTATTCATAAATTGACAACTGGGTTTTACCAGTTGGGATTGTGTTCCAATTTAGTGATGAGGCACTGTGTGAGGACAAGGGACCAAGTTGTCAAATTATTCCCAAATCTTTTGCAGGAACGGCACAATGTAGAATGCTAAATAGAGATGGTCCAGAATTATGGAGAGTATAGATATTCACTAAAATAGCCAACATGTCTTCTTTAATATGGAACACCACTATAACAATCGGAGAACATGAATAAATCGTCCAATCAGGGTGACCCCTTCTAAAAATACTGCACTATTATATGTAACGTCTTCAGAGCACGAGCCACTCTTTACAGCAGCTGTACTGCGGATAAAAAAAAAAGCAGGGACACGTTGCTTATATTCTGGGTTCAGACGCTAAAGCCAATTTATTGTATATAGAAAAGACATACAATGTGGTAATATAATTTGTGTATCAAATTCTGATGGTTTTTAAGATATCTGCCTGCAGTCATTCAGTAGGAGCCTTCATTGTAGAGAATAACAATGTATCCCGGTCATGTGATGATCACACAGCGGTAGAACCAGTGACGGAGCGGTCTTGTAACCAGCCATGTGCCTGTGTGGCATATTTTCATCCATAGATGCAAGCAATGATTGATCCCACTCAATTACTACAAGCCAAGATCTCAACTATCATACATGCTTAAATGCACAAAACTAGAGATGAGCGAGCGTACTCGGAAAAGCACTACTCGCTCGAGTAATTTGCTTTATCCGAGTATCGCTGTGCTCGGGTCTGAAGATTCGGGTGCCGCTGCGGCTGACAGGTGAGTCGCAGCGGGGAGCAGTGGAGAGCGGGCGGGAGAGAGGGAGAGACAGATCTCCCCTCCGTTCCTCCCCGCTCTCCCCTGCAGCTCCCCGCTCCGTGCCGGCACCCGAATCTTCAGGGACGAGCACAGCGATACTCGGATAAAGCAAATTACTCGAGCGAGCAGTGCTTTTCCGAGTACGCTCGCTCATCCCTACACAAAACCTATTAGAAAATTGCATTCTAGAATAAAGAAGCTTTTTTTTTTTTTTTTTTTTTTTTTTTTTTGCTGGATGCCCTTTTAATTACTACATTTGCTGCTTTAGATTTGAAAAAGAAAAAGAAAGGATCTGCATTGCAGAAACTACACCGCTCTTTCTGTGGGTTGCATCATGTATTGCACCTTAGCCGGATTCAAATTCGTCAAAGTGTCTGAAGGTAGTTAAAAGCATAAAAACGTGAAAACGTGACGACCTGTTGTACACAGATACCTGACCGGTCATCTCAGTGATGATGATCATTCCTCTGCTTTTGCATAAGGACAATCATTGCTCAGTGAATGGAGGCGTAGCGGCTGGAGATCAGTCTGCCCGCTGTGCTCCATTCACAGTCAACAGGCAGTTATTCATAGATGAGAGGCTGCCTGTTTACATGGGCCGATTGACGTTCACTCTTTATGCCTGCAGAAACTGAACGTCAAACGATAAGCAAACGAATTATGGTTTGTCGTTAAGTCGGTGCATGCATTCAGACTGAACAACAGTGAAGTAAACATGCATTTAAGTTGATACTTTGCTGGACAATACCCGCAACTTGATACCTTTTAAGACACAACAGTTTTAAGCTCAGTGCAACAATGTTATACAAAGAAGTTAATCTTGTGATTAAAGGAGTTGTGTCTCACAAAGGCATCCTCTTCTGGAGCCAGCCTGGCATTCAGCTGGTTGTTGCGTGTCCGTTTTCAGAAAGCCCAGAAGACGGACGAGCTGTTCACCAGGAGGGGCTGTAGCCTCCCATGTAATGCATAGCCCGGTCTGGCTGGACTGAATAGGGGACCTCCTCTATGAAGTCTATATGCCCTAATAGAGTTTATGGAAACGACAAGCTGTTTTATTGCATTCTTCAGCTTTCTTATAGAAAAAGAATGTATTGGACCCCACAACAGTGCTGGTATGCTCAGAACCTAAAGATATCTTGCCAACCAGAGGCAACTGCAGTTATCGGTTTTATCCACATTTAGGATGACGTTCTTGTAAATCCTTTTGGTTGTGTCTTTTCAGGCTTAATGTGTTCATTTGTTGAATTTCACCTTTATCCACACGCTCCAAAGAGTAAATTATGCACAAACTAAGGTAATAGTGACTCCCTCTATACGTAGAATTGTTGTCTAATCAATCGATAAAATCTTTGGCCAAGAAAATCCATACAATTACATGCAATACTGATAGTGATGTAGCTTTAATTTATGTAATGCAAATCAAACAGTACGTTGTAACGGATATTGTAATGTAGTGATGCTGTGGTGTGAGAAATGATGTTATTTCCAAAGTCCATTCAGTTCTCTGGAGATTTTTGATATTTTATCCCAAATAAATTGTTGCTAAAATTTTGTATTTGTGTTTTTTTATTAATCAGGAAAATGGTGTGTCTGTGTTATTTTAGAGCATCACAGTCCTCACTGATCAAAGGTGTCACATAGGCCCTCTAATTGCTTCTGATTAGCTGAGTGGGTCGGGTCCTCTTCTCACTTGCGTAGAAGGTGCATAATGAGATGCCTCTATAATAAAACATCTTAGAAATGTTCTAAAATGAGTAAATCAGATTGGCGACACTTTTTAAACAGAATGTCCTTTATGCTTGTGATAGACACGAGTTTTAAAGCATTTTTATGTATCACACTTCTAATCAACCATCGTAGTCAATGGTGTACAAGGTCTCTCTAATCATGGTCTTGATTATTATTGTGGCTTGGAGGGAAGATCCCTGTGTTTGTTCCCCCATTCATGCCCTTTGCATAGCCCTTGGGCCAATTCCCAACCTCCATGGTTTCTATCAATGCAGTTCCTCTGAAAAGAGGCATCTCTACTCAGATTTTCCCCATCTAGTGGACATGGTGATAAGATTGACTCTCATAGCAGCAACTTGATCTGCCTCTATAGTCTGTACGCTCGTAATAATATACTTAGCTATTCTGAAATGCTAATGAAAGAGCTAGCTATTATAGTATAGCATATTTATGTAATGAGACCGCAAGAAGAGCGCTTTGTGTATGGATATAATCAATCTTCAAGAGAGGAATCAACATAATTCAATACTAATCTAAACCCTGGGGAATAGATTCTACCATCGGGCGTAGAGGAATTATTGTTAATTATCTTCTCTACTGATTCTTCAAGATGCAGAGCAGGTAAAAAGTAACCTCCGTAAGTACATGGTCAATGCAGATTTGACATCAAGAGCCATCCAGGTGTACAAAGAAACAGTCCCTTCCAGTTGTGTTAAAGCATTTTTCCTAATTGAAGTTTATTTAAATCCCATTGCTCACGCATTTTGAACTTGCTGCAAGCTTTCTAGGATTCAAATGAAGACTGCCTTCTAGTTCAGTGGCAAAAACTATGATGTACTATGATAAAGTGGGCTTTCAAAGGGATCACCACAGGAAAGACAAGCCAATAGTAACGTGTTCTGCACAGGGCAACTGCATTAGGGACAACAGACTCAAAAATACTCCAGGCCTGCTTCATGTAGTAGACACTCAACATTAACTATTTAAAGGTCATTAAAGAAGCTCTTCATTGTAAATTACTACAAAGAAATTGTAAGGTGCGGTTGGAGCCCAGGTTTAAAAAAAAAAAAAGATTTTTGTGCACTATTCCACCATGTATGTTACCGTTTTTCAGGGCTGACAACAGTAAGCGGAGAACAGTGTGGTAGAAACCACATGTGCTGCTAGAGAACAATCACAGCAGTGGGGAAGGGGCAGAGGCCACTTATTACGTCCTTAGAGTGAGGCAGCAGAGTCTGAAGCATGCAGTTGGAGAGTGTGAGATGGGAGCAGGGCAGTCTGCTGAAAAACATAATGGCCACAGTGCAATATAGCTGCTGCACAGGAAAGATAACTTGCTGTAAGAAGACCATCTGTGGAGCTCATGGTATCGAGGGAGACTACCTTCCTCATGATTGCCAGGTTGAACTGACTCCATTGATGGAAGACATAGCTGGAGAATAGTTAGTGCTGCGGGGTTCAAAAGCAGCAGAAGTCCTGGCCCACGTATCAGCCCCTAGGGGCCACATGAGTGGAGTGCCAGGACCAGTAAGGCAACTTTCCTCCAATATCTTCGAGTTCGAGTGGGACAAGCTTCAAAAAAGACCGATGCAAGGCTGGAGTCTCCTTAGGCTGAGAAGAGGCTTGTTATTATACCCCTGCATCAAGGAGGTCCACAGTGAATGTCAGGCCATCTGTATATAGATAAATATGGACTGTACATAGGGTATTTAAAGGGGTACTCCATCAAAAACACATTTTCATCCCTCCCTCACCTGATTGCCTGTCACACTCTGGAGGTCCCATCTGTCCTCCTGTCTGATGCACCATATTGATATTACTTTCACATCAATCCCATGATACATCAACACACTATCACATGACCAGCTACAGCCTGTATTATCCCTGCAACACTGCTATTACCACTTGTATTCTAAATTCACCTAAATAAGTTACAGACTGTAAGTATACAGTCAGGAGGATGACCTGTGATCTCCTCTATTATAACTTTGTGACAGGACCTGTGTAATCAGCATCACTGTGTCCCCATCTAGGCAGTTTATGTGGGAGGGTCCATGCAATAGCATCACACAAGCTGAGAAACTGACTAGTAGATCTGGGCTGGTCAGAACTGAGATCACATGACCATCTGAGGAGAAAGTGGCTGGGAATTTTGACCTGAACCCATTATTCGGAATTGATTGCACCAGACAGTGAAGGAACAGCAGCAATATGGAATATCTTTCAAGACTATTGGGAAAGCATCTCGGGTGACCACAGGTGAAAGAATATCAGCAGTGAGCAAATTTAATAAGAACAAAAGGTGTTTATTAGAGATGAGCGAGCACGCTCGGATAAGTCAGTTACTCGAGCGAGCCCCGCTCTTCTCGAGTAACTGCATTTTTGTCCGAGCATGCTCGGGGGGGGGAGATCTCTCTCACTCTCTCCCCCGCCGCCCCCCCGGAGTACACTCGGACAAGAATACAATTACTCGAGAAGAGCGGGGCTCGCTCGAGTAACTGACTTATCTGAGCGTGCTCGCTCATCTCTAGTGTTTATGTTGAAGCATCTAAAGTATGGTTTTGATTACATTTTTTTTGGTCACCTCATGATTTGTGTATTCCATAGGTCGTATGGGAGGATCTCCAAAAATCTCATGTGTATGGGTGGCCAGCACTGCTTTCAGTCCTAAAGGGGGTTTACAGTGGCCATATCTATAGAACCTGTTATTTAAAATGTTTTTTTATTAATTACTTATTAATGTCCATGTTTGCAAATTATGCTAAATTACATAAGTCAATTTTTCAAGAAGCAAAATATTAGAGGCTAGAGAGATTGAGCAACTAGAATTTGGGGAGAAAAATGTCAAATGATATGTAGAGCAGAAATAAGGTTTTAACCTTAAGCCGTGTTTAGAAATGTATTAGATACACATTAAATGGGATAAAGTCAACTGAACACGAGATTGAAAGGATAGAGGAACTGCATAGATGTTGATCTGAATTTTAGAAACCAAAGCTAAACGCCTTTAGTGGCTAATGGGTGCCATAAAGAAGCATCGATACACATGATTAAAGCTTTACCTCTATTAGCTCTGCCCGATATAGTGTACAGTTTTGGGCTACCAAGTTCCGCTGAGACGGAACCTGAGCTAATCCAGAGGTAAACAGCTACTGTATATATTAAAAGTAAGGGTAGACTGCATTGTCAAGACGAGACCTTATGGGGTTTCTTTAAAACTAACTGATATATAAATACATCTACATTAAGTATAATTGTGTAATAAACTTCTATCGGACTGTATACTGGGCATAATATAGTGCGGGTACTATTTTTTAAATTTAAACTGTTTACTATGTTTGGAGGTATAGGGTGTGTTCACAAGTGGTAGATACTCTAAGGATTACAATAGGAGAAAAGTAAATGGGATTTTGAGAAATTCTTTTTACACATTCATTTCTGAAAAAATCCACTGTGTTAATTGACCTGGGTGTAAAATTTGCCTCAAAATCCACACCAAATTTTATTTTAAAATCCACATGTACTGTATTTTTTGCTTTAGAAAGGCCCATTTACATTGGACGAGTGGTGGGCAAACGATGCCCGACACTCGTGCCTGTATCCCCGGGCCCCAGCACGGGAGCTAGCACAGCTGGCTCGCACATGGAGTGGCCAGCAGAGGGCCGGGGCAGCTCCGTGTGCGAGCCAGCTGTGCTAGCTCCCGTGCTGGGCCCGGGGATACAGGCACGAGTGTCGGGCATCGTTTGCCCACCACTCGTCCAATGTAAATGGGCCTTAAGACGCACCTCAGTTTTAGAGGAGGAAAATAGGATAAATATATTTTGACCTCCCCCAGACCAGGCAGTGAGGGAGGTATTACAGGAGGAATAAAGAACAGTAGTACCACCTCAGAATGAAGTATATACCACTAGGTCAACCTGCCATTCAGGATACACAGACAGCTGAGTGTAAATGTAATGGTGTTCCTATTACTTGTCACCCAGCTTTCTAGGAGCCCTGAATGCCATGTTTGGCTAGTTATAGCGATGTATGTGGAATAAATGCTTGCATAACTCTGCAGTTGGTGTTCCAAATCCTGGAAGAGCTGAGTGACAATGTAATGATAATTCAATTAGTTGTCACTGAAGTTTTTAGTTACCCTGCATGGCATGTCTCATTATGGTGTGGTATGGTGTATAAATTAGTGCACAACTAGGAATCAATCGGCTGTACCTACAGGCAGCTCTCCCCACTATGTAGCTAGCAGAGTTGCCCGTACTTACAGCTGATTGATGGAGGCGGGGAGGAGCAGCAGTTCCCTCTGGCACTTACTATTGAGCAGTTCTAATCAGCTGTTCCTAAGGGTGGCTGCTATGGAGCTATGGAGCAAACATGCGATCCTTATCACACTGTCAGCTCTATAGTGATTGGGGGGGGGGATGCATAGGAACATTTGATTACTGAACCTCCTGCTGCTCCCCCACCTCCACCAATCAGCATTATCTTCATCATGAAAATTCAACATGAAGTTTTTAGCCCACAGAGTTATATATTTAAAAAATTGCCTGTAATATTGTGTGATTATGATTTTAAACAATATAACAATGCAATTTTATTTATTTTTTTCTATTTTTAAAGACGACTCCTCCATTTCTAAACATATGAAAATGGCATGTAAAATTGTATGCAATTCTCTGTGCTGCAAAATCTCATAAAATAACAGTCTACTTCAATCTACACTGAAACACATTGCATGAGAAACAGCGTCATGAAGCCCCAGCCTTAGGGTGCCTACACACTTACGAGAAAAGCATGCGAGATTTGTACATTACGAGTTGCACAAATATGAAACCGATTATTTTGAATGAGTTCATACACATTAGCAATGTTTTCCTGCATGACACCGCATCGCGATTCTTTTTTTGGGAAATGCACGACATTGCCAGCCCCATTGAAAGCAATTAGAAAACTCGGCAATCCTGTGACAGCCGCGGCGAGGTTTCCCTTCATCCCCTTCATGTGAAAATGCCTTGCAACCATGGGTTTTTCATATGGTGGAAAGTACGATATCGAGCCATGAATCAAGGCCCGATATTGCAGTCGCCGGTGTAAAAGAGCCCTTAGGGCTCATTTACACGTAGCGTATTAAGCACATAGTTTTTACACGTGTAATACAGAGTGAATAAAGTGCATTGATTTCAATGGGCTTGTTTAAAAGTGCATTTTTCATATGATTTTCGGTCACGTGAAAAAAATGCAGCATTTCCTATTTTGGCCCAAACTATGGACATAAATAGACCATAGAATTGAATGGGACTGCACAAATATACAGTAAAGATGCATGAAACATACACACTCATGGTGTATTTGCACATAAAATCAATGGCCCTTTCTTGCATTTTTTTTTGCAAGCAGTAGGCAGTTTTCCCACTTCTACAGAAGGAACAGCTGGGTTGTCCAATATCAAGATACACTGGATACACTGAAATCTACCAGTAAATCATGGTCTACTATTTGGCCACCACTGAACTACTCACAGTTGACTCAGCCTTCCATCCTTCCAAGGTCGGTAAAATGAGTACCCAGCTTGGTGGAGGGTAAAAGATGATTGGGGAAGTCAATAGCAAACCACCCCGCAAACCGTCTGCCAAGAGAATGTCACGATGTGACGTCACCCTAGGAATCAGTCATGACTTGGTGCTTGCAGTAGGTGACTTTACCTAACCTACCCTACAGTTCACCTCCGTATGGGCATCATATTGTGTAGATACCTAATCTTACTTTGTTTCCATTATTTCATAACTTTTCTCTGCACTCTCTGTGCTTTATCAAAATGTTTCAATCAATCAATTTTGCATAACTCATCTAAATATAGTAGACTTTTCCTAATAGTATTCGCCTTTCTATGAACCGATGATGAGCAATGAAAGTTTCATATTTTAGATGCACTCAAGTGTGAACAACATTATACACAATCTTAAACGGTATGCACTGTTTTGAAAAAGGTGTTGTCTTCTACAACAACTTACAAGAAGGGAATTACAAAGTTTTAGCCACTAAACACTTTAATTCTTCTCTTGTTATATGACTTTCTGCTGCAGAGAATATAGTTAGAATGGGATATCGCTTGGTTATGCATGTTACATTTTGTACATGGTTGGATAATACCTAAATTGGCCAAGGAACTGTAAGGCACAAGGATAATTGATAGATCTCAGTAGTACAGGTAAGTAAAAGGATTGTTGTTATATCCCTGGTGTAAAACCTACTTGGGAACTGACATGTTTTGAAAAGCTCAGAAAATTTAAAATTGTGACTGATTCCTCCCTGCGCTGTGTTGTTCAGAGATTTGTCTCGTTCCTCTCTACAATCCAACTTAATGCTTTTCCAACCTCATGTTTAACCATTACAAAAAGCTCCCAAGTCAAAATGCCACCATTACATCTCAAAATGGGAATCATCCACATATGACATTACTTGAGAGAGTTGCATATCAAATTGTGTCAATATTCCCCAGAAAATCATAAAACCTGTAAGTCTGACTGGTGCTTTTCACTTCCATGCTTAAAGTCAGAAAATGGTATTTTTTGTACCTTAAAATTACAAGACGCTTTTGGCTTAAAAGAATAAATTAAATCTGAGCCAAACTATACCTCAGCTGTGATGCAAGGACCAACTGATTTGCTTTCCATCTGGGAGATTAAATCCCACGGCCAAAAAAATGGCACCACAATAATTAGCTGTCAATCAAACAGCAAAAAGATAGACTTCTTAGGATAATTGAATGGTCTGCAGCTTCTCATTAGGTCTTGTAGTACTTACGCTTCCATTTCTACATCTTTCTCTATAGGGCACAGCAATTGTGAAAGATGCTGTACGAGTTTTTTCTTGGAAGAAATTTACTGTATCAAAATGCTTTATGAAATTATGTTTCTCCTTATTTACGTGACAAAAATTATAGATAGGTAAACTTAGATATAGATAGACATTGATTGTAATCTCTCTTTATATTTACGGTATGTAGCTACAATTGGGATTATTCATTCAAAATACAAATTTATAAAATAAAATTGTTTTGGATACATCTGGTTGTTTGTCAATACAATATTTAAGAAAACATTTCAATAGAAACTACCGTATATACTCGAGTATTAGCCGACCCGGGTATAAGCGGAGACAATAAGTTTCACCACAAAAAAAATGGTAAACTTATTGACTCGAGCATAAGCTGAGTTATACTCGAGTATATACTAGGTTAAAAAAAAAAACCTTCATACTCACCTCCCAGGCAGCGTCTGTGTCTGTGCGACAAGCTGCTTGAATTCTCCCCGCTGTCATCCCACGCCGTCCTCTCTGCTTGGCTCTGTCAGTGCTGTGTAAATAAGCGCTGTGATTGGATTGAGCGCCAGCCAATCACAGAGCTTACTTACACAGCACTGACGGCAGGGAATTTGAAAGCCGAGCAAAGAGTTGACAAGCGGGAGAATTCTAAAGCAGTTTGATTGGCTGTGAATGATCGAGCACCGGCTGTGATTGGCTGACGCTCAATCCAATCACAGCTCTTACTTACATAGTGCTGATGGCGGGGAATGACAGAACCGAGCAAAGAGGACAGCGGGGGACGACAGCGGAGAGAATTCAAGCAGCCTGCCACACCGCCGCCGGAGATACAGACACCGGCTGGGAGGTGAGTATGGAGGGTTTTTTTTTTTTAAGCCTTCCCTGACTCGAGTATAAGCCGAGGGGGGCTTTTTCAGCACAAAAAAATGTACTGAAAAACTAGGCGTATACTCGAGTATATACAATAAGTAAATAAAACACAAAGGTAAATAAAACATGTTTGTAACAATTGTATAAAAGTTAAACTGACTTTACTGACTATTCTAATCTTTACTGTAAGGAATGGTCAAACATAACAGCATCAATTGGCTAAAATTGTTACAGTAGATCACACTGAGACAAAAGGGTATGTTTAAACAAAACGTAACCCCTTAAAGGCCTGAGCATTTCACTAGACATTTTTTATGATTTTACCTATGTGCTGGTTTTATGGCCCTCTTTTTTTTTTTCCTGGCCTGCTAAAATTATTTTTCCTGTATTTTTTTCCTCACATACAGAGCTTTATTTTATTACCTTTTTTACACTGAAAATGATTTCAGTTTTCTTATTTTATTAGGTGTAATGTGTACAAAAAGCAAAAAAATATATATTTGCAGTTCTTTTAGATTAAAATAAAGTATAGGAATGAGTTTGTCATTTTGTTTTGGATGTTTTGATATTAATTTGTTTAATCTCGGATTACAGGGCGGATAGGACAATGGTTTATGTTGGCATTGGCAGTTGATTGTGTTCTATTTTATTCTGTAATTTTTTTTACCATCTACGGTATATCCCCCATGACATCCTATAAGACCACTGGTGGACATTTACACTGTATTTTTCTTTTTTTTTTATTTACATTTTTCCACTATAACTGAAGTATCCATAGGAGCCCCAGTGTGACAGTAGTCACTGTCAAAGCTGGTCAGGGGTCTGCTAAGACTTTTCAGCTCTGACATGATGGGGGTTGCTGGTGATCACATGACAGCCAGGTTCCATGTAGAAAATGGCACCGCTGTTTCCTGCATTTTCTACAAAGCACACACGGAGCACTATGTAACTTGTACAGGAGAATGCAGAAGAGGTTAAAAACTACTTTTGCTTCTCCTTCAGGTCCTCGGCTGTGTCTGACAGCCAAGAACCCAACCAGGTCCTGCTAGGTTGCAGGAGCTTTAATCCCGTGCCGCATTTTTTACTATTGGCCGGGATTAAAGCTCTAGACCAAGTTTGGTCCTTAATGGGTTAACAACAAAATCCTTATTCAGAACCTGAAGACAGATATTTTTAGGTTTTCGGTCTGACTAAACCTGAGTCACCTCCTCAGTATGATGGAATAAAGAGTTCATTAAGGCTCTATTTGCACTGGTGTTTTTTCCTACATTTGTTTTGTAATTTTTTTTTTACAGAAAAAAATATAGCTAAATGTTCAAGCATCTTTTGCTGCAGAGGATCCAGCACATTCATGCATTACAGGAATAGTGCATGGATTTGCATGGGCCCTACAAAATGCTTATTTTTCCCTACAGTGGGCACTTGCTTTGGATTCCTCTACTGATTACAGCTGATTACTAGTGGTTTCACAAGGTCAAGTTACCATTAAAGTAAATTGGAGATGTGCTTGCAGTACCACGCTGGGCCACTACTATATGTACAGAACTGTCTGTTTTTGGCACATATCAGCTCTATGCATTAAAACACCGGCCTGTTAAACAGCTGATCAGTGAGGAGTTCTGAGTGGCAGAGGACCACGGATCTACCATTGATGACCTATCATGAGGATAACACTGATAGTAAAAAGCTAGAAAACAGCTTTAATCTGCAGGTTTGCCATGCAGAATCCAAGTCAATAATGAACATGCTGTGAATTGTAGAATCTGCAGTGCATTCATTTATTTACTAGAATTTTCGCTGAAGCATGTGTATGGGCTATAAAATACTCCTCTAGTATGCATTGTCAAGGAAATGTAAGCCAATTGTGGCAGGATTTCCAAAACATGGAATCTCAGTGCCAATCGTGACAGAACCCTTAATGCTGGTGACCGATATTGAAATAACAATAGTGTGCTTGATTAGAAATGGATGATATCACAGCAGGGAGCCACTTAGAGTACACTTTTGTGTAGGCCGTACTATCAGAACTTACCTTTCCTTACATTCAGTAATACTTTTAGAGACAGCACAAAAATTGAAATCCATGTTTGGGGGCCCCCAGAAGTCTATGTGTCATACCATTATCTAGCGCATCCATGTCTTCCTATTATTATTTCAATATAGGACATCAATATTGAGATGTAGCACTGGATCAGTATTTTTGACTACACCTTGTATAGCCCATGTTCCTATTTACTTAATCCCTTGAGTGGCAGGCCCGTAAATTTTCCGGGACAAGCTCCACTGTCTGTAGCGATATAGCCCGGAAGACTTCCGGGCTATGTATCCCTATGGGAGCAGCAGAGCACAATGCCACAAGCTGTGGCATTGTGCTCTGCTTGCACAGTCCCACAGAGAACAAAGCAGGACATTAAAAAACTTAGAAGCAGGAAGATATTGCTGATCTGCCGGCAATCTCCTGCTTCTAAAGTCCTGCTTTGTTTACAGGTTGCCATAGAGACCATCGGCTTGTCAGAAGCAAGCCGGTGGTCTCTGTGACAGGGAGAGCTGGTGCTTGACTGTCAGATGACAGCCAGGCGCCAGCTCTTAGAGCAGAGATCAGAGAAAACCTCCGATCTCTGCTGTGTTAACCCTTTACATACTGAAGTCTGTGACTGCAGCATGTAAAGGGCTGTCACCATCGGAGCCCCTCGGAGTGTGATCAGGGGGTCCGATGGGTCTCTGTGGAAGTCCCCTAAAGGGACAAAAAAAAGTTTAAAAAAAAAAAGTAAATAAAAACAAAAACACTTGTCTCCCTTTACTTTGTGAAAAATTAAAAATAAAATTACACATGTGATACCCCTGCGTCGTAATGACCCAGAGAAGGAAGTTAGTACATTATTTAACCCCTTAATGGCCCCTTTTTTTCTTTTTTCACCATTTCTATTCCCCCCCCCCCCCATCCCGTTTAAAAAATCATAACTCCTTTATTTCTTCATCGTTTCATGAGGGCTTGTTTTTTCGGAACGAGTTGTATTTTTCAATCTTGCTATTTAAAGTACCATATAATGTACTGAAAAACTTTTACAAAATTTTAAGTGGAATAAAATGAAAGAAAAATGACATTGCACCATTCTTCAGTGCGTTTTGTTTCTACGGCACACAAACTGCAACAAAAATGACATGATAACTTTATTCTATGGGTCAGTGCAATTACTACGATACCAAACTTGTATAGTTTTTTTGCTGTAGTACTTGTATTTTTTTTCAAAGAAATTTAATTTTTTAAAATTATTTTCTGCTGCATCTTCTGCGCGCAATAACTTTTTTATTTTTCCCTTGACATACTTGAGCAAGGGCTCATTTTTTGTGGGACGTCCTGTAGTTAATGTTGGTACCATTTTGGAATACATACGACTTTTTGTTCGCTTTTTATTGCATTTTTTCTGGGAGACAGGGTGACTGAAAAAGTGCATTTATGGCGTTCTTTATTTTTTTTTTCGGACTACGTTCACTGTGCAGGGTAAATAATGCCCTACTTTGATTAGATCGAAAATTTATGGACGCGGCGATACCAAATATGTATTTTTCTTTTATGATTTAGATTTTTTAAATTATAGATATGGCAAAAGAAGGGTGATTTGAACTTGTATTACATTTTTTTTTTTTTTTTTTAGGGCTTAGTCAGACGGGCGTTTTTAGCCGCGATTTGCGCATGCGCATGCGTCCGGCGATTTTATAAAACCATTGCTTTGCAATGGTATCGGACACATGAGCGCTTTTTATGCGCTCGTCCGATAAATTATAGAAGAGAAATCGCAGATCGCACCTATGTGCGATCTGCGATTCCTGTTCTCTTCTCTATATGCGCTCAATGGGGCTGGCAGCAGCAGCGCCGACCCCATTGAGAACATATAGAATACAAATCCTTCTTCTCTGCCACAGCTGTAACAGCTGTGGCAGAGAAGAACGATGTTTGCCCATTGAATTCAATGTAGCCGGCAATACAACCGTCTCCATTGAAAGCAATGGGCTGCCGGCGAGCGCTGGATGAATTGTCGGGAAGGGCTTAAATATATAAGCCCTTCCCTGCAATTCATCCTAAAATGTGTTAAAATAAAAAAAAATTGTATACTCACCTTTCCGCTGCAGCCGGAGTTCTGCCGCGGCCGCTGTCAGTTCTCCTGAACTGCTTCTCGGCACTATTCAGCGGGAGCTACCCCTGATTGGTCCCACTGAGCCAATGAGAGGCAGCAGTCACTCACCCATTCATGAATTCATGAATGGTTGTGTGAGTGAAACCTGCCTCTGATTGGTCAGGCTGTGACCAATCAGAGGTAACTCATTCAGCAGGCGGGGATTTTAAAGCCCCGCCGGCTGAATAGTGCCGAGAAGCAGTTCAGGAGAACTGACAGTTTCAGACTAAGTGTGAAAGTCATGAAAAAGAAACAAAACTATTTCAATTTGGTATTGGCATAATCGTACTGGCCTGTAGAATTACTTTAATATATTATGTATACTGCTCAGAGAATGCACTGAAAAATAAAAATAAGAAACATGCCAGAATTACAGATTTTGTTAATCTTGCCATTAGAAAAAATGGAATAAAAAGCGATCAAAGTTTTACACGTTCCAAAAAATTAGATAAATGAAGACTGGAGTTCATCCCGCAAAAACAAGCCCTTCTAGAGCTCTGGCAATGGAAAAAAAATTACTACGGCTCTTGGAATGTGGCGACACAAAAGCAAACATTTAAGAAAAAGAATATTTTAAATGTACAAAAATAGCAAAACATAAAATAACTGTATAAACTTGGTATCACTGGAATCGTGTGACTCAGAGAATAATGTTATGACATTGTTTATTCTGCACGCTGAAAAAATGAAATCAAAAAAACAAATGGCAGAATTTCTTTTTTTTCCCCCAATCTCCCTACAATTTGTTTTACAAAAGTTATGCAATACATTATATATACCCAAAAATGATGCCATCAAAAAGTACAACTTGTCCCGCAAAAAACAAGCCCCTATATGGCCGTGTCGATCGAAAAATGAAAAAGTTATGGCTCTTGGAACACGACAGGAAAATTAGTTGAAATTAAATGATTTGCCCATTTAAAAAACCTGCCCTGGTGTGTACGACAGGGTGGTAAGAAACCCGCCACTCAAGGGGTTAAATGAGTACTCAGTAGGGCTACTATAAGAGAAAAATATTGCATTCTGAGTATGAACAGGATCCTCATACTCGGACAGGTGCTGTGGACTCTTCAATCAACTGACCGTGGGGGATAAGTAGGGCCTATTCTGTGGATAGTCCATCAATTTTTAAAACTTGGATAAGTCTTTTAAAGTGCAGCTCGGAAATTCTTGTTGTGTGGAGAAGTGGCTGCCATCTAGGCACTCATCCCCCAATATCCACTACTGTCAATTTCATAGGAAGCCAATTAACATATCACTATATTTTTGGAATATGGGTGAAAACCACACAAGGGATAGCATAAAAACTACATGCAGATGTAGTCCTTGGTCTGATTCAAGCCTAGGATCCCAGTGCTGTAAGACAACAATGTTAACCACTGTGTTACCATGGGATAGTCCATCCATGACAATTTATTGCAGATCAGTAGGAGATTGGTACCACACCTTTGGGATCCTCATTTTTTTTTTGCAGTGCCCTAAGTAAATGTTCAGGTGTAAACTTAAATTACCTTCTTAGGGAGCATTCAAAGATTGTTTTGTACACACTGTGGGATTTTTGCTGGGGGTTCAATCACAAGTGCCGAAAACAGCATTGTGAAGGAATCTCTGAATGGAACCAAATGGGCCTCAAGACGTGGCGTGAAAAACAGGGGGTACGCGTAAGTTAAAATACAGACACATGGACTGCATATGGGTGGCACATGATGCCGTGGTATGGCACCATTACTCATGAAGGACATATCAGAGCTTGAGCGGGTACAAAGGCGGGCAACTCAAGTAATAAATGGACTGGGCGGACTACAATACCCAGAGAGGTTATCAAAATTGGGATTATTTAGTTTAGAAGAAAGACGTCTGAGGGGCGACCCAATAACAATGTATAATGTATCAGGGACAATATAGTAATCTCTCCAATCATCTATTTATACCCAGGACTGTGACTGTAACAAGGCGGCGCCCTCTCCATTTAATGGAAAGAAGGTTTCTACACCGACATAGAAGGGGGTTCTTTACTGTAAGAGCAGTGAGACTGTGGAACTCTCTGCCTGAGAGTGTAGTAATGGTGAATTCATTAAAAAAAGGTCAAGAGGGGCCTGGACACTTTCCTTGAACAATACAATATTATATATTATAATCATTCCTAATTTCAAAAGGGTTGTTGATCCGGGGATTATTCCGATTATCAAATTGGAGTCAGGAAGGAATCTTTTCCCTTAATTGGCTTCTACCTCATTGTTTTTTTGTCCTTTCTCTGGTTCAACATTAGGGGGGGGGGGGGGGGTGTTAATAGGCAGAAGTGGATGGACATATGTCTTTTTTTTTGTCTTACATACTATGTTACTGCCATTAGTCAAGCAGACACCACTTTGGTGCCCTTTTGACAAAAATCCCATATATTTCTGATTATTTAGAATAAAGAAATAGCGTAGTCGACTAGAATAATGGGAGGGCTGGGTATTGGGGTAGTAATATAGATGCTAAAACTATGTGAAACTAGCAAAAGACTTGCCATTAGGTGATGGATCTAACGAAGCACTGGACTAATCACAAACAAAAAATGACTAATGTTTGATGGACAAGTCCCCAAAATCTGATCTGACATATACTCCTTCAAATTTTTAACTTTCATTTTCTTCCACAGCAGATTTGAGATTGGCAGCAGTATCTGTGTTAACATATAACTTATTACATTCCTCGGTGTACAACAGAATTTGTAATTTAGTTTTAATTTCTGGAATTTGAGTAGTAAGGACAGATCATTATTTCTGTACACATTTAAATAAATAGAGTAATAATATTAAAGGGAACCTGTCACCATGTTTTTTTTTTTACCTAAGCTACCAATACCGCTGTACTAAGTGTGTTAAGGACACATTGGCAAAGTGTTTTTTTTTTATAGTGCAAGACCTTTACTTTAATCTGAAATCACTGTCTGAGCGTTTCCAATTGAGGATGCTAATGAGGTAGATGATATCACTGTAGAGCCTCTCATTCCTTTTAACTCATGCCCCAAGCTGCTCTTTCAGCAGTTGGCTCTCATACAGATCTCATACAAATCCCATGTCTGTGGCTTGTGTGTGACGGGAGTACGTGCCTGTGGTGACTAATGAAGGCCAACTTGGACCATAGGTGTGGAGCCCTGTCATCCGACAAGCCCCACACCAGGTGAGTCCACCTATGCACTATTTGTATTTGCATTGTTCATTACCTTTCTCCTATTTGGAGTGCCGACACTACTACAAATCTCTTTTATATCTTGATGAGGGTATGTCCACACATAGCAGAAAATTGGACAGATTTTCTATTGCAGAAAATCCTTATCAAATTCGACATCAAAACCGCAACAAAAAGCACATAAAAATCCATGCAGTTAGTGCGAATTTGATACAAATCCACAATAGATTTCATTTGAAAAAGGGAAATCTACTGCAGATCCACACCAACGGCATGGATTTTGACACATTTTTTTATCTGGATTTTGGTGCAGATTTTCTGCCATGGAAAATCCACACTATTTTCCACTGCATGTGAACGTCCTTAGTAAATACTTGTATTCCCCATTAAATAACAATTGTGGGCTATCTCATGTTAGAACTTAGTATTGTGTCGTTCCTCCATAATTCCTCCTGAATATAGATGAAAAAATTGCCTACTGGGTGTTAGTATTCTGCTTGTGGAAGGGACAGGTCCTTACACAGTCTGACTCTGAGCACTGATTGGACAATAACAGACTATGTAGGGCCACCACCAACCTCCAGCTGTTAACATTCAGTTAGCAATTTATTCATAAATTTCTACGAGGAACAACAGAGGATCTGGACAATGCAGAGTTCCAAGAAAAGACGCTCTAGTATTGTTATTTTATGACAAATGCCAAAATAGACAGAAAGCTGATAGGTCTTTATTAGAGATGAGCGAACGCGTTCGTCCGAGCTTGAGCTTGATATTCGTGCGAATATTAGGGTGTTCGGGATGTTCGTTATTCGTAACGAACACCATGCGGTGTTCTGGTTACTTTCACTTCCTTCCCTGAGACGTTAGCGCGCTTTTCTGGCCAATTGAAAGACAGGGAAGGCATTACAACTTCCCCCTGCAACGTTTAAGCCCTATACCACCCCCCTGCTGTGAGTGGCTGGCGAGATCAGGTGTTCGCCTAATATAAAAGTCGGCCCCTCCCGCGGCTCGCCTCAGATGCCTGGTGAGTTAGATGAGGGACAGTGCTGTTTATACCGGAGCTGCTGTAGGGAAAGAATTGGTAGTTAGTGTAGGCTTCAAGACCCCCCAAAGGTCCTTATTAGGGCCACTGATAGCTGTGTGTTGGCTGCTGTTAGCAGTGGCATTTTTTTTTCTCAAAATCGGCTCTGCAGAGCGTTGCACCTGGCATTAGGGACAGAAGTGCTGCATAGGCAGGGAGAGTGTTAGGAGTGAGTGTAGCCTTCAAGAACCTCAACGGTCCTTTCTAGGGCCATATTTATCCGTGTGCAGTACTGTCCAGGCTGCTGTTAGCTGTGCTGCATTTTTTTTGGGCTTCTCAAAATCGCCTCTGCAGAGCATTCCACCCTCCATTGATACTGCAGGGAAAGAATTGTATAGGCAGGGCCACAACACAGTTATTATTCATAGAATATACGCAGTGCTGCCTTTTGGTGGAAAAACAAGTGAAAACAAATCTATTTGTCCAGCCTCTGTCCGTCCTTACGGGCGGTGGACACGTGTGAGCTGCGTGAAAAACATTGCTAAATCATACGCACCCAGCTACGCTTTACTGCTGGCTTCGCCATTTGCTTTCCTTAATTGGGAAAAAAAATACCTGCTCTGCCAGAGTTATAATAACTCTGCTACCCTCACGTTCTGTGACACATTAGCAGGGACACAGCACAGTTATTAAACTTCTCATGTTCATTGAATATACGCAGTGCTGCCTTTTGGTGGAAAAACAAGTGAAAACAAATCTATTTGTCCAGCCTCTGTCCGTCCTTACGGGCGGTGGACACGTGTGAGCTGCGTGAAAAACATTGCTAAATCATACGCACCCAGCTACGCTTTACTGCTGGCTTCGCCATTTGCTTTCCTTAATTGGGAAAAAAAATACCTGCTCTGCCAGAGTTATAATAACTCTGCTACCCTCACGTTCTGTGACACATTAGCAGGGACACAGCACAGTTATTAAACTTCTCATGTTCATTGAATATACGCAGTGCTGCCTTTTGGTGGAAAAACAAGTGGAAACAAATCTATTTGTCCAGCCTCTGTCCGTCCTTACGGGCGGTGGACACGTGTGAGCTGCGTGAAAAACATTGCTAAATCATACGCACCCAGCTACGCTTTACTGCTGGCTTCGCCATTTGCTTTCCTTAATTGGGAAAAAAAATACCTGCTCTGCCAGAGTTATAATAACTCTGCTACCCTCACGTTCTGTGACACATTAGCAGGGACACAGCACAGTTATTAAACTTCTCATGTTCATTGAATATACGCAGTGCTGCCTTTTGGTGGAAAAACAAGTGGAAACAAATCTATTTGTCCAGCCTCTGTCCGTCCTTACGGGCGGTGGACACGTGTGAGCTGCGTGAAAAACATTGCTAAATCATACGCACCCAGCTACGCTTTACTGCTGGCTTCGCCATTTGCTTTCCTTAATTGGGAAAAAAAATACCTGCTCTGCCAGAGTTATAATAACTCTGCTACCCTCACGTTCTGTGACACATTAGCAGGGACACAGCACAGTTATTAAACTTAGATTATTCATTCACTAGAGGCAGTGGGGCCTTTCGTTTTCCAAAAAGGGAAAAAATTATATTTGGCCTGCAGTCTTGCGCCAATTTATTTCCTGCCTGTGAAATCAAATCACTGGTAATACAGCATGCTGAGGGGTAGGGGTAGGCCTAGAGGACGTGGACGCGGCCGAGGACGCGGAGGGCCAAGTCAGGGTGTGGGCACAGGCCGAGCTCCTGATCCCGGTGTGTCGCAGCCGACTGCTGCGCGATTAGGAGAGAGGCACGTTTCTGGCGTCCCCACATTCATCGCCCAATTAATGGGTCCACGCGGGAGACGGTTATTAGAAAATGAGCAGTGTGAGCAGGTCCTGTCCTGGATGGCAGAAAGTGCTTTGAGCAACCTATCGTCAACACGCAGTTCTGCGCCGTCCACTGCTGCAAATCCGAATCCTCTGTCTGCTGCTCCTCCTTCCTCCCAGCCTCCTCACTCCACTACAATGACACCTGCTCAGGAGCGGGAACACTCCCAGGAACTGTTCTCGGGCCCCTGCTTAGATTGGGCAGCAGCGGTTCCTCTCCCACCAGAGGAGTTTATCGTCACTGATGCCCAACCATTCGAAAGTTCCCGGGGTCCGAGGGAAGAGGCTGGGGACTTCCGCCAACTGTCTCAACAACTTTCTGTGGGTGAGGAGGACGATGACGATCAGACACAGTTGTCTTGCAGTGAGGTAGTAGTAAGGGCAGTAAGTCCAAGGGAGCAGCGCACAGAGGATTCGGAGGAAGAGCAGCAGGACGATGAGGTGACTGACCCCACCTGGTGTGCAACGCTTACTCAGGAGGACAGGTCTTCAGAGGGGGAGTCAAGGGCATCAGCAGGGCAGGTTGCAAGAGGCAGTGCGGTGGCCAGGGCCAGGGGTAGAGGCAGGGCCAGACCGAATAATCCACCAAGTGTTTCCCAAAGCGCCCCCTCGCGCCATGCCACCCTGCAGAGGCCGAGGTGCTCTAAGGTCTGGCAGTTTTTCACAGAGACGCCTGACGACCGACGAACAGTGGTGTGCAACCTTTGTTGCGCAAAGCTCAGCCGGGGAGCCAACACCAACAGCCTCACCACCACCACCATGCGCAGACATATGATGGCCAAGCACCCCACAAGGTGGGACGAAGGCCGTTCACCGCCTTCGGTTTGCACCCCTGCCTCTCCCCCTGTGCCCCAACCTGCCACTGAGATGCAACCCCCCTCTCAGGACACAGGCACTACCGCCTCATGGCCTGCACCCACACCCTCATCTCCGCTGTCCTCGGCCCCATCCAGCAGTGTAGTTCAGCGCACCGTTCAGCCGTCGCTTGCGCAAGTGTTCGAGCGCAAGCGCAAGTACGCCGCCACGCACCCGCACGCTCAAACGTTAACCGTCCGCATAGCAAAATTCATCAGCCTTGAGATGCTGCCGTATAGGGTTGTGGAAACTGAGTCCTTCAAAAGTATCATGGAGGCGGCGGCCCCGCGCTACTCAGTTCCCAGTCGCCACTACTTTTCCCGATGTGCCGTCCCAGCCCTGCACGACCACGTCTCCCGCAACATTGTGCGCGCCCTCACCAACGCGGTTACTGCCACGGTTCACTTAACTACGGACACGTGGACAAGCACAGGCGGGCAGGGCCACTACATCTCCCTGACGGCACATTGGGTAAATTTAGTGGAGGCTGGGACAGAGTCAGAGCCCGGGACCGCTCACGTCCTACCCACCCCCAGAATTGCGGGCCCCAGCTCGGTGGTGGTATCTGCGGAGGTGTATGCTTCCTCCACTAAAGCACCCTCCTCCTCCTCCTCCTCCTCTGTCTCGCAATCAAGATGTGTTAGCAGCAGCATGTCGCCAGCAGTCGGTGTCGCGCGGTGTGGCAGCACAGCGGTGGGCAAGCGTCAGCAGGCCGTGCTGAAACTACTCAGCTTAGGCGATAAGAGGCACACGGCCCACGAACTGCTGCAGGGTCTGACACAGCAGACCGACCGCTGGCTTGCGCCGCTGAGCCTCCAACCGGGCATGGTCGTGTGTGACAACGGCCGTAACCTGGTGGCGGCTCTGCAGCTCGGCAGCCTCACGCACGTGCCATGCCTGGCCCACGTCTTTAATTTGGTGGTTCAGCGCTTTCTGAAAAGCTACCCACGCTTGTCAGACCTGCTCGTAAAGGCGCGCCGGCTCTGCGCACATTTCCGCAAGTCCCACACGGACGCTGCCACCCTGCGCACCCTGCAACATCACTTTAAGCTGCCAGTGCACCGACTGCTGTGCGACGTGCCCACACGGTGGAACTCTACGCTCCACATGTTGGCCAGGCTCTATGAACAACGTAGAGCTATAGTCGAATACCAACTCCAACATGGGCGGCGCAGTGGGAGTCAGCCTCCTCAATTCCTTTCAGAAGAGTGGGCCTGGTTGGCAGACATCTGCCATGTCCTTGGTAATTTTGAGGAGTCTACCCAGGTGGTGAGCGGCGATGCTACAATCATTAGCGTCACCATTCCTCTGCTATGCATCTTGAGAAATTCCCTGCAAACCATAAAGGCAGCTGCTTTGCGCTCGGAAACGGGGGCGGGGGAAGACAGTATGCCGCTGGATAGTCAGGGCACCCTCCTGTCTATTTCTCAGCGCGTACAGGAGGAGGAGGAGGAGCATGAGGAGGATGAGGAGGAGGGGGAAGAGACAGCTTGGGCCGCTGCTGACGGTACACCGGCTGATTGCCTGTCATCCTTTCAGCGTGTATGGCCTGAGGAGGAGGAGGAGGAGGAGGAGGATCCTGAAAGTGATCTTCCTAGTGAAGACAGCCATGTGTTGCGTACAGGTACCCTGGCACACATGGCTGACTTCATGTTAGGATGCCTTTCTCGTGACCCTCGCGTTGCACGCATTCTGGCCACTACGGATTACTGGGTGTACACACTGCTCGATCCACGGTATAAGGAGAACCTGCCCACTCTGATTCCCGAAGAGGAAAGGGGTTCGAGAGTGTTGCTATACCACAGGACCCTTGCGGACAAGCTGATGGTAAAATTCCCAGCCGACAGCGCTAGTGGCAGAAGGCGCAGTACCGAGGGCAAGGTAGCAGGGGATGTGCGTAGATCGAGCAGCATGTACATCCCAGGCAGTGCAACAGTCTTTAAGGGCCTGGCCAGCTTTATGGCTCCCCACCAAGACTGTGTCACCGCTCCCCAGTCACGGCTGAGTCGGCGGGAGCACTGTAAAAGGATGGTGAGGGAGTACGTAGCGGATCGCACGACCATCCTTGGTGACGCCTCTGCCCCCTACAACTACTGGGTGTCGAAGCTGGACATGTGGCCTGAACTAGCGCTGTATGCCCTGGAGGTGCTTGCTTGTCCTGCGGCTAGCGTGTTGTCGGAGAGGGTGTTTAGTGCGGCTGGGGGAATCATCACAGATAAGCGTAGCCGCTTGTCAACCGACAGTGCCGACAGGCTAACACTCATCAAGATGAACAAAGGCTGGATTTCCCCAGACTTCTGTTCTCCACCAGTGGACAGCAGCGATACGTAAGCAATACGTAGGCTGCACCCGTGAATGGAAGCTACGTTCTCTCTCACCATCCAAAACGGGGACATTTCTGCTTCATCAATCTGTGTCTAATATTCCTCCTCCTCCTCCTCCTGCTCCTCCTCCTGAAACCTCACGTAATCACGCTGAACGGGCAATTTTTCTTAGGGCCACAAGGCTCACTCAAATAATTTTTCAGAACAATTTTTATAAGTTTCAATGCGCTTAAAAGCATTGGAACTTTAACTTGAACCAATTTTTCGTTACACTGGGCTGCCTCCAGGCCTAGTTACCACTTAAGCCACATTAACCAAAGCGATTAATGGGTTTCACCTGCCCTCTTGGCTGGCCATGGCCAATTTTTGGGATGTACATTAGTACTGTTGATACAGCAATTTTTGTGGGCCCTCGCCTACAGTGTAATCAAATTAATTTTTAGGCCACCTGCATTACAGCTGACGTTACCTCAGCTGTGTTGGGCAATGCAATGGGATATTTTTGTGTACCGCCGGTGGGTTCCAGGGAGCCACCCATGCTGTAGGTGCACACTGAGTTTTTAATACATCTGTACACTTCTAAAGAACCCGTCTGACTGGGGCATGCAGTGTGGGCCGAAGCCCACCTGTATTACGCACGACATTACTATCTCAGCTGTGTTGGGCAATGCAATGGGATATTTCTATGTACCGCCGGTGGCTTCCTGGCACCCACCCAGGCAGTGGGTCCACAGGGAGTTTAACCTACATGTGTCCACTTGTAAAGAACCCCAGTCTGACTGGGGCATGCAGTGTGGGCCGAAACCCACCTGCATTAACCCTTTCCAGTCCACTGTGTGACCTGTGAAGACATTAGGGTTTAAGGCTGTACAGCTCCGTTGTTGGTAGACGTCCGTCGGGGTTCTCTTACTGTATATTGCCAGCCTCTCTGCTGTCGGAGCCTATCCTACGTGTCAGCTCATGCAGTACTGGCTTTAGCCAGCATATAGCGCCGTTGTATAACAGCAGAAAAAGAGTAAGCCCCCTAGGAAAACCATATACAAATTGGATTGGAAAGGGTTAAGCACAACATTACTACCTCAGCTGTGTTGGGCAATGCAATGGGATATTTCTATGTACCGCCGGTGGCTTCCTGGCACCCACCCATGCTGTAGGTGCACACGGAGTTTTTACTACATCTGTACACTTATAAAGAACCCCAGTCAGACTGGGGCATGCAGTGTGGGCCGAAGCCCACCTGCATTAAGCACGACATTACTACCTCAGCTGTGTTGGGCAATGCAATGGGATATTTCTGTGTACCGCCGGTGGGTTCCAGGGAGCCACCCATGCTGTGGGTCGACAGGGACTTCACAATAGGGAGTTGTACCTGCCTGTGTCTATGAATTAAAAAGCCCGGTCTGACTGGGGCATGCAGACACCTTGACAGAATGAATAGTGTGTGGCACATAGGTTCCCCATTGCTATGCCCACGTGTGCAGCTCCTGATGGCGGTGGCACAGGATTCTATTTCTCATTGCTTCTGTACAGCATTGTGGGCTATCGCTCCGCCACTTTTAAAGAGGGTCGCTGCCTAGCCGTGCCAACCTCTGCAGTGTGTGCCTGCGGTCCCTCGTCATGGCAGACGCAATTCTAAATAGACATGAGCGTGGTGTGGCATGAGGGCAGCTGAAGGCTGCCCAGGGACACTTTGGTGTGCGCTGTGGGGGGGGAGGGGGGGCGGTTGGGCAGCATGTAACCCAGGAGAAGTGTCAGTGGAGTGTCATGCAGGCAGTGATTGTGCTTTGTTGGAGGTAGTGTGGTGCTTAGCAAAGGTATGCCATGCTAATGAGGGCTTTTCAGAAGTAAAAGTTGTTGGGAGGGGGGGGGGCCCACTCTTGCCGGTATTGTGGCTTAATAGTGGGACCTGTGAACTTGAGATGCAGCCCAACACGTAGCCCCTCGCCTGCCCTATCCGTCACTGTGTCATTCCCATCACTTTCCTGAATTGCCCAGATTTTCACACATGAAAACCTTAGCGAGCATCGGCGAAATACAAAAATGTTCTGGTCGCCCATTGACTTCAATGAGGTTCGTTGTTCGAAACGAACCCTCGAGCATCACGGGAAGTTCGTTCCGAATAACGAACACCCGAACATTTTGGTGTTCGCTCATCTCTAGTCTTTATTAAAACAGACTATTGCAAACAAAACAATATTGGGGTCAGGAGATGCAACTCTGCAACAAACCCTAGAGAGTATTCTAGGAGTTTCATCTTTAGCTTAGTCCATTTTTGTTGCAAATTACCAAAAATTATGGTGGGAATCAAGTTAAACCTCACCAAGCACACTAGGGCAGTTTAATAATCCTGTCTAACAGTTACACCGTGTAAACTTAGACCGGGAAGTCTAAAAATGCACCAGATTTATCACAGTGGCTAAAGTTGGAAGATAGGGCTGGTTAATGTCTAGACACTTTCGTCCAGCTTTTTACCACCTAATGGTTGGCTTAGTTTGTGCCAGGATTTTTCTCCAAAATCTGGGCATGTTGTCGTGTTTAACCACTCCAGTTTTAGCTAGAATTTTGATCTGTTTAGCTTGGTGAATCTCCCTCAATGTCATTAAAATAAAACAAGTTGGTGACACCATTGTGGTGATGCTTTTCTGCAGCCGACACCACAAGACTTGTGAAGGAAGATAATGGAATGTGTTATATATCGAGATTCATAAAGCTGGAAAAAGCTACAAAAACATTGCTAAAGACCTGGGCGTACATCAAACCATGGTTACAGACACTATCTAGAAATGGAGGAAATTCAGGACTGTTGCTGCTTTCCCCAGGAATAGGCAACGTGTTAAGGTTATTCCTAGTGAATAATATGCAATCCTGAATGAGGTGAGACAGGACCCAAGGATGTCAACAAAAAAAACTCTACAAACTGCAAAAAACTCTATTAGAAAAACATTGAACAAAAATTGTATTCATAAAAGGATACCAAGAAAAAGAATGCTGCTGTCTAAAAAAACACTGCTATCTTTCTTAAGTTTGCCTAAGACCAGCTGGATGTTACATAAAGCTTCTGGAAAATGTTCTGTGGCCAGATGAGACAAAAGGAAAACTTTTAGCACAAATGCATAATGCTATGTTTGACTCCACACCAACATAAAAACCTAATATCTCCATTGTGGGGCAAAGTGGAGGGAGCATTATGGTTTGGGGGTTATTTTTGCTCTCTCAGGACCTAGATACCTTGCAATCAGGGGCATAACTATAGGGGATGCAAAGGATATGGTTGCACCCGGGCCCAGTAGCCTTAGGGGGCCTATAAAGCCTCAGTTCTCCATATAGGGAGCCCAGTACTATGAATCAATGAATTATAGTTGGGGGACGTGTTTCAGGTTTTGCATTGGGACCCAGGAGCTTCAAGTTACACCTCTGCTTGCAGTCATTGAGGAAACAAATTCTAAGGTGTATGACAACATTTTAGGAGGAGCATGTAAGGGTAGCGGTCCATGACCATAAGCTTAAAGGGGTTGTCCCGCGAAACAAAGTTGGGGTATACACTTCTGTATGGCCATATTAATGCACTTTGTAATGTACATTGTGCATTAATTATGAGCCATACAGAAGTTATTCACTTACCTGCTCCGTTGCTAGCGTCCTCGTCTCCATGGTGCCGTCTAATTTTCAGCGTCTAATCGCCCGATTAGACGCGCTTGCGCAGTCCGGTCTTCTCCGTGTTGAATGGGGCTGCTCGTGCTGGAGAGCTGCTCCTCGTAGCTCCGCCCCGTCACGTGTGCCGATTCCAGCCAATCAGGAGGCTGGAATCGGCAATGGACCACACAGAAGACCTGCGGTCCACCGAGGGTGAAGATCCCGGCGGCCATCTTCGCAAGGTAAGTAAGAAGTCACCGGAGAGCGGGGATTCGGGTAAGTACTATCCGTTTTTTTTTTCAACACATGCATCGGGTTTGTCTCGCGCCGAACGGGGGGGCTATTGAAAAAAAAAAAAACCCGTTTCGGCGCGGGACAACCCCTTTAAGAGATGTTGGGTGATGCAACAAAGCGGTAACCCAAAGCATACAAGTAAATCAACTGAAGGGTAGTTGAAAGAAGATTTGTGTTTAGGAAAAATCAAGTCTGAGTCCTGACCTTAATTCTATCGAAATGCTGTGGCGAGACCTGAAGAGGGCTGTGCATGGAAGGCATCCCAGATTGATTAATAAACTGAAATATACTTGCAGGGGGGAATGATCCAAAATTTCCCCATAAACATTATCCAAATCTTACTTGCAGCTACAGGAAACATTTGATGCAGGTGATTGCTGCTAAAGTGGGATCAATAGGTTATTATGGAGGGGAATACAGTGTAGTCAGTGACCTAGGACTAGGTAATAACAATGGGAGTGGATCTTGTAGAATGATTGCACAGTAAAATATCAACATTTGCAGATGATATGAAACTGTGTAAAGTGATTAACACTAGAGAGGACCGTATAGTATCGCAAATGGATCTGAATAAGTGGGAGGTTGGTGCAAACGAGATTTAACACTGATAATTGTAAGTTTATGCACATGGACAGGAAAATGCATGTCACTATTACATACCAACTTGGAAACCGCTGGATAAGGGTGACTACCCACTACAGTTTTTTTTCACTGTGAAATTTGCAGCGTTTTTCTTTCTGCAGGGGTCTAAGGGACTTGTTATGTTAAAATTGCGATTTTGCGGTAAATTGCGATTTTGCGTGATCGCGATTTTAACATTACAAGTCCCATAGACCCCTGCAGAAAAAAAACCAAAACGCTGCGAATTTCACAGTGAAAAAAACCGTAGTGGGTAGTCACCCTAACACTGACGTAGGAAGGACTTGATTATTTTAGTTGACTGTAAATGTAACTGGAAGAACCAGTGTAAAACATCTGCTGCCAAGGCAAATTGGGTCATTGGGGAACATCAAAAGACATATTGGGGCACATGCTGAAAACATTATTCTTACTCTTTAGAAAACACTGGTCAGATCACACATGGAATATTGTATACAGTTTTGGGCACAAGAAAGACAAATCAGAGCTTGAGCGGGTTCAAAGATGGGCAAGCTAATTAATAAATGGAATGGGAGGACTACAATACCCAGAGAGGTTATCAAAATATTATAGTTTAGAAGAGAAAACGGTTGAGGGGCAACCTAATAACTATGTATAAATATATTAGGGGAAAATACAGAGATCTCTCCCATCATCTCTTTACACACAGGACTGTGACTGTAACAAGGGGGTGCCCTCTACATCTAGATGAAAGAAGGTTTCTATACCAATATAGAAGGGGATTCTTTACTGTAAGAGCCATAACACTATGGAACTCTCTGCCTGAGGATGTGGTGATGGCAAAGTCACTAAAAGAGAACAAGAGGGGCCTGGATACCTTTCTGAGTGTAACAATATTACGTGTTATAGACACTGGATATCCTCAGAAGGCTTGTTGATCCAGGGATTATTCCGATTCCCAGATTGGAGTCGGGAAGAAATGTATTCCTTAAAATGAAGAATTAGGGATCACCTGGTTCCTAAACATTATATCTCCCATTTTACTATAATACTCATTGTTTTCCACTACTTTCCTAAATACAGTAGAGTCAGCAAATACATATTTAAACAATTGGACCCCTTTTTCACCTCTTTACATGAACATACATACGTATACTGTACTAGTTTTGTATAAAATGGCTTTATAAATATCTGTGTTTCACTGAACAAATTCTGCATGAACCATCGACGGCAAGAAATCTGGACAATACAGAGTGCTATGTTTAACTCTGAAACACTGCAGCGGCATTGCGGAGAACATAGTTTAAAGGGTAGTTGGGTACAGGGAGAACAGTCATTCGGTCAGCTCCCCATTGGCTTCATCCTGCTCTGCTCAGCTTGATTGACAGGTCTTCCCCTATGTGAAGATATTTTATGCTGCCCATAGTGAATGTAAAAAGACGTTGCAAAAGTAATGAACGAACAAAAACTTTTCAAAAACAATTTTTTCTCAACCAAAAATCTACAGTACATATTTTTCATCCCTCTTATCATAATGAGATGTTTTTTCTTTGCTTTTATTTCACCAACCTGAAAAAAGGAAAGTGTGACTATGTTTAAAACTTAACTTTTATTGCATTATATTAAAATAGGCAATAGTACTATCCAAAATCATATACTGACCATAGCATACCGATGCCAAAGAGGTGCAAACCATTAACAGACCCTATTACAGGTCCATTACGGGACAGAATGGACTAATCAGTCGGACCTGCAATTGGGTCTGTTACTTAGGGACAGTGCGGGTCCGCTTTTCTCAGGGCGATCGCCCTGCTGTAAAAAAACTCCCATTCAGACGGCCGAGTGTGGAGATTATAAGCTGCACCCGGAATACCATTGAGCAGGGGAAGACAGTTTAGCTCTGCTAAACTGCCTCCCCCTCTCCGTCCCCTCACCAGCTGTTGGCAGAGGGAGGGAACAGGACTGGGCCTTAGCTGGTGTACTAAACTCCTGCCACATTCCGCCCCCTCCCAGTGCAGACAGCCAGCAAGGGGTGGAGAGGAGGGGGAAAAAGGGAGGAAGCTTAGCAGTCACACTGCTAAACTCCCTGCAACCTCCCTTCTCCGGTAGCTGTCATAGTCTCCCATAGGAGTCTATGGCAGCAGCCATATTCCGATCAGAAAAGATAGTTCACAGAACTATTTTTCCTGACTTGGGTAAAAGCGCCTGGCCAGAATGCGCACCATATGTGCTATCTTGGCTGGCTGGGCGCTTTTACACAGCGGAAAATCACCGATCTGAAAACATGCATTGGAAACGAATGCATCAGATGGGCAGCGTATATATCGTATATGTCGTTTATATTGTCTGGCCATGAAATCGCAGCTGATATACACTTGTGTAAAAGAGCCCTTAGGGTGTGATAGATGTAAGGGTATAATAGGGACAGATTTTAAATAATTCTTCCTGCACCCCTTTTTTGACTGGACCACAATTGTGGATTATAATTTAAAATCTTGGGGAAGAAAGTGGGGTTTGGTTGCTCCCTACATCCAGTAATATCAATTTCATTACTCTGTTGTTTGCAGTATGCAGGAACGGTGGTTTCAGAAGTAACTGTGGTTGTTTTCATTGTTTGGTATAATTAACGGCTTGCCAATAATTGCACCTCTTTGGCATTGGTATGCTATGGTCTGTATATGGTTTACTGACAGTACTGTTGCTTATTTCAATATTATGCAATAGATGTTACATTTTAACCCTTTCATTTTAGTCTTTATATTAGTGATATACTCTTATAATAGTGGTACCAGTACACTGTAATCTTCTTTTTCACCAGCCTAAAAAACTTATTTTTTTTAAAGTCTAACAGAATTAAATGGTGCTATTGCAATAATAAAACAAAAATACAAAAAAAGTTTCAGTTACATTTTGTGTTACAATAATTGGTGTTGGTGATGCTGGGAGTTGAGTTCCAGATTGTAGGATCCCAAACTAAATCTTTACTCTGGTGAAAGCCTTGCTATGTCTATGTTCTCAGTTCTTGAAATAGGTATGGTTTCCAGAGATGAGAACTCTATCTATCAGATATTTATGCCTATCCATATATATGGGAATAATGTTGTTGCTGTTAGCCGTTTAGTCATTAACGATCCTCGGTGACCTTCTCCATGTTTCTCGGTTTTGCACTGCTTCCTTCAGTTGTGTGATATCCATGCCAGTATCAGCTTTGACAGTATCAGCCATTGTGTTTTTTGGCAGCCAGGTCTTCTTTTGCCACTGATCTGCCCAATCATTATAGATTTTTCTACCAACTCTGCTTGCATTACATGGCCAAAATACGTGAGCCTGAGCCAGGCCATCTTGTCCTCTGTGATATATTGGGTCTTATATGATTCAGGTCTTCCCAAGCCCGGATAAATGGGGAGGGTTAGGGAAAGACCTGGCGACCTACCCTGTAAAAACCTTGACTTAGAAACCCTATGAAGGATATGAGAATACCCCTTTAATATGAGGTGTGTCGCATATCAACACAGAGCAAAAGACATAGCTATGACATAGTGCAAACTAATGGAAGAAGAAAGAAGTGGAATCATTTAGACTTTCTCCTCACTGCAAACTACAAATGACACATTGCAATATGTTTCCAAAATCTGCAGAGAATAAATGATCATTTGCAGCATGCTACATCTGTAAACTATATATTGAATATCATATAATCCTATAGTGCGGTTTAGGAGAGAGATAAAAAATCCATTCTTTCTCTATGTCTGCTGAATACTGTTCAGCTTTATGCTTTATTTTCAAGGTATTTCTGTAGTTTCTTCTATCTATGGAGAAAACCTAATTATCCAATAAACGACTAGCAATGTTTTCACTACCAGTAGGGATAATAAGAAGTGCTTATGCCATTTCAGTTGCATGCCTTTCTACAGAAGAGGGAGCTAATGTATAACTTTTAAAAATTATTCAGCCACTAAACTGCTTCATACGGTATTTGCCGTCTTATACTTGATGCGGGAAATGGCAAGTTACGTCTCTCAAAGAACTTTAACCTGAAATTTTAATGTCTGACAATAAAAAGCGAACACATATTTTCACCACAATTACATGGAAAACTTTGCTGTCCCATTATGAAGCAGTAATTGGAGTAAATATGTGACTGCTTCCTAAACGGATCCTGAGAACTCAAGAGTTAATATTAAGCAGAAATGTAAAATCCGAGAGCCATAACGTTTTCATTTTTCAGTCGATGCAGCTACATGGGGCTTGTCTGTGAGACATGTTTAATGGCACTGTTTTAAGGTATATAAAATGTATTGAAAAAACAACAATTCTGCAGTTTTTAAGGTTTTTCTTTTTGTGTTTTCATTTTCCTGTGCTCACTGTGTACCGTTACCTTTATCCTACGGGTAAATACGATTATGGTGATACTAAGTTTATATAGTTGGTTCTGTGTTTTACTGCTTTTGTACAATAAAAACACTTAAAAAAACTCATTTGCTTTTGTGTCACCCTGTTCTGAGACCTTTTTTATTTTTCCACAGTGGAGTTGTGTAAGGACTCTTTTTTGCATGTTTGAGTTTTTGTTTTCATTGGTTATATTTTGGGTTACATCGGACTTTTTGATCTCTTTTTGTTCCAATTTTTTGGGAGGTGGGATGTTGTCATGGGGTTAGTTAATCTACCTCGTTGAGTTTATAATAAGAATTAGAGCTAGAAGAAAATGAAGAAAGGAAACATTTACAGTAAAAGGTGTATATATAAATAATATGTGGGACCATACACCCGCCATAAATCATTAGGAGGCACAAAGATGTCTGGTGGCCGTATAAAAGCACAAGACTTTGAGGCGATTACATTTTCATAGGCCATGGAACTTCATTGTGACTTATCAGTTGGTATTATTGTTACGATATGTAGTAGCAGGTACATTATTCCTTATAATATATGCCTCAGCTGCTGCGGAACCTCTTTTTGAAGGGTAAAAGGGTGATCCCAGCCCAAACACTGACTCAAAGATATGACATGTTGTCATTTTCAAAAAAAGACGGCCTGCAGTTTCTAAGACGTGTATTATGCTTTGCAGCAGTTGGGACACAGAACTTTTGAAGAAACGGGTGCCCTACAGGTCAGTCAACCAGTGATTGGTTAAGGAGAAGGTACTCTCTGATCTAAGAGAGACCTCCACTGCAGGAATAAATAGGCAGTGCCTATGTAATGCCACTCACGTCTGTTTAATCATGAAGTTCTGACATTGGTCAGAATTTGATGTAGGCATATTTGTAAACATTCATCAGTAATCCGGATGTATTATGTATGAAGTTGCATCAGTATTTCATCTGTATTTCCCTCCATATTTGCTTCCATTGTTGTTTTTGTCTACTAGGCAAAAACGAATTTGTTTTTGCTTAATAGAAAATACTATCAATAAATGCAAATATGGACACATATGTATTTTAATCACACTCCATAGACTTCAATGGG
The DNA here is from genome assembly GCF_035609145.1 of Eleutherodactylus coqui. Lineage (NCBI taxonomy): Eukaryota > Metazoa > Chordata > Amphibia > Anura > Eleutherodactylidae > Eleutherodactylus > Eleutherodactylus coqui. The sequence goes on along the minus strand of NC_089838.1, from coordinate 63,665,091 downwards.
CGTAATAAATCTGCAAAAAAGCTCCAACTTGTGTGCACTGAGTATTTAAAATGTGGGTATTTAATAACCCCATGAAAACAGATTCGTTGATTGTTATTAGCTCCTCATTATAGTCTGCAAAGCACAGATTAAATATGGATATGAATTGGAGCAGTGAGGAGTATTACAATGATTAGACTGCTGTCGGTATAATGCAAATTTCATCAGCAATGATAACAAGTAACTAGAATCCAAATAAATACAGGGGGGATCAAAAAGAATGGCGCAACAGTTGATTTACTCATACAGGAAGGGACTTAGAATGACATGAAAAATTAGAAGAACTTTTCAATCTTTTAATGCACCTTACAGATATTGGATGTGGGCGCCACTGGTGACTATACTATATGCTAGACGACCTTAAACAGAGCCCCTCCGCTGCAGTGGAATCAATATGCTGGGACACGTCTGGGCAGAGCTGGACTACCGACTTGACGTCTGCCGTGTCCCCGACAGCGCCCACATTGAACATCTGTAAACTGTATTAAAAACTTGAAAAGTTCTATCTTTTTGTGTCACTCTGACTTTTGTATGTCAGTTCATGTAAGAACAAATCAGCTTTACTTTTGCAGCGTCCTTTTTGAATCCCCCTGTAATTCATCTACAGACAAATATTTGGGATTTTGTTGCCGTCTTTCAGCTCCCATGTGTAGACGAGTCTCCGCCCTTTGTTTCTATTTCACAAGGCTTTTGGTAGTAACATGAACACTAATCTTGAGTTCAGAGGTGGTAGCAGCGCTGGACTTCTGATAATAAAGACCTGAGTTTGCGATGGCTTTTTTCCGTTGCGGCTGACTATTGCATTTCTGAGCTTCAACTTTGCCTTCCTTTACAGCATTTTGTACATCTGGAAAGTGTCACTCATGGAATAAGAGCAGGGAATATGTGGCTTAAGAATAAGTCTGACTTGGAAGTTTATAGTTTACACCAGTCCCACTTTCATATAACACCAGCCTACTTTAACCCCTTAAGGACCAGAGTGTTTTAGTCTAAAAGGACTAGAAACTTTTTACCCATGTGGTGGTTTTACAGTTCTATTTTATTTTCCTCAGCTACTAAAATTATTTTTGCCACTTTTTTTTTTTTTTTACATATTAAACTATTTTTTTTTCACAATTTTTAGTTTTATTAGGGGTAAAAGCTAAAAAAAAAAAAATATATATATTTTTTTAATTAATAGTTTTTTTTTAAATGAGTATATTTACACTGAAATACACTACAGGAATGGTTTGCTCATTTTGTTTCAGACATTTTGATATACAATTTGTATAGTTTTGGATTACATGGTGCATATGGTGGAGGTTTAGGCTGGCAGTTTGTCGTTTTCTTTTAAATATATATATATATATATATATATATATATATATATATATATATATATATATATCTTTTTATTTTCTTTATCTTTTTGTAACAACGTTTTAACATCTATTTCCCCCATAACAGCATATAAGAGCCCTGTAGGTCATTTATATTCTCTTTTTTTTAAATAATTTCACATTTTTCCACTGTAGCTGCAGCATCTATAGGAGCCCCAGTTACAGGGGAAAACATCCCCCTACTATAACAGTAGACACCAACTGAACTGATCTGGGTCTGCTAAGACCCTGCAGCTCTGTTGTGACAGGGGGCACCCAGCGGTCACATGATCACTGAGCCAAATAGCAGAACTGACACTTCTGCTTTCTGTCTGCACTACATAGTGCTCATTTAACATTATGCAGCTCGCAAGAGAGAAGGCAGGCACAGTTAAAAAAAGACTTCTACCTTCTCCTCTGGTTAGTCACAGCCAGGGACCTGACCTGCTCCTGTTACAGTGCAGGAGCTTTAATTCTGCACCGTATTTTTACTATCGGCCAAGAGTACTGCTGTGTTGAGTATTGCAGCTCTACCTATTTTACAATAGTACGAAAAATACCCTCATCACAATAAAATGGATTAAAAAATGAAGGCAGCACTTTCTGTCCCTTGCGCAATTAGAGGCATGTCTTATCAGAAAACGGGCAAGGTTTCATTGGAAGGGGGTGTAGCTGAAATGTGACAACTAATAAGTGTTGTAAAGTTTAAAGAATCATCTTTATTATTATAGTGCAAGTATTCTTTGTTATACAGCACTTTACATTGGGTTGTTTCCCCATTGGAACTCAGAATCTATCTATTTTTGGTGTATGGGAGGAAACTCATGCAAACACAGGGAAAACTTCACATAGATGTTGCCTTTAGTAGGATTTGAACCCAGGATCCCAGCACTGCAAAGCAACTGTGCTAACCACTTAGCCACAATGTCTAAGGATGCACCAAATTTATCATCCAGCATAAGCCACTGTGAAAAATTTGGGACATCTTTATCCTGTCTACATTTATACTGTAACTATTAAACAAAGATTGGTAAATCTGCCCGCTGGTCCTGTGAGGAGTTCGGATTAGATTCTGGGAGATGGGCATAGTTATCCTTTTTGACTATAGTATAGATATTTTACTGTCACCGCTAGCAGAAATACAATCTTTTATTGCTACACTAGCACCCCCAAACTGAGCACTGGGAAAAAAATTCCATACTTCCACCAATCTGACAAATCAGATTAGCAAATAAGCACATTGGGGAAAATTTACTTAACCAAACATTTTTTACACTGGTCTAAGTTCAAAGTGCCCTGGAGTGAAGTACACAAATTTATTAACTGACACAGCCCTATTGGAACATCTTGCACATCTCTAGCCTGTTCCTGTGCCAGAATGGGAAATCTACGTCAGCCATGAGATTTTGACCAGTTCCTGATGTAAATAATAGTACTTCTCTCAGTCTGTGGGAGGCCATGTACCCTTTTTACGAAACCTCATCAACTTTGGGCAAGCAGGCGCAAAATGGTCAAAAAGTTGCAAACTTTCATGCAAGCATAACTTGAGTCAATACATATATTCTCTATATTCAACTAGATGATATTTTTTTTACGTCTGAGTATTTGGTGCCAATTATTAATCCGGTATTTACATGGCCCAATGCAGGTCTAATATAGACCAGAACTGATATGCAGTATAAGACTTCATAAGACTAAGACTATATAATACAAATACTGTACTTTAAGCAGACTATATTAAATCTGATACTATGAAACACACACTATATGCATTAGTAATTCTATCTAAAGGTCATGTGGTATAAGCAATGAAGGTGAGTAGACAGAATTGCCCATATGTAACAGACTCTGAAGACTACACTGAACCCATGCTGACTTCAGCTAGGGTGGCCCATTTTCTTTATAAATGACTTGATCTCACCACCAAAAATCTGTCAATATTCTATCTTTTGTTAATGATTAGTGCATAATGAAGAATGGAAAATGTAGCTACCAACCATATACCTGAAATGTAGACTCGGCTTAGAACAAATACACAAAAGTCAACCAATAATGGAGAATAAAGCCTGAGTAGGGAAATTGACGGAAGCTCTGCCGGGTTCTGACTGCACCACCATTTCATGGTCCATTAAAAACAAATTAAATAAACCTAAAAACGATCAACTTACCCTAGAAACACCAGTATCCCAGGTAAAACCATTTGCTTGAAATTCATACTACGCCGTTCACATTAGTGAAAACATTTTTTGCATTGGACGGAAAACAGTAATTTTATGGATTTGTTGTTAAATGAATGTGTCCAATGTGTAAAAATAATGAAACACACACAATGCACACAAACGACTGGGCCAAATTATTGCAGCTCTGGGACCAGTAACATATGTGCCAACAAGTAACTGTGTATGCATTTAGTGCACTCATTCAGTCTTGTATACAATAAAATGTTCTTTTTAATAGTGCCAAAGATAGCTTTGCCCCGGTAATCCTGCCGTGCATACAAGAAGAATTGTTACAGCAGAGAATGAATTTTCCCTCAGTAATATAGAAATATACTGTTAGCAATTAAAGCCGCCATGAACCTGAAGGTTTATTTCCTCTGCTGTAATCTGAGATCATTGATTAGATTCTTCTCTTCTCAGATCCTTTCTTTCTCTAGAAATGTCTCGAGGAGTGACTAGTGTGGTCAGACTTCATTACAGAAACTGTGCAGCCAACATTACCTGTACTGAGCAGTTAATAACATCCTAATGATGCCAGAATGTAATGAATGCATAAAAAAAAAAAAAATCTAAAAAATGATAGCTTTGTGTCTGTTAAATAGGACCAGTCAGCTCTCGGGACAAGCACTTGTAAATAACAATTTTGGTGCATTTGTCTTAGAACTCTGGGGGAATTTAACTGCCTGTTCAATAGCAATGCCAATGGCACATGTGGGTTTTTGTGCAAAACTTTTTGACTTAGCATTTTGGAAAGTGGCACCGGTGGATTCAGGAGTGGATATGGGGGACAATCGGCACTCCTAGGCAACACCAATCCCCAGAAGATATCTGTCTGGCTATCCCACCGCTTCCCCGCACCTTTCTTTCCGCAGTCAGAGCATAGTGCTAAAATCCTTGTCAGTCAGCTGCTCTTCCCCATTCCACAGCCTCTCCTGTGTGACAAATGGGAGGAGTCTCTCTCTGGAGGTGTGAGAGGCTGAGCTGCTGACCAGGATTACGCTATGCTGCAACTGTAGAGAGAGAGGTGGGGGGAACAGCCAGACAGATGTCTTCTACGGTGGGAAGAGGAGATACCATGGAAGAAAGGGATATTAAGAGGGAAGAGGAGATACTGGGGTTGGGAAAAGAGTTAATCAGGGGAAAGAGGATATTGCAGTGTGGAGAGAAACTGTGGTGGTGAAAGATGATACTTTGGAGGGGGAGAGGAGTTACTGAAGGGGAGTGTATATTCTTGGGGGGAGGTTATACCATGGGGAGAGTTTATACTGGAGGAGTCTGCTGTACATTGACCACCTCTCTTTAATTGAGATCTAAATTAGCGATGCAGATACTTTCATTTAACTAATTCACAGAAGCAGGAAAGTCTATAATATCGTCAATTATGCCCTTCACAGATATAGACTAAAATAATAATTCTTTATTAAGATCCTTTTTTTAAAAAACATATATGGGCTATTTTAAACACACATAACATAAAGACAAAAGGATATCACAATATCCCTTCCGTACAACAAATCTCTGATTTTTATCACGAGATTCTTAGGAATCCAGATAGTGATGTATGACTGAATCACCGTATGATGTTTACAAGTAGTGTATATAATCACGAATAGATCAGTTGGTATGATCGAAGAGATACAGGTGAGCTCATAGGCTCAGATTCGTATTATGTTTGCAAGTAGTGTATATAGTCACGAATATATCAGTTGGTATGATCAAGAAATGCAGATAAGCTCATAGGCTCAGACTCAGATCAGTTAGTATGATCAGAGAAGTGCAGATGAGTTTATAGGTTCGGGCTCGACGCGTTTCCCCACCAATACGTGGTTCATCAGGAGAAAACCATGTATTAGGCTGACTACTTGTGTTAGTATACACAGTTTTATACTGTGTGATAGACAGAGGTCACTTAGTGATGATCAGGTAAGTTTTATCAACCACTGAGAATAAATGGAGCCATCAGAGCCACAGGCGCTGCATCTCTTTTTATCATCTTTATTATTTTTATTATTTGATCTATCTCTATCAACCCTGATAACTCTGAACTAATAGATAGGCATTCAGAACCATTAGCGCACTTTTTCTTGAGAAAGGAACGCTTTAAGTATTCCAGTTATTGAACTGGTTAAAGGATTAGTGCTCTAAATATTGGCATAGACTGATCCTTACTTATGCTACCGCTGACTGTGCATATGATCCAGATGACCCCCTAAGGGATCAATGGATGCTATGCACCTTTTACAGGAGATACTTTCATTTGGGACATAGTTTCAAAAACTTACAACACAGACTTTGGAAACTTGGCAACACTGTCTCAACTTGCCGACTCTTGGGGAATAAAATACGGTCTCTAACTACATAGCAGACTCTTTGTATAATCACAGTCTCTTTATAAATTAAGCAGACATGGTGCAACTCCGCGGACACTCTCAACAGTTTTCAATGGTATGCACTCATAGTCTTTAATGGTGGGCTTGCACTCTCTCAGCAATAGAGAAGTTCCATGACTAGAGCTGCCAAAACTACAGCTGTCTAGCTGAAGGGGCAGTGCTCAGATTTTGTTACAGGTTTGCCTCGAATTTCACCCTATGCATTGTACATAGTGAAATGTGTGGTGAAAATCTACAGAACAAATTGACATACTGCAGATTTAACTCCTGCACTGCATTGTCAGTTTCCACACAAATATTTTTCCCCAGCGTGTGGATGAGATTTGTGAAAATTTCATCCACTTTGTTACTACTGTACACAAATCATTACTAGAAAGGGTTCTTAACCGTTAGAGTAGTAAAACTATGGAGTGCCCTAGCTCAAGAGATATTAATGGCCGATAAAAAAAAAAAAAGAATAAAAAGGTAGATGCTTATTCAATGAAAAATTGCTATGATGGTTATAATTAATTTATCAATTAATGATATGTACAGTAGGTCACCTAAAAAAGGTTACGCTTGATGAATATGTGCCTTTTTTCAATCTAAAATATCTGCATAACTATATAACATGGGAGAGTGACCTCTAGTGCTCCACATTACCAACATTTCCTCCCAGGCATCTGCAACATTCAAAGTCACAGAAAGTGACTGGGTCTCCCTTAGTGACCGGCCCATTGTGTTTTTACGTCCTGCAGCTGCGGGCTTAATACATCGTGGCTGCTTGCTGTTTCTTACAGCCGACACCCAGTGGCAACAGCTCCAATAAGCCACGGAGCTGTTAACCCTTTAAATCTCCTGAGCAATGTTCGGGGGTCCTGTACGGCCCCCCGTGATAAGATCGCAATGGGCCGTGTGGGTGTCATGGCAGCCAGGAGACTTCTGAAAGGCCCCAGGGCTGTCATGACAAAATGCCTGTCAGATTGCACTATATAATGTAATGCTATAGCATTACATCATATTGCAAGAGCGATCAAAGCATCGCAAGTTGTTGTCCTCTCTAGGGACTAAATAAAAAGTAAAAATAAGATCAGTAAAGTTTTACTAAATTATTTTTTAAAAAGTAATAAAAGTAAAAAAAAAATACATATTTGGTATTGCTGCATCCATAAAAGTCTGATCTATCAAAGTAACACATTATTTACCCGACACGATTAACGTTGTCTCCAAAAAAAAGCAATAAAAAGCGATCAAACAGTCATATGTATTCTAAAATAGTACCAATGCAAACTACAGGACGTCATGCAAAAAATGAGCCCTTGCACAACTATGTCGACAGGAAAGTAAAAAGCTATTGCGCGCAGAAGATGACAGCAGAAAATAATTTAAAAAAATTAAATATCTTTAAAAAAAAATACAAACAGTACAGCAAAAACTATATAAGTTTGGTATCATAGTAATCACACTGACCCACAGAATAAAGTTATCATATCATTTTTGTTGCAGTTTGTGCATTGTAGAAACAAGACGATCCGAAAGATGGCGGAATTTCATTTCTTTCCATTTCTCTCCACTTAAAATGTTTTCAGTACATTATATGGTACATTAAATAGTCCCATTGGAAAATACAACTTGTCTGGCAAAAAACAAGCCCTCATACAGCTACGTTAATGGATAAATAAAAAGGAGTTATTATTTTTTAAAAAGGGGGGAGATAAAACGAAAATGGAAAAAAAAGTTTGGTCACTAATGGGTTAAGCTAAGGCAATTCCAGGTAAAAGGTATGTGTCCAACTTTGTAATTTATTTAGTGAGGTCTATTCCTGACTGTTTGCAGCTAGGATCATGGTTAGGGCTCCGTCACATGGGCTCCCGTACACCGGTGCCGATGCGCCCGTGTGACTGACAGTTAGAAGATGGCCGTACCTGAACACGGCCGTCTCTCTGCAGCGCTGATGAAAGAACACATGACCGGCAATGTAGCCGGTCACATGTTCTTTCCTCCGGCGCTGCAGAGAGACGGCCGTCCTCAAGTAAGGCCGTCTGCTAACTGCAGTAACATGGGCGCCGATGCGCCCGTGTAACTAGGCCCTTAAGCTGTACAGCAGGCAGTGCACACAAGATGCCCACAGAATCAGACAGATTTGGAGTACTTTTGCAAGAAAGAATTGGAAAAGATTGCCAAGACAAGATACATCATGCTGATAAATATCTACCCAAAAATACTGACTGGTGTCATAAAGTCTAGAGTGCATCAACAAAGTCTAATTTTTGGGGTAGTTTCACAAGCGTGTGCATACAAAGGTGCATATCCCTGTACGCGCAAAAACACGTGTGTATGAAGGTCCGTGCATTGCCTGCAATGGAGCCGCGGCTGCTGCCCGCGGCTCCATTGAAGGCAATGGTCTGTCGACACCTGGTAATTGTTTTTCAGGGAAAAGCTTTAAATATAATCTCTTCCCTAAAAAACAAGAATTTTAGTGAAAAAAGCCAAAAAAAAAATACTTACCTGTCCACCACTGCCATGTCCCTCGCAGATGAAGAACACGTCTGCCGCATGCGGCAAATGCTTTCTTCATTCCCCAAGGAAAAAGAATTCCCTCCTGCACCTGCCACATTTGTGATAGATGCAGCAAAGGAATTTTTCATCCCTGCGGGGAATAAAGAATTCCCTACCACAGCTTTCACAGATGACAGCTGTGGTAGGGGACCCAGCTGCTGGCATCCTGCAATTGTTTTTCAGGGAAGGGCTTTAAATATAAACCCTTCCCTGAAAAACAAGGAAACGTGGTGTAAAAAATAATAAACACCACTTACTTACCTTCCTTCAGCTGCCGGGGCTCAGCCGCATCCTCTCAGCGCTGTCCCCGGCTCTCCAATGCAGTTCTTTCAGCAAGCGGGGATTTAAAGATGCTGAAAGAGCTACTTCTGATTGGCTGAGGTGCTTAGCTAATCACAGACAGCTGCTTCTGATTGGCTGAGCACCTTAGGTGGAAATAAATCTGAAATGATAAATCTTTGTCAGATTTTTTTATCATGACTAAACCTGGCATGTTAACAGGGGTGTAGACTTTTTATATCCACTGTAAATTTTACAATGACTACAGATTTTGGGTAACATTGTCATTCCCAGATTAAAAGACCTGCAGATTTAAAAGGGTTTGTTCGAGATATTAAAGGAATTATGTCGCTAGAATATCGAAAATTAGGAGCCACCGTATTGCCATGCATCACATGGCACACAACATAAATATACCTGTGTAAAAAGGAAAAGCTGTATAACAACTTAAAAACTCACTTTTAAGCATTGGCACCCTGTTTGTAAAACGACTCACCTCAAGCCATGGAGGTGGGCCGCCAGCATCCCAAGTCACACAGTTCTGCCTTTGTTCACTCCCCCTCTTTTGCCCAGCCGCCACCTCTAGCTGCTGAAATCACGGCAGTGAAGTCTTGCGCATGATGTATAACAACCCTATAGTACCCAAAGTCACATGATTCTGCCTTTGTTCATGCCTTTCCTTTAGTCATCTGCCCACTCTACCTGCTGACACTTTTGGTGAAATATTGCACTTACATTGTGCATCTCTCCTGAGCACTTTCTCCTGGAGGACCTGGTGTGTCAGCAAATATGCAGTGCGTCATTGTAGTCGAGGCGTAGACACCTCACCCTCAGTGCACATGTCTGCTTTCAAGTGGGGCCGATGTGACTGACAGCTATAGTGGTCTCCTGATTGGACACAACAGCTGTCAATCAGACACTGTGTGGGACTCTGCCCTGAATTGATTCTGAATTTTTCCCTTACTGTATGATATTATCCTCTGCTGATCTGCAGCATTTAAATTGAATAAATTAAGGAGAATCATCCAACTTCTACAGAGGTAATGCAGGGAAGGAAATTCACAAAAACGATCACTGTACACACTAAAACATACCAAACATGTAAGCAACAAAGGGAAAAAAGGGACTTAGACCCTACACCAACAACAGGCAACCAAATACCAATTGTACAAGACAAGACAGAATATAAATAAGTACCAGGTATTAGTTGGTACTTTGGCCAAAGTACCTAAGATCACAAGCCCATGTCAAGGGTCCTCGTGATCCTGCTAGTCCCTAGACTAACAAGACAACTAAATCGAGAAAAGGGAAACCCTGCCTGTAAGTGGGCAGATCATCCCAATAAGGATGGCCCCACGCTGGAATCAACTAACAAGTCATAGTTCACACCAGGTGTCTGCACACCAGTAAAAACACATACTCTGAACAAGTCATAGTTCACACCAGGTGTCTGCACACCAGTAAAAACACATACTCTGAACAAGTCATAGTTCACACCAGGTGTCTGCACACCAACAAACACACACTAAACAAGCCATTGTTCCCACCAGGTGTCTGCACACCAACAAACACACTGAACAAGTCATTGTTCACACAAGGCACACCAACATATAGTGGAGAATCCCACCCAGAACCTTATGTATGCGTACATACACAGAAGCAGGACATATCCACACCCACACACATAAAGGGATGAGTGTCTGACATCACCCATCTGACATAGTGGGAACTATGGTGTCAGACATCACTCATCTGACAGAGTAAAAAGACATCCTATGTCTGGAACCACACTTGACAAAAGGGTAATGGAGCACAGGCCCGCAAACCATACAAGCAGGAGAATCAGGTGTTCAGATCATCTTTAGGGAGAGTGTGGGAGAACTACCAAAACTAACCTCAACTCAAACAAGACAGCATGCATGACTCCAAACACCAAAATTCTGAGAGGAAATGATGAAGAATGAATAATGACAAGTGCTCTCTTGCAAAAGAGGCTGGTATTTATCTATGAGCCTCATGTGGCGCAGAGTGTAAGCTCTCACCTACGACCTGAAGGTTGCAAGTTCGATCCTGTGATTCAGGTAGCCGGCTCAAGGTTGACTTAGCCTTCCATCCTTCTGAGGTTGGTAAAATGAGTACCCAGCTTGGTGGGGGGTAATAAGTAATAATTACCTGAAAGCGCTGCGGAATAAGTTGACGCTATACAAATACCAAGATTTGTTGGCGCTATACAAATACCAGATTGGCTGGCTGCAGAAATTCACACTATCAGCCCCACCAAATCAACCCCACCTGCAGTAGTGTGCTTCTGGAAACTTATAGAACTGCAGATCCCACAAGCAGAACGTGACAGGTATCTAATCTGATGTAATATCACTAGTAATCAAGATAGTAAAAGATTATGTCTAAACCCTTAGCTACCCCAAAAACAAAGGGAGCATTGCTGTGCACAGTGCTGCAGCACTCGTTTCAAGTGAATGGGGCTATGTTTTAGTTCCCTGCACAGAAGATGGCTGAGAGTGTTGCTATGCAAGAAGGATTAGTGGGAATTCCAGCCGTCTGCCATCTACCGATGAGGAGGTGTGGCATATCCTGGTGATATACAGTATCATCACTTATACTGGAAAAGCCTCTTTAAGAATCAGAGCTTGCTTAAAAAGAGGTTTTCCGAGTTATAATATTATGCTTTATGTTTCCCATGCTAAAAAAAAGCAGTCAAGCTTATACTAACCCATCCCAGGTCCATGGAACTCCAGTGCTACATACCATTCATCTCGCTAGGCCTATTTATAAGCTACAGAGGCAGCCTGCAAACAGAGCATCACAGGCTGCTGCAGCCAGTCACAAGCCTCAGTGATCAGCCACTGAGATCTGCTATTGGCTGCAGCAGCCTGTGACAACCCGTTAACAGGTTGACTGTAGCCTATAAACACAGTGACAGAGATGAGAACAAAGGTGTGACACTGGAGATCTGTGAATTCACGACAGGCAGGTATAAGCTTTTTTGCTATTTTTTAAATGGGAAGAAAAAAAAGTAAAGTATTTTAACTCGGAAACCCCTTTTGTGTATGTTCCCATGTAGTGGAAAACGGACAATCTGCACCAAATTTTGTATCAGAACCGCAACAGAAAACATGTCAAAATCTGCACCTATGGCAGATGAATATAAATTGCAAGGCCACTCTCACACAGACGTCTGTTAAAATGCTGCATTTTAACGCGTTTTTGAATGGCATTTTCAAACATGTTCAATAGCGTTTGGCAGCATTTTTTAATGCACCCCATTATTACAATGGTTGATGAGGTGCGTTAAAAAGCATTAAAAAGGTGTTTGAAATGCTGTGCTAAACACTTTTGAAATGCTGCGCATCTGGAAATGTACCCTTAAGGCTACCTACATACGGGCAAGTGCACTATCAGGCTGAGAAACTCGTCCCAATATCGCGCACACCCGTCCGCATTTTCACGCTGATGCGAGGCGGTTTTCTGGCAAAAACGCCTCTCATCACTTCTGTGAAGTCCGATCCTCCGGCGTGGCGTTAGAGGATCGGCAAGTGTCTTAATGGGAATCTCTGCATCGCATTTGTGTGAACATCGTGCGATGTGTTTTATTGTCCCATCAAAAGCAATGGGTTCCAAGAAATGCAAAAAGATAGGATTAGAGATGAGCGAGCACCAAAATGCTCGGGTGCTCGTTACTCGGGACAAAATTCCCGCGATGCTAGAGGGTTCGTTTCGAATAACGAACCCCATTGAAGTCAATGGGCGACCCGAGCATTTTTGTATTTCGCCGATGCTCGTTAACGTTTCCATGTGTGAAAATCTGGGCAATTCAAGAAAGTGATGGGAACGACACAGCAACGAATAGGGCAGGCGAGGGGCTACATGTTGGGCTGCATCTCAAGTTCCCAGGTCCCACTATTAAGCCACAATAGCGGCAAGAGTGGGCCCCCCCCTCCCAACAATTTTTACTTCTGAAAAACCCTCATTAGCAATGCATACCTTAGCTAAGCACCACACTACCTACAACAAAGCACAATCACTGCCTGCATGACACTCCACTGCCACTTCTCCTGGGTTACATGCTGCCCAACCCCCCTCCCCCCTGCACGACGCAGTGTCCACAGCGCACACCAAAGTGTCCCTGCGCAGCCTTCAGCTGCCCTCATGCCACACCACCCTCATGTCTATTTATAAGTGCGTCTGCCATGAGGAGGAACTGCAGGCACACACTGCAGAGGGTTGGCACGGCTAGGCAGCGACCCTCTTTAAAAGGGGTGGGGCGATAGCCCACAATGCTGTACAGAAGCAATGAGAAATATAATCCTGTGCCACCGCCATCAGGAGCTGCACACGTGGGCATAGCAATGGGGAACCTATGTGCCACACACTATTCATTCTGTCAAGGTGTCTGCATGCCCCAGTCAGACCGGGCTTTTTAATTCATAGACACAGGCAGGTACAACTCCCTATTGTGAAGTCCCTGTGGACCCACAGCATGGGTGGGTGCCAGGAAGCCACCAGCGGTACATAAAAATATCCCATTGCATTGCCCAACACAGCTGAGGTAGTAATGTCGTGCTTAATGCAGGTGGGCTTCGGCCCACACTGCATGCCCCAGTCAGACTGGTAATATGTACCTTAACAGTAACCGCGTTGGTGGTAATGTGGTGGTGACTGCGGACCTAGTAGCGCGGTTTTATTTTGTTGGTTTTCGGAATGTGGCCAGGATTAAGTGGGCCGTGGCGGGGGATGTTTTTGAGGCACTACGTGTCCTCTCCACGTGTCCGTGGTTATATGCACCTTAACAGTAACAGCGTTGGTGGGAAATGGCCTCGCCGCCATCATGTCTTTGGGAAGCCTCTGTTTCCACACCCCAGAGACATACCATTAGCAGCGGTATAGGCAGAGCCCATAATTAGTAACATTTCAGCCGTAGCATTAGGACAGGCCCCACTAACATATCACTAGCAGCATTATAGGGGGAGCACAGTATTAGTTCCATTTCAGTAATAGTAGCACTCAAGACAGGCCCCAGTAACAATTCCGAAGCAGCAGTATAGTGGGAGCGCAATCTTCGTTCCATTTCAGTAATAGTAGCACTCAAGACAGGCCCCAGTAACAATTCCGAAGCAGCAGTATAGTGGGAGCGCAGTCTTCGTTCCATTTCAGTAATAGTAGCACTCAAGACAGGCCCCAGTAACAATTCCGAAGCAGCAGTATAGTGGGAGCGCAGTCTTCGTTCCATTTCAGTAGCTGCAGTATAGAAAAGGCCCAAGTTACATTTATGTAGCTAAAGTGTAGGCCAACCCCACACACCTTTCTGTACCATGAGTGCAGGCGAAGAACATAGAAATTGCTATGATTACACTGTAGGTGAGTGCCCAAAAAAATTGGTGTACCAACAGTACTAATGTACCTCAGTAAAAATTGGCCATGCCCAACCAAGATGGCAGGTGAAACCCATTAATCGCTTTGGTTAATGTGGCTTAAGTGGTAACTAGGCCTGGAGGCAGCCCAGTTTAACGAAAAATTGTTTCAAGTTAAAGTTCCAACGCTTTTAAGAGCGTTGAAACGTATAAAAAATTTTTAGAAAAATTATATGAGTGAGCCTTGTGGCCCTAAGAAAAATTGCCCGTTCAGCGTGATTACGTGAGGTTTCAGGAGGAGGAGCAGGAGGAGGAGGAGGAATATTATACACAGATTGATGAAGCAGAAATGTCCCCGTTTTGGATGGTGAGAGAGAACGATGCTTCCATCCGCGGGTGCAGCCTACGTATTGCTTAGGTATCGCTGCTGTCCACTGGTGGAGAAGAGAAGTCTGGGGAAATCCAGGCTTTGTTCATCTTGATGAGTGTTAGCCTGTCGGCACTGTCGGTTGACAGGCGGGTACGCTTATCTGTGATGATTCCCCCAGCCGCACTAAACACCCTCTCTGACAAGACGCTAGCCGCAGGACAAGCAAGCACCTCCAGGGCATACAGCGCTAGTTCAGGCCACGTGTCCAGCTTCGACACCCAGTAGTTGTAGGTGGCAGAGGCGTCACGGAGGACGGTCGTGCGATCGGCTACGTACTCCCTCACCATCCTTTTACAGTGCTCCCGCCGACTCAGCCTTGACTGGGGAGCGGTGACACAGTCTTGCTGGGGAGCCATAAAGCTGTCCAGGCCCTTAAAGACTGTTGCACTGCCTGTGCTGTACATGCTGCTCGATCTTCGCACCTCCTCTGCTACCTGGCCCTCGGAACTGCGCCTTCTGCCACTAGCGCTGTCGGGTGGGAATTTTACCATCAGCTTGTCCGCAAGGGTCCTGTGGTATAGCAACACTCTCGAACCCCTTTCCTCTTCGGGAATGAGAGTGGGAAGGTTCTCCTTATAGCGTGGGTCGAGCAGTGTGTACACCCAGTAATCCGTAGTTGCCAGAATGCGTGTAACGCGAGGGTCACGAGAAAGGCATCCTAACATGAAGTCAGCCATGTGTGCCAGGGTACCAGTACGCAACACATGGCTGTCTTCACTAGGAAGATCACTTTCAGGATCCTCCTCCTCCTCCTCCTCCTCCTCCTCAGGCCATACACGCTGAAATGATGACAGGCAAGCAGCATGGGTACTGCCAGCAGTGGGCCAAGCTGTCTCTTCCCCCTCCTCCTCATCCTCCTCATGCTCCTCCTCCTCCTCCTGAACGCGCTGAGATATAGACAGGAGGGTGCTCTGACTATCCAGCGACATATTGTCTTCCCCCGGCTCTGTTTCCGAGCGCAAAGCGGCTGCCTTTATGCTTTGCAGGGAACTTCTCAAGATGCATAGCAGAGCAATGGTGACGCTAATGATTGCAACATCGCCGCTCACCACCTGGGTAGACTGCTCAAAGTTTCGAAGGACCTGGCAGATGTCTGCCAACCAGGCCCACTCTTCTGAAAATAATTGAGGAGGCTGACTCCCACTGCGCCGTCCATGTTGGAGTTGGTATTCCACTATAGCTCTACGCTGCTCATAGAGCCTGGCCAACATGTGGAGCGTAGAGTTCCACCGTGTGGGCACGTCGCACAGCAGTCGGTGCACTGGCAGTGTAAACCGATGTTGCAGGGTCCGCAGGGTGGCAGCGTCCGTGTGGGACTTGCGGAAATGTGCGCAGAGCCGGCGCACCTTTACGAGCAGGTCTGACAAGCGTGGGTAGCTTTTCAGAAAGCGCTGAACCACCAAATTAAAGACGTGGGCCAGGCATGGCACGTGCGTGAGGCTGCCGAGCTGCAGAGCCGCCACCAGGTTACGGCCGTTGTCACACACGACCATGCCCGGTTGGAGGCTCAGCGGCGCAAGCCAGCGGTCGGTCTGCTCTGTCAGACCCTGCAGCAGTTCGTGGGCCGTGTGCCTCTTATCTCCTAAGCTGAGTAGTTTCAGCACGGCCTACTGACGCTTGCCCACCGCTGTGCTGCCACGACGCGCGACACCGACTGCTGGCGACGCGCTGCTGCTGCTGACACATCTTGATTGCGAGACAGAGGTTGCGTTGGAGGAGGAGGAGGAGGAGGAGGAGGGTGCTTTAGTAGAGGAAGCATACACCGCCGCAGATACCACCACCGAGCTGGGGCCTGCAATTCTGAGGGTGGGTAGGACGTGAGCGGTCCCAGGCTCTGACTCTGTCCCAGCCTCCACTAAATTCACCCAATGTGCCGTCAGGGAGATGTAGTGGCCCTGCCCGCCTGTGCTTGTCCACGTGTCCGTTGTTAAGTGGACCTTGGCAGTAACTGCGTTGGTGAGGGCGCGTACAATGTTGCGGGAGACGTGGTCGTGCAGGGCTGGGACGGCACATCGGGAAAAGTAGTGGCGACTGGGAACTAAGTAGCGCGGGGCCGCCGCCACCATCATACTTTTGAAGGACTCCGTTTCCACAACCCTATACGGCAGCATCTCAAGGCTGATAAATTTGGCTATCTGGACGGTTAACGCTTGAGCGTGCGGGTGCGTGGCGGCGTACTTGCGCTTTCGCTTAAACACTTGCGCTAGCGACGGCTGGACGGTGCGGTGCGACACATTGCTGGATTGGGCCGAGGACAGCGGAGGTGAGGGTGTGGGTGCAGGCCAGGAGACGGTAGTGCCTGTGTCCTCAGAGGGGGGTTGGATCTCAGTGGCAGGTTGGGGCACAGGGGGAGGGGCAGCGGTGCAAACCGGAGGCGGTGAACCGCCTTCGTCCCACCTTGTGGGGTGCTTGGCCATCATATGTCTGCGCATGCTGGTGGTGGTGAGGCTGTTGGTGGTGGCTCCCCGGCTGATCTTGGCGTGACAAAGGTTGCACACCACTGTTCGTCGGTCGTCAGGCGTCTCTGTGAAAAACTGCCAGACCTTAGAGCACCTTGGCCTCTGCAGGGTGGCATGGCGCGAGGGTGCGCTTTGGGAAACAGTTGGTGGATTATTCGGTCTGGCCCTGCCTCTACCCCTGGCCACCACACTGCCTCTTGCAACCTGCCCTGCTGCTGCCCTTGCCTCCCCCTCTGAAGACCTGTCCTGAGTAGGCGTTGCAAACCAGGTGGGGTCAGTCACCTCATCGTCCTGCTGCTCTTCCTCCGAATCCTCTGTGCGCTCCTCCCTCGGACTTACTGCCCTTACTACTACCTCACCGATAGACAACTGTGTCTCATCGTCATCGTCCTCCTCACCCACTGAAAGGTCTTGAGACAGTTGCCGGAAGTCCCCAGCCTCATCCCCCGGACCCTGGGAACTTTCCAATGGTTGGGCATCAGTGACGATAAACTCCTCTGGTGGGAGAGGAACCACTGCTGCCCAATCTGAGCAGGGGCCCGAGAACAGTTCCTGGGAGTCTTCCCGCTCCTGAGCATGTGTCATTGTAGTGGAGTGAGGAGGCTGGGAGGAAGGAGGAGCAGCAGACAGAGGATTCGGATTTGCAGCAGTGGACGGCGCAGAACTGTGGGTGGACGATAGGTTGCTCGAAGCACTTTCTGCCATCCACGACAGGACCTGCTTACACTGCTCATTTTCTAATAAAGGTCTCCCGCGTGGACGCATGAATTGTGCGATGAATGTCGGTACGCCAGAAACGTGCCTCTCTCGTAATCGCGCAGCAGTCGGCTGCGATACACCCTCACTTGGCCCTCCGCGTCCTCGGCCGCGTCCACGTCCTCTAGGCCTACCCCTATCCCTCAGCATGCTGTATTACCAGTGATTTGATTTCCCAGGCAGGAAATAAATTGGCGCAAGCCTGCAGGCCAAATATACTTTTTTCCCTTTTTTTTAAAAGGAAAGGCCCACTGCGTCTATTCAATGAATAATAAGTTTAATAACTGTGTTGTGCCCCTGCAAATGTGTCACAGAACTTTAGTGTTGCAGAGTTATTAACTACAGCTGAGCAAGGAATTTCACAGGCAGGAAAGAAAGTGGCGCAAGCCTGCTATAAAACGTAGCTGGTTGCGTCTGATTTTTTTACGTTCTCCACGCAGCACACACGTACCCAGAGCCCCGAGGACTGTCAGAGGCAGGCCAAATATACTTTTTTCCCTTTTTTTTAAAAGGAAAGGCCCACTGCATCTATTCAATGAATAATAAGTTTAATAACTGTGTTGTGCCCCTGCAAATGTGTCACAGAACTTTAGTGTTGCAGAGTTATTAACTACAGCTGAGCAAGGATTTTCACAGGCAGGAAAGAAAGTGGCGCAAGCCTGCTGTAAAACGTAGCTGGTTGCGTCTGATTTTTTTACGTTCTCCACGCAGCACACACGTACCCAGAGCCCCGAGGACTGTCAGAGGCAGGCCAAATATACTTTTTTCCCTTTTTTTTAAAAGGAAAGGCCCACTGCGTCTATTCAATGAATAATAAGTTTAATAACTGTGTTGTGCCCCTGCAAATGTGTCACAGAACTTTAGTGTTGCAGAGTTATTAACTACAGCTGAGCAAGGAATTTCACAGGCAGGAAAGAAAGTGGCGCAAGCCTGCTGAAAAACGTAGCTGGTTGCGTCTGATTTTTTACGTTCTCCACGCAGCACACACGTACCCAGAGCCCCGAGGACTGTCAGAGGCAGGCCAAATATACTTTTTTCCCTTCTTTTTAAAAGGAAAGGCCCACTGCATCTATTCAATGAATAATATATGTCTTCTGGCCCTGCCTAATCAATTCTGTCCCTGTAGTATTAATGCAGGGTGCAATGCTCTGCACAGCCGATTTTGAGAAGAAAAAAAAATGCAACACAGCTAACAGCAGCCTGCACAGTACTCCACACGGTTAAATGTGGCCCTAGAAAGGACCGTTGGGGTTCTTGAAGCCTACACTAACTCCTAACACTCTCCCTGCCTAACCACCACTTCTGTCCCTAATACAGGGTGCAATGCTCTGCACAGCCGATTTTGAAAAAAAAAAAAAATATATATATACACTGCTAACAGCAGCCTGCACACGGGTAGATGTGGCCCTAAGAAGGACCGTTGGGGTTCTTGAAGCCTACACTCACTACAAACACTCTCCCTACAGCAACTCCAACACAACTGGACTTTCCCTCAGCTAACTCACAAGGCATCTGAGGCGAGCCGCGGGAGGGGCCGCTTTTTATACTCCGGTGACATCTGATCTCCCCAGCCACTCACAGCAGAGGGGTGGTATAGGGCTGGAACAACACAGGAGGAAGTTGTAATGCCTTCCCTGTCTTTCAATTGGCCAGAAAAGCGCGCTAACATCTCAGAGAGGAAACTGAAAGTAACCGGAACATCGCGTGGTACTCGTTACGAGTAACGAGCATCCCGAACACGCTAATATTCGCCCGAATATCAAGCTCGGACGAGTACGTTCGCTCATCTCTAGATAGGATATGCCGCTCATGTATAGGACTCCATTCAAAAGAATGGGTCCAGATTTGTGCGCGTTTTGTGCGTCTCACAACATAGGAATCTCACATGAGTTTCTCGGCCAAATGAAAATGGCCGAAGCAAGATACTTTTCGACACTTCAATACTGTGCAGTCAACGCTAGCTAGTAGTCCAAGTTGAAGGTAAATAGTGTAAACTCATGCGTGTGCACTACACAGATGATTCACTTCACGCAAATATTCATCTCAACAAGGGAATCTGTAAGGCAGGGAAGAGGCAAACATACATACTGAACACATATTTACTTGATCCCTTCTAGTAGAGGAAGCCCATAGTATTACCACATACCTGATTTCCAATAAAGATACTGATGCCGTACCCCACATACTGTAGCTAATGTAGTTTATGTCCTATAAACATTAGTTTTATGCAGTACAGATGAAGGCAGAAGCATAAAGCTGAAAATGATTGATTTCAATAAATTGTGCCTATTAAAAGTTACAAAATGAATACATAGTAATAAATCAAAAACAAATTATTATGTGAAAGTTCCATGACCTTGTAATACACTCAGATAATGTAAAGTCTACATTGCGTATAGAATGCATACAACATGGTTGCTCTGTTAATCTGTACTGATCACTTATTAGACGCATTTAAACTGTAGGGCTCCAGTTTAACTACATTTTTATAGACTTGTATAAAAGGAGAGAGTACTTGTTGCATAGTCAGATGCTAGAAAGTCAATTCACATAAAAATAGGTACAGCATAAGATTTTGTGAAGCGTGTTTAAACTACCATAAGTCAAGCTAGTAAAGATGGCCCCCGAGTTGGAGGATTTAGAATGATCTTTACTATGTTGAAACCTAATATACATGAGAATTGAAATGCATGTAAAGCCACAGAGGCTGGCGTTACATAAACTTTCATGTTACTAGAGCTCCTATAATCTAGGGAGTACCACACACACTTCGCAATCAGCTTTATTTCTGCTGAAATAAATGTTGATATTTATTCAAAAAATGAAATATGTTTTTAAGCAAATTGTTGTGATAAAAATGAATATTTGATAAAATTACTCTAGTAATTGAAAAAGCAGTATTCTCCATGATAGTCCTTTAGAATACACTAATGATGGTGCAATAATAAGTGTAAGGCCTCCTTCCCACGAGCGTGACGGGCTCCGCCGCGTAATATTACGCAGTGAAGCCCGTCACGGCGCCCCCCAGAGCCCCTATACTTACCAGCGGACGATAGCGTGAAGACGCTTCCCCGCCCACCGCCGTCGCGTCGTGTGACACGCCCACCGCGTCACGTGACGCGGCCGGCAGTGTCACGTGACGCGCCGGCCGCGTCAAATGACGCTGCGGCGGTAGGCGGGGAAGCGTTTTTTCACGCTATCTCCCGCTGGTTACAGCGGGAGATAGCGTGAACGGACGGCTTCCATTGACTGCAATGGAAGCCGTCAGCGCGTACAGCCCGTCCTCACCCGCAGCAAATAGAGCATGCTGCGGGTGAGGACGGGAGAAATCGCGGTGCGTAATTTCGCGGTGGAATTACGCATCGTGAGCATTGTGCTATTAGGTTCAATAGAACCTAATAGCAGGGGGCCACGCAGCGGATTTTTGCCGCGAATTTACGCGGCGTAAATCCGTTCGTGGGAAGACGGCCTAAAGGTTTCTTTTTTGCTACACATTTTCATATACAGTACAAACTTAAAAAGATAATAAAGACTTTTGTAGTCTGGAATATCTCTGAGCTAAAATATAAGGAGGGCACACGTAGTACCGTGTTTCCCCAAAAATAAGACAGTGTCTTATATTAATTTTTGTTCAAAAAGGTTTAACTTTTTTACTTGTATAGCTGCCTGGACATTATTTAAATTGACTTTTTAAATTAACTGTTAGCAGTGCTTAATTTTGTAGTAGGTCTTATATTTCAAGCATCCTCAAAAAGCCTGAAAAATCATTTTGCATCCTCAAAATTCTGGAAAATCATGCTATGTCTTATTTTCAGGGTATGTCTTATTTTCAGGGACACGGGGTAGGTACTCTAAGGACTCCACCATCTTGGGGATCTAGAGGTCTACATCACTGACCCCAGCCTTCTTCCCTTATCGTCGTTTGATGATCCTATCCAAGTGAAGTGATGCCCATGCCATCGTATGGCTCTTTTCAAGCCCAAGGAAGTCACTGGCTTGATTGTCTACTATCAGAAATCGAACCGGGAACCTCAGGCACTCCAGCTGGTGGCTCTCACTGCTGAGCTATCCAGCCTGTAGACATTTCACTCACATGACTTGCAGACTTGTTCCCTGATCCCAGTTACCTAGTTCCTGCCTCCTGGTCCTGACCCCGCCTATGTTCATGATTGCACTTCCTATAAAAGTCTGGCCCTGCCACTCTCTCAGTTTATGATTATTCTGCTTCACAGCACTGTTTGGTCAAGCTCCATGTTGCCTGCTCCTCCGCTATTTCTGCCATACCTCCTGATACTGACTACTGGCTTCCTCTCTGACTACGCTTCCCGCCTCATCCATTTGTACTGCAAACCGAGACCTCCCATTGCTGACCTCTGGCTTTCCATTTGACTGTGTTACCCACCTCATCCATTTGCACTACAAACTGAGACCTCCCATTGCCGACCTCTGGCTTTCCATCTGACTACGTTACCCGCCTCATCCATTTATGCTACAAACTGAGACTTCTCGATAATGACTCCTGGCTAACCTGACTACTCTCTAGTGACCTGCATATCTTCCACATTCCCGTGGCTCCTATGCAGCGCTGGTAAGATGCTACAGTCTACATAGATTTCTGTGAAGACTGTCTGCCTCTCTTAAATGGCTGCAGAAAATTGTGAGGTTTGATCTGGTTTCCAGAGGTGTGGAATAGCAGCTCTCACCAAGTTTAATCTGGTCGTAACAACATTAATCATTATGATGCAGCATTTGAATCTAAAATGGTGATCTCTGCCACTGGTTGGATATTTATATGAAGTGACACAGAATGGTTAGACTATACATTCAATTTATCTATATTTGATTTTTTATATTGTACAGCATTTTCAAACAGAAACATCCTACAAATAATGGGGGGACTTTTGGAAAGTGTATTCTGTCAGTAAGCCCATGGCTCATCATGAACAATTCTGAATTTTGCAACCTTCCTTAAATGGTCAGTAACTTTTCAAACAACCTGTGCTTATTTGATAGCCAGTGTGATAACTAGCAAAGCTTCTAGCTTGCTGTCCACTGTCTGCTCTCAATTGATTCCAACAAATTCTGCCAACACTTCCAACAAATTAATCAAATAAGAATGTCTTCAACAAATACAAAAAATGTTCTTCAGCACATTTAATATCTGAATAAAATTGCATAACTGTTATATTTACTAACCACAAAGTATTAGGTTCTTACCGCATATTTTAATTAAAACATTTCTAAGGCCAACTGCACACATGCAGGTCGCACTACACATGCGGGAGCCCGCAGTGGAATACAACCCTGTGCCCAGCATCTGCGCATATCTGTATTGTTGTCTTCTTTTCTGTACTCTGCATGTCCACACAGCTCACCGTCGAACATGCGCAGTACAGATTTTTTTTTTAAACTCCTGCTTTTTACGTGAAATCTGCTTCCTGTCCACAATGTCAATTGCAAACAGGCTGCAGGTCGGACAGCTTCCATTGACTTCAATGGAAGCCATCCATGCGAAATCCGCAGGAAAATAGAGCATGCTGCGATTTTTTATCCATGGGCAGAAACCGAAATTGGTTTCCGCTCCTGTACATGAAGAATCACTTTTCAATTGCATGGTATGGGCAGTATTTGCTGCGGAATCCGGAGGTGGTTGCTAGCTCCAGTTTCCACAATTCAAATCCACCCGTGTGCATTCATCCTAAGAACTAAGTCATTGCAGGGCGAAATTTTATTATTAATTTCCCCACTATGAATCCTCAATATTGGATGTCAAAATATGTCTTTATGATGTCCACCTAAATGAAGTATAAAGATAGTTGAAGTCTTTCCACACAGTATAGGCTTTTTAAGTCAAAACTGGGGTTGGACCCAAAAACTTTAGAGGGGTTTCCTTTTTTTTATGTAAAACTCTCTTGCGCCAAACATTAATTTATTGAATTACACACAGTGCTGCTGGAGTGACTATTTGGTGTCCAAACAAATCTTCTTGTAACTCATGATATCACTGGGTCTTCTGGTCTCAGTGATATCTTTGTATAGAGGTCACATGGGTTGTTGTTTATCAGCACAGGCCTGTATATGGGACATTACTGATGACATTCTATTTCAGGAAGGCCATTGGCTGCAGTGCTAATGTATATAAACAACTACTGCAGGCAATGTAAACATAGACCACGCGAGAGAACAGGATTGGTGGCAGGCGAGCATCAAGCAGTCAGTACTGTGGGGTTTTTTAAACATCATTCCACTCTCACCAACATTTTATATATCTGGTAAAACTTTTAATTCTGTCTTAACACTTTTCCTCTTCACTCTTAACTTGCGTCTTCACTCTAAGGCCTTAGTCACACG
Source organism: Eleutherodactylus coqui (assembly GCF_035609145.1). Classification (NCBI taxonomy): domain Eukaryota; kingdom Metazoa; phylum Chordata; class Amphibia; order Anura; family Eleutherodactylidae; genus Eleutherodactylus; species Eleutherodactylus coqui. The sequence goes on along the minus strand of NC_089838.1, from coordinate 63,640,903 downwards.
GGTGTTTTTTGCCGCGATTTGCGGATCGCATGACGGATGCGCATCCACAAATCACGTGACCGGGGCCGAAAAATCGCCCGAAAAAACTGCTCTTGGCCGCGTTTCAATAGAAACGGGCCGGAGCTGTCCAGCGCATTGAATTCAATGGAGCCGGCAATACAGCCGGCTCCATTGAAAGCAATGCGCTGCGGGCGATCGCGGGATGAATTGTAAATATATAAGCCCTTCCCTGCAATTCATCCAGTAATGTGTAAAAAAAAAAAATATATATATATATACTTACCTTGTCCCGGCAGACGGAGTTCAGCGCAGCCGGCCTGCAGTGGATGTGAGTGGGTGTGAGTGAGAGCTGCCCCTGATTGGCTCAGCGCTGAGCCAATCAGAGGCAGCTCTCACTCACACCCATTCATGAATTCATGAATGGGTGTGAGTGAGAGCTGCCTCTGATTGGCTCAGCGCTCTATTTTCAGCCATTGAATTTAAAAAATTAACTTTCCATTTACTGACAGCAAACAAAGACCTAAAACCTGTAAAAAATTACAGTAGATTGCTTTATTAGAAAGTCTCAGAACTTTTCATTGAACATTCTTTAGGATTTCTTTTTACAGAAAACTGGGAAACTCCTAAAGTAAAAGTATAAATGGTTATGTGATGTTGGTGAATGAATCCACAGAACAAATGGTGGCAAATATGTACATTTCTTACACTGAATGTACAAAACACGTAATGAGAAATTTAGTCCTCCACTATGCCAATCTTAAACCAAAACTGTTGGATTAACAAGCACCAAGTTTTTTAGCAGGTGCACACATTGTAATACATTTGGCACATCTTTGGTGGTCTGTGCACCAAATTTTAAGTGTACAGCTACTATGAGCATGCTTAGAGTTGCACTATTATTTATGCCAATTTCTAGTTTAATCTATAGTCAATCTCTAGGACAAACAGTCTTTGCTCTCCAACTAAGGCTGGGCTCACACGGGTGGATCGTATTCCGCATGCGAGAGCCTGGCTGATGACCCTGCGTACCTTATTTTCCTGTATTGTAAATGATCACGGTAGCTCGCCGTTGGTCATGCGCAGTACAGTTTTTTTTCCATATTTGTATATCCACACCCTTGTTAAGCAATGACACAAATGCCTGCAGCCCCTATGCCTGCTGCGATGTTTTTCTCTGCTCGCGGAATACACAATTTGTATCCATGAGTGTGAGCGAAAGTACATGCTTTTCAATGCCTCTGTTTTGCCATGGATCCACCACACGGACGCCGATAGTGGATTCCACAATTGGAATCCGCCTGTGTGAGCCCGACCTAACCATGCCCACTTTCCTTGCCTTTCAAAAGGATCAAGAGAATGAAATTGTTACAAATTTTAGTGTAAAGAATGCATGCGCCAAAATCTTCTATGCCAGAAAGGTGATGTAAATCACTTAATAAATCCCCACCATGATTTTCTACTTTTTTAACCTGACAACTGGTATGTAAATAAGGTGATCCCAGTTTTAGCATAAATTAGTATTCATTAAATTTAAACATTATTGGACAGGTGTGGGATTTCATGCAGATTTTTTCTGAACAAAGCCAACTAGCTTCTAGAGTTTGGTAGTCCATCTCCTATATACTTGCCATTAGCTCATTGAAGCTATACAACATTTACAAATCCACAGTGGAATTTTTTCACAGGGCAATACATAGATTAGTTTTCATGGAATCCAATAAGGATTTGAGAATCTGGATTCTCAACAACTTCGTTATCTCAGCTTGTAACCTTGTAATTTGAGTGTTTTGCTACTTAATTTTAGAACACACATGTTTTATGTTTCGTGGGGATGTAACCTCTCAGTATATTACTTTGTGTTCTCCTCCCACCTATCCACAGGTGAGCTAGTAATTGTTCCCTATAAAATTTGCTTATAAAATTCTGAAATTGGAGAACTGAGGAGCCTTTCTCTTAAAAGGCAAATGAAATACATATTATAATTTGAAACTGCTAGTCTGAAACTATCAATTTTGCTTATAATAATAATCATCTGTATTTACTGTATATAGTGCCAATATATTGTGCAGAAAATAATAGAAACAAATGAACAAACAATAAAATTAAAGGAATGGGGTCCCTGTCTATAACAGCTTACCATCTAAATTGTTATCTTGCTTTCCTAAATTATTATTTATATATTAAGACTCTGATTTAATCTGTTGTATTATTTAGAAACTATGTTTGATAAATATATGTAGCTTAATATATATTAGGCCTGGCTCACATGGCCGTATGTGGAATCCCCTTGTAGAGGCCAACACTGGAATCCAGTTGTAAGCCTGCCATGAACCTGCGTACGGCTAGCCATTGCAGTCTAGCAGGCCTACGACACCCAAAACATCCTCGGGCTCGCATATTTGGCGCCGGCGCTTGGGAGGAGCCCAGCTGGAACCCTCTTTCAGTGATCCAGAGGAAGCCCCTGAAAGGAAAGAGCTGCCACCGCGACCCCGCACTGTTCTCCCTAGCTGCAGAGGAGCAGCCAGACCCCTTTCAAGGCCCTATCAGAGTGGGGAGCTGTCACAGTCAACTTGACCTATTAGGCCAAAACATCCCCAGGCTCTCATACTGGGTGCCTGCACTCAGTGGGAGCCCGGCCAGAACCCACCCACTCGGCGGTCCGGCAACGGAGCAGGACTGGAGGCCCCTATTAGTGGTAGTGCTGCTGCTGTTGCCCACCTTCGTTTCCACCGCCTTGCGGACAGGTGAGCGTCGCTGCCACCAGCAGCAATTCCAGACAGTTTCACGTCCAAACAGACTTGTACAGTGGGGCCGGTATTTCCCAGGTCCCTGGGATTTAGCACCACTCTGGTCCCCGGAACACTCTGAAGCCCCATTCCCCTCCAGGCATCCGCCATCCTACAGCAGGGGGACAGGGAAGAGCACCATTCCTGATCTCCATCTACAGCTGTGGGGGACTGGAGGAGAGAGAGTGCATGGAAGAAGAGGGGACATTGCTAGGGATTCTTTCTCCTCATTCCACCTCACTACTTTTGTGTGCCCCTGCAAGTGAAATGCTCCAGCACAGAAGGGGAATGTTGCTCGCTCCGCCCCTGCCTCCCTCAACATCTACTCTTCAGATCAGGCTGCGGGCGCAGCCAGGAAGACCTGCAATGCCACACAAAGCAGCAGGAACCTGCATCAGGTGAAGCACCAGCTGGACGACACTTACACCAGAACTCACAGCTCCTAGAGAGGAGGACTCATCAGTTCCACAACCCCGACCTGACCCTCGTCCCCAAGCTCTGAGACCCCTCAACTGGCTAAAGCCCTGCAGCAACCCCCAGTCTCCTCTACATTTTACCTGTTCACCGGAAGGGTCTGCCTGACCACCAGATGAAGAGCACTGGCGACACTGATCTGTCAGCCCCTAAAACAGCACTGCAGCCTCCCCACAAACTTCACTGTGACAAACCTTTACCAAGGCCAGATGCCAGGGTAGGAGCCACCATAGGCTGCCCCCCTGCTCCATTCAACCTAATTCGCCTCATTTCCTAAAATGGCTGCTTCATTCCATTCTTCATCCATCATGCTTGCCTAATTAATCTGCAAAGAAAGCTTCCTTTCCCCACTGCATGTGCTTCACCATCTGTAATGACTGCATCTACACTCCACTGTTTTTGTCTATGCCTCTGCCTGCTCCATTGTTGCACGTGCCTCATCATTATCATCATCTGCAAAGACTGCATCTCCACTCCACTCATGCTTATGTTTTGCTCCATTTCCTGTATTGACTGCTCCGCTCCTCTATCATTTTCACTTCATCACCTGCAATTGCCTGCTCCACATACACCCTGCCTTACCTACCCAACTGTTCAATCAAGCGTGCTGATTTAGACATGGCCGCTTGACGGGGCAGGAGGCAGGTAGACTCCACTAACACCCTACACATTAACCACCTCATCTCTGCATTAACCTCTATCACTATCCTTACTGCCAGCCTCAATGCTCTCTTCCTTCGCCCATACCAATACACTCCATCTATATTGGCCCTTCCCTCCTCTCCTTACGCATGCACAGCTCCCACGCACTATTCACCTTCCTCAAATGCCTCCACCCCCTCACACCACCAATAATTACCACAGCCACCCTCACAAATCCCCCTATCACCTTCTCACCCTCGCTACCCTACTACTTCTAACTGCCAGGGACATCTTCCCCAACTCTGGTCCACTCCGTACTGCTCCCTACCAAAACCTCACCCCAATCACACCAAACCACCCCCTAGCCCAGCCATTAGCTCACACGCACCCCCCTGCTTTATTCAAATGCACTCTATGGAAGTCAGTCTGTGTGCAACAAACTCCCAACTAACCCCAACCTCTTCACCGCCAAATGTCTCAATCTGCTCACCCTCACTGAAACGTGGATACAGCAGTCTGATTCCACCTCCCCTGCTGCATTGTCCTATGATGATCTGCAGTTTTCCCACACCCCTAGCTTTTAACGTTCACCTCCTCCCTCAGCCTTTTACAACTTTCAGACTCCTCCACTCACAGAGAAGGCAACACTTTCGACCTAATTTTCCTCCACCTCTGCTCTTCCTCTCACTCTGCAAACTCCACCCTCCCACTCTCTAATCACAACCTCCTCTTTATCTCCATCAGGCATGCTAGCATCTCTCCTGATATCCCACCTATTGCACCTCTAGGAACCTCCAGATTGTCCATACCCAACAGTTCGCCGAGACCTTACAGTCCTCCCTGTCTCCCATCTCTCTCCTCCAATGCCCCAATCTGGCTGCCAAACATTACTCCACCACCCTCAGATGTACCCTGGATGAAGCGGCACCCCCCGGGACCCGAGCCATTCACCACAGACTACGGCAACCTTGGCTCACACCTCAAATGTGCTTCATCTGGGGAAATCTAGGTGTGCTGAATGGCAATGGAAAAAATCAAAGCAACCGCAGACTTCCTCAATTCAAATTTAATGCTGAAAACCTACAAGCTCACTCTCCATCTTTCCAACAAATTTCCTTCACCTTCCTTGTCTCCTCACTATCCCACAACACCAACACATTCCACTCCCTACTTAGCCCCAATGAATAGGCCCCATAATGCATCTCAGTGCTGGAGAACTAGCCGCCCATTTTAAAGAAAAAATAGGAAACACCCGAAAAGAAATGTAAAACTACACAGCTAGACCTGATCTCAATCTCTTCAGCACTGTATGCATCACTCACTCACTTTCTATACTAGAACCAATGACAGAGGAAGATGTCTACAGACTGTTTTCCGCAGCTTACCCCACCACCTGCACCAGCAACCCTCTTCCCTCACACCTCCGTGATCTCTTTTTCTGTCTATCATTACCTACTTTACTACAATCTTCAACCTCTCTCTGACCTCTAGCATTTTCCCCTTTCATTCAAACACTCCATCATATCCTCTCTGCTCTAAAAAAGGACTCTTGACCCGACCGATGCTATCAATTACCAACCCATCTCAAACCTCCCCTTCATCTCCAAACTACTAGAATGCTTGGTTTATTCCTGCCTCGCATGCTTTCTCTCCGATAACTCTCTCCTCGACCCCCTCTAGTCTGGCTTCTGCCCAATACACTCGGCCGAAACCGCCCTCACAAAGGTATCAAATGACCTGATGACAGCAAAGTCGAGGAGTGACTACTCCCTACTAATCCTCCTGGACCTTTCTGCTGTGTTTAGCACTGTTGACCATGACCGTATCCTTGCTATGCTTCGCTCTATCAGCCTAAAGGACACTACGCTTTCCTGCTTCTCCTCCTATCTCTTTGACCGCTCATTCAGCATCTCCTTCGCTGGCTCTACCTCTTCTCCATTTCCTCATGCTGTTGGGGTCCCCAGGGCTTAGTCCTCAGTACCCTCCTCTTCTCTATCTATGCAGCCCCAATTGGACAAACCATCCGTAAATTTGGCCTCCAATATAATCTCTATGCTGATGACACCCAGCTATACACCTCTTCCTGAAAAATCTCAGCACCATTCCTCCAAAATATCACTAACTGTCTGTTCGCTGTCTCAAACAACATGTTCTCCCTTTGTCTCAATCTTAACCTCTCAAAAACTGACCTTCTCGTCTTTCAGCCTTCCAGCCGACCTTCCCCAACATCTCCATATCATTATCTGGCACCATCATAACACCCAGACAGAATGCTCGCTGTCTTGAAGTCACACTGGATTCTGGCCTCTCCTTCATCCCCCACATCCATTCTCTGGCCCAAATATGCCACCTGCACCTCAGGAATATTGCTAAAATCCAGCAGTTTCTCACCACGGGAACACTATGGACACTCGTTGTCACCCTTATCCACTCCAGACTCGACTACTACAATTTGCTGCTCAGCATTGGCCTTCCCCGCACCAGACTCTCTCTTCTCCAATCCATACTAAATGCGACACCTAGACTCATTTTCCTATCCAGCCATTTCTCAGATGCCTATGCACTATGCCAGTCACTGCACTGGCTGCCCGTCCATTACAGAACTAAGTTCAAACTCATCACCCTTACCCACAAAGCTCTCCATGGTGCCATGCCATCACACAAACGCCCCTCTAATAATGAACCTCACATGCTCACCTCCAGCAAATCTCTAGAGCAGCACATGTCCTTTGGAACTCACTACCCCAAAACATCTGGACTATCCCAGACGCACAAATCTCCAGAATGTACAAATGCCCTGTGTCTTAAAGCGTGTGCCCTACAAATTTGTCCTCCTAAGCACCCCTGGGTATATCAGATACCTTCCTTCTTGGAAAGGTGCCTAAGCTTTAGGTCTCTGTTCTAAGTCCTCTAAGTCTGTACAAGTGTGTTGTTTGTCCTGATTTGCTGTTCCTGATTTTGGTTTATCCTGCATTAAAGTTTATGCTTTGTTTATTGGACTCCTATACTGAAATCTATGCTGTCTTGCCTGTCCCCGTCTAGTCTCCTGGATTCATCTTAATTCACATGCTCAGTCACTGCGAAGACTGTTCACACGCTAAGTTATGGCATTCTGGTCTACAGCATCAGCTATCACATATTGGGCCATTGCAGATATCCACATTTGACTTTAAAACCCCTTTTTGTGGTAGCTGTGGCTTCTCAGGATCATTGGACTAGCATGGCATTTATATATGAATGGAAAAGTAATTTAATCAGGAAAGTAATAAAACAAAGTTTGTTCAGTTTATCTGTATTCTATCGAACGTTATAGCCAAATAGCCAGAAAAAAAGAAGTACAACTAACTGAGGTTGATAGTAGATTTCCTTCATTTGAATGTAGTCAATGAGCATGAGTGTTTAGAGAGCCAATGAGGTGTCATCTTGTTTTGGCACTGAGCCACTCAGGTCACAGTAGATTTCAGCAATTGATAGTGTGTTATGTGATTGTTATCAAGTCGTTTGGTGTTTTTTGTGTTCTTTCATTTGAGCTTGTAAATCATAATAAAATGAAAGAAATGGTGCAAACAGTTGACTGATCACCCAGGAAATTACGTAAAATAATACTATTGAGTGAACAAGGATACAATTATGAAGACATTAGCAGAAATACTGGTGGAAACGTAACCAAAGGTGGCATTTCACATTTTTGAAGGGGTAAAAGGAGACTCAGTCACTACAAAACCAGACTGGTAAAAGCAGGAAAAGGTGCACAACAGCAAGAGATGATAGAAAAATGCAGAGATGGTGCCTAAGTGACAGAGAAAAATCACCTGGGTGTATACAAGAGGAAATGGCGCAATGCAATGTGAAGGTGTGTGCACAGACTGTTTGGCGCAGACTGCAGGAATTTTGTCTAAATGCTAGAATTTCACGAAAAAAGCCATTTTTATCTCTCAAACAAAGGCTGAAAAGATTAAACTGGGGTAAAATCCATGTTAACTGGACAACGGAACAATGGAACAGTGTTATTTTGAGCAATGAGACCAAAATCTTCCTGTTTGGTAGTGATGGCATAAAATATCTAAAGAGAAGAACCAGAGATGATTTGCATCCTGCTAGCATTTCACCAACCGTGAAACACCCAGTTAGTGTTATTATCTGGGGTCGTATGACAGCAAAAGGTGTGAGCAGAATTTGTGTGATTAATGGGAATATAAATGCCTCAAAATACATAAATGAAATACTCGACCCCAAACTGAAGCCTCCCGCACATGATCTTTTCCAAGATAATGAAGCATTTATATTTCAACAGGATTCAGCTCCATGCCATGTTGCTGCTATGGGCAAAATTGGATTCAAAATAATCATATTCCACTGCTGGTGTCAGAACTGGCAACTCTCGGGGCCTCTGTGCCCGCACTGCCAGTCCTACCACCCGGGTTGCAGGAGTGCGGCGCAGGGGAGCCCCAGTTATAGTGATATTCCCTGGCCGCTGTAACTCTGGTCGCTGACAGGTTGCTAGAGACACAGCGGGTCCCTATTTCCATGACTACCAGGCGTGCTTCCTTGGCATCCGTCTGCTCAGCAAGGCTGGGGGCGGTGTTCCCAGCATCTCCTTGATTCGGTCCTGCTGCTGTCAAGCTCCCCGCCCCAATCAGCTGCTGGGGCGGGAGTTCTGACAGCATTTTAAAGTGTCTTTTTCCTTCCAGCATTGCCAGTGTTAGTTTGGTCTTCCAGCTGCACCCGCGTATTGTTTTGACTCCTGTTGTGACCCCAGCTTTCTGACTTCTGCTTTTTGGACTTGACTTCGTTTTTGCCTGACCCCTTTGTACCGCGTACCCTCCTATTGCCGACCCGGGTAGTCTGACCATTCTACTGTTTGTTTGTCTCCAGTGTCTGTTTGTCGTCCCCGTGTCCCGCTTCCCTAGTGAGTGTAGGGACCGCCGCCCAGTTGTCGCCCTGGGGATTAGCCCAGTGGGGCAAGTAGGCAGGGACAGGGGTTGCAGGTTTTCTCAGGGACTTCCATTATCCCGGACCCTCTCCTGACAGTTGGATTGAGGATAGTGCAGATCTTAATCCAATCAAAAATCTATGGAGCCAACTAAAGAAACTTGTTACTCAGAAGCAACCCAGCAATAAAACCCAATTAATAGAAGCAATAATTATATCCTGGTTTCACATTATAACAGCTGCAGAACTAAAAACTTGGTACACTCTATGAGAAGGTGTTGTAAGGCCATAATTAAAACTAAAGGTTACTCACTGACATGGTGAGAATTTATGTATATCTCATTTTTCTATGTGTTTCACTTTTCTTCTTTATAACTGTTGTCCTAATAAAAAACTCCTTCATTAAAGCTATTGAATTACTTTCCTGATTAAATTACATTTCCATTCATATATAATTTTATGGCATTACTCCAGTAAAAAGTGGTGTTATGAGCCATCAAACCTCAAAAAATACACTTTTTCCAAAAGGTTTCCACAATTTTGGCCCTCCTATCACTTGTCTGCGGGATGCTTTGCAGACCTCCTTATAGTTGGACAACAGAAAGATAAACACTAAGGCTTTTGTCAAATGGCAAAACTGTGGTTAAAAGTCCTGTGACTGGGTAGGACATACTGGTAAAAGCTGTGTCCTAAAAGACTATCACACCCTTTAATGGCTTTTTGGTTAACTTGAGCAGCACCTCGGCACTGTTAGAAACACTTGTCAGTTCTTTCATCTCACTTAGATGAAATTTGAAAACAAGCTTGAAAAGTTCCTGATAGATCAACAGAAATAGCTCAGTTGAAGCAGCTCACTTCAGAGAATACTTCAGTCCAGAATAAACTTACTCTAGAGTTCAGAAAAACTCAATCCTTGGCAGCGTAAAATAATGCAATTCATAGCACTATGCTGTGTGTGGTGAATTTTAAAGCTCTGCAGTCCGAGGCCTTGTGTGTTCTTTACTTTTCACCACACTTCATCAAATAAAGGAAACAAAGTAACGAATATCGCATTTCAACTTTGTAAGTCCAACTAAGGGTCCTTCTGCATGGGCACATCATCTGCCCATATAACAAGCACTAACTGATGATGACCATGTTAATGATGGCTCGTATATTATGTTTACATGGGTAGATAATCGGCAGTATGGGGACGAATAATCATTTATACGATCACTCGTCTCCATACCCCTATCACTGTTGGGCTACACATCTTCCCATCCAGGTGATACCAAAGGGCTCACTTACTTTTTCTTTCAATTGTATGCTATCTATAAATGGTTTATGAATATAACAAGGAAGTTGGTTTAATGCATTGACTTGCCCAGACAAAATGAACACCAATGGAATGGCAATTAAGATGGAGAGATCAGTTTGGAGAAAAGATTGACTAAAATTGGATTCAGCTCCATGTAATATACTTGTATCACCGCAGGCCAGCATCCTACCACACCATCTAACATATGATACACTTAAAGCATTTATCAAGTAGAGTGAAGTGGTGATGCGGGCATAAAAACACACCACAAAACTATACTTCATAATTTGTTGCCCAACCTTCATTCAGCATTATATTACAATATACTTTAAGACAGAAAATGTACATATTGATTTTCATGTGATCATTTTATAATTTGGTACTTAAAAACTATTATTGCCAGTTAAAAATGCCACCATAATAGTTGAAAGCTACTTGAATATTAGATTAAATTCACATTTCCTGCACTTCTTAACCTCTACTGACTACCAAAAGTTTATTATATTTAGGAAAATATATCTAAAGGACAATTGTAAATTGCTATTAGAAATCGATTAAAGACACAATAATTCAAAACTCTATTATTTTTCATTTAAGTCGATTTTTATTAGGACACTGAAGTAAAGAAATATGAAACCGAGTTGTTTCCAGTGTGCATTTCATATTAGCAATTGAAAGATATCAAAATTCACATAAAATATTTTGTGGTTACATAAAAAGCATTGAGCTGAAGTCTGAATATTTTCAAAGATCATGAAAAGCTGATCTAATAGCCTTGGCAAGGATGTCTAAGTCCATGATTGTTGTAAGTGTATGTTCAGACATGGCAGACCTGCAAGTCCATTCCATACATCTGAAAAGGCTTGTATTTGCAACATGTACTTTCTGCAGACCCCATTCATATGAAGAGAACAGAAAGTTGGACATCAAATATACTGTGAGTGAATATATCCCAAGAATATCACCCTCTCAGCTTTGGCTCTTTAGTAACACATAAAAGTGTTAAAACAAATATTTTCACCATTTCTACTGAAGTCTGCTCCAGTTACGGCTTCTGACAATAATGATCTGTGTTAGTGTGATTAAAACGTGTCTAGAGGAGTCATAGGTAAAGATGACCCCACTTTCCCTATTTCACCCCATGAAGATACCCTCATCTTACTTAGAAGGGGCATATTTTGTTACTGTTGATTCCTCCTAATGACTAGCCCTGATGGTTTACCTGAAGTAATCCTGTATGTCTCACTACATGTCTTGTCATATTGTCTATGGACCCATGAAGACATTAAGATATATAACTTAAAGTGGTTTTCCAGGCCGAAATTAATTTTTTATAAGCCTCTTCTGTGTTGATAACTAGTCAATAAGCACATTTAGATACATTTTTTTTCACTTCCCTATGTTGTCCTGGTGCCCCACGCTCCTGCATCCTTGTTCCTGGTCTGTTTACATCACATGCTTCTGCAGCATCACTTCCACCTCACTAGAACTACAATTCCCATGATCCCTAGTGCTGGCTGCTCACCCAGAACTAGATCTGCCTACTAGACACCCCCCACACTCCACACCCACTTGTCATCTTCTATTCTGAAAGCTTTATAACCTCCCACCTCTCTCCTGAAGCATGGGACTAGCATGAATGAAGTGTGTATGGAGCTCTCATAGCAGAGGCATGCTGAGACTTCATAGAGCCTGCAAGTTCCTGGAACCAGGGGAGAAATCAGCAGTATTCTACAAGCTGGCACATGCTATGAAGTGTCCGCATGCATCTGCTATGAGTGATCCATACATACTTCGGTCCTGTTAGCTAGAGTATCTGCAACAGAACACTCTCAGACACAGGCACCTTAGCCAGAGAATAAGTGGGAAAACTTTCTTCTGAAAGTATACTGTAGTTTCAAGAATTCTTTATAATGATCTGCCACATGTACGATCATTGGCTGCCAGTGGAGGAGTAGACCTACAAGTGTGCAGGAAGATATATACTAGTATGTGGTCCCTAAGCGCCACTGAAGCTTAGAAACAAATAGGCGTGTCCTGTAGTCAGGTGTGTTTTATAGTCTGAAAAATATGGTAATCCAAGAAAAGAGCTAAATAGGAATTAATCCAGTGTTAGTCCTGCAAATGTGTGCAATCACCATGGAATGAAAGCGGTACTAGTTTTTTTTTTTGTTTATATTTTGATGTATTTAACAAAATGTATTAGGCCTCATGTCCACGGGGAAAATCAGGCCCGCTCCGGATTCTACATGTAGAATCTGCAGCGGGTCCCTCCTGCCCCGCGGACATGAGCGCTTAAAATAGGAATTTAAAAGAATTAACTCACCCGCAGCGGGCCGGGAAGGTCTTCTCTTCCTCACGGCCGGATCTTCTTTTTCGGCCGGCGGATGAACACGTCACGCCAACGGCACGTCGCCGACGTGCCGCGCGCATGCGTCGGGCACATCCGCCGAGCCGAAGCAAGAAAGATCTGGCCGTGAGGAAGAGAAGACCTTCCCGGTCCGCTGCGGGTGAGTTAATTCTTTTAAATCCCTATTTTAGGTCTCCCGCGGATCCGGACGGCTTCCATAGGCTTCAATAGAAGCCCGCGGGAGCCGTCCCCACGGGAGACCCGCACGAAAATGGAGCATGGTCCAGATTTTTTCATGCTCCATTTTTTTTAAAATCCCTTTTATTGACCATCTGCAGGTATTTATCTACCCGCGGGTGGTCAATGCATCCCTATGGGGTGCGGATCCGTGTGCGGGAGAAGAGTTAAAATCCGCTGCGGATTTTAATTCTTCTTTTGCCCGTGGACATGAGGCCTAAATGTTATATCACTTGCCTATTTGTATGCTGGAATTTAGTATTTCTTGTTTTTCTGTGTTTACTGTTTATGATCTGGATATCCAGCAACGGTTAATAATACCACCATTATTATTTAATGGAGAATCAGGGATAGGCGGCAGCTATCTATTGTAATTTTGCATGTAGAGATATATTATGCAGAGATTGACACTCGCTTTGAAGTTTATAAAATAGTTTCAAGTAAAAAAAATAAATACAATGATCAACTAATATTGGAAAAAGTTTACATTTTAGAAATCACACTACAAAATACCCCCCCCACACACAAAAACTAGCACTTTAATAATCCAATACTGTATGTACATTGTAAAATCAAAGAAAATGCTCAAAGATTCATAATGTCCTCTTGAGAACTATGTTAGCATCTACCAAGCGCATTGGTTTCATATTTTGTTAGACATGTTAGACAACGGTGTTAGGAAATATTGAAGCTTCTTTTTGATCAGCCATGCCTATGGTCCCTGATTTTTAAACTTGGTGTGTCACTAAAAAACAAAATCACAGAAAGCAGACATATACTTACTGATATACTAATGCAAGAGGGCTGGTAAAGATACCACATCCCAAACATGCAGAGAGTCAAATTGCTAAAAGGAGGAGCAACAGCACAGGTACAAGGTACTGATGAACAACCACTCACACACATTCCTTATATTGAGGAGGCAGCTGTTTAGTACTATTCTTGCACACAAACATAGTATACAAAGAAAGGGTGTCAGGCCTCATAGAATATGCAGTGCACCATGCAGACTTACAACCCATTAGTAACGCCATATTTTAATCCAGTGGGCTGCCCTGCACTTTATTAGCTGAACCACACTGGCATGGCATCCTAGGCTCCCCCAGCATTTAAAGCGGCACTGCATGTTACTGATAAATACTGATAAATACAAAGTATTGGTTAATATTATGGCCAAAATACACAAGCTCATAACCCGCGTCAAGGGTCCTCGTTTACTTGTGAGTCCCTACACTAATATCAATTTAAAAATCACTGAAAAAGGGAATATAAATAGACAAGAAATCACTGAAAGTGCCCATATACTTACCAATGTAGTAATACAAGAGTAGATAAAAACACCACATACCCCTCAACATGCAGACAACCAGACTGTTATATGGAGGAGTCACAGGTGCTAGATACTGATGAACAGCCACTCATACACCTTCCTTACATTGAGGGGGCGGCTGCTTAATACTATACTTACACATAGATAATGTATTCAAAGGGTGTCAGCCCCATAGTATATGTGCATTATTTTTTTTGTCAATGAGTGGACAACTATCTCAATGCTCATTTTCCCAGACATCTGGCATCAGGGGGCTGTCTAGAAGTCCTGATGCACATTATTTGGCTGCCAACATAGGTATAAGCAATTCTATAAATTACAAGCCACAATAAAATGATGTATACATGGGACTCAGAGAAATAACTGCTAGACGTGAATTATGAAATAATCTATAGAGGATTCTAGTTCATTAGGATGCAGCCAAGTTTCTTCATTTTGATGTTTTTATCTTTTTTAGCCATGCAGACTTTAAACTTCACATGACCTGCAGTTACAATAGGAACGTCTGCTTTATGTTGATGCTGTATATGTCTAGCAGTTTCATGCTGGACGTGTGTTTATTGTGAAAATAATTGCAGTCAGTAGGTTTCTTATAACTCGGAATTCCTATCACTTTCCAGGTTTGTTGTTTGCAGATCACGTTTATCGACATTTTAACGTTTTCTTGTGTGATTGATACTGTATTTTTCTGTCATTGTGTACTACATTAACCCCTTATGGACCAGGGTGTTTATCTTGTTTCACTGACTTCTTATATCTTGTTTCACTGACTTCTTTTTTTTTATTTTTTATTCGGGGAAAAAACAAAAAAAAAAAGATATTTTTAAATTTATAGTTTTTTTTTAAAGTAGTATAAAATAAAGTACACGAATGGGTTCTTCATTTTGTTTCAATATAATTTTTGATATAAAATTTGTATACTTGTGGATTACAGGGCGAATATGGAGATGATTTTGGTTGGCGTCGGCAGTGGATCATTTTTTTTTTTAATGTATATTTTTTTAAACTTATTTTTGTAACTATTTTTTTTAACATCTACATGCCCCATAAAAAATCATATAAGACCTCTGGGGGTCATTCACATTGTCTTTTTTTTTTTTATTCACACTTCTCCACTGTAGCTGGGGCATCCACAGGAGCCGCAGCTACAGGGGAAAACATTCCCCTTTAGTGACAGTAGTCACTGACAGAGCTGATCTAAACCTTCTGGGACCCTGCAGCTCTCAAATAGCGGAAATAGCACTTCCACCTTCTCTCTGCAAATACATAGCACTCATCAAACACTATTTAGTATTCAAGAGATACAACAAAAGCCGTTTTTAATGGTTTCTGCCTTCTCCTCCGGGGAATCGGCTGTTACTAACAGCCGAGGACCCAACCTGCTCCTGCTTGAGTTCAGCAACAAGCGCTTTAATCCCGTGCCATACATTTGTTATTGCCGGAATTGAAACCGGGACCAAGCTCCGAAGATTTACTGTGCTTGGTACTTAAAGGGTTACAATTACTCTTAATATTTAATTTTGAATTTCCTCTAATGTGAGCTATTAGTATACATTCTTATGTCTATTAGAACATTTTTCCCATAAAACACCTGCAGTGCTAGAATACAATCTGTGGGTGTCTTTTCATTTTGTCATATAATGTAACATTTAGCTATTTATACCTATAGTTTAGTGAGACAGAAGCTTTTGATCACATGATGAGGGTACCAGACTTCTGTCAGTTAATCTTGTTTCATTGAAGTGTAATCCTCGTGATTCAAGTTTTCTGCATTTAACAGATCAACCAAATCATAAGAATAATACAAGGATGCATGGACACCCAGAGAGATACCTTCACAGACATTACTCACATGGGCATCGGATAATATAGCATTATGCACTGAAATGTATACATAATTATATCTGTAATGTGATCATGCACTTGCCTTTTCTTTTTGGCATGTTTTTTGATTACCACATTTTTCTCACTGAAGGCCATAGAATCAGAAGCCACACATCTACTACACGTGACAGAAACCATAATTGCATGAACACACTGTACCTTAAGCCTTACTGGCTATACATCACCTTATATAAGGCCCTTCAAACAAGCTTCCGTCTGCACTAACCTCTTGACTGATACTTTTAATGCATGTCTTAAATAGGCAACGCACTTTGAAGAAACTTGTGGCTACAGTATGTGATAAGCAATGTGGTAACTAGCAAAAGTACAAGTCACTTTTTCTACTGAAAATGATATTTTGTGCTGAAAAATCTCTCCAAAGTGCTGGCCATCAGGGGCCTCACTTCCTTCTAACTTGCTGTCAAATTAACTCTATCTCTAATCACAGAGACACTAAGATAGATAGGAGGAAGTGTGTGTGGCGTTTTTTAATAAGGTGCCCATAGACGTATATGGAGAGAATAGGAATGAGGACAAACTGTTGCAGAGGAAGAGAGATTTTGCAGCTAATAGTGTTTACTATGTCACGGCTACTGACATCACATCTATACTGCTCATTAGTGCTGTGCAATGTACACTATGCTGATGTTATTTCTCTGTGTGTACTATAGAGAGTTGGCGGCAGAATCAGCTGTTATTTCTATTTACAGTGTATAGAAGACACCATAGCAAGTAGTCTACATCCACAGCTTAGCGAAAACTAAGAATTAGAGATGGAGCATGCAAAGGGGAAAACTAGTGAAAAAAGTAAACTTGGATAGAAGCAATAGTAATTCATCACACACAGTATCATAAATATTCATAACTGAGATTGTGTCACTGAGAACTATAAGAAAAGCTATTATATCTAGTCAGCTGTGTAACAGGGGTATTGTTCACTAATATTTCCTTTAGCGAGTGTAATATTGGATATTTTTAGTAGCAATGTTATTTTAAGAAAGTAGAGCAATGGAAGGAGATAGTGTAACTCTTACGCCTCAGTGCAGACAAGGATGCTGCATAAATGTTCCTATAAGTGAGCTTACTTCGGGATCTAGGGACAAAGTTTATGAGGGCATGTACCACATGAGTAGTCAGTGCCTATTGCAAAGATAGCAAGTAGAGAAGAGTGATCTCTGGTGATTCCGCTAAAGCCATTGTGGAGAATGGTTCATGAGTTGGAAGCCATGTTGGTTTTCTGCCTCAAACAAGGGCTACCATTTCCTTCAGCATGCTCCAGATTGTACATCTCTGACTGGGAGTTGAAGTTGCCATGTTCCAAAAAACCATTACATTTGTTCAGCATTTACACTTGGTAAATTGTAGTCTCTGCTTTGCTATAGAGATTAGAGCTGCAGGAAGATCATTTGCATATTCCCTGTGCATTCTGGGAAGAGCAAAGAATCACTGTAAGCGGGAAGATTGCTGGGATTAGCCGGGCCTAGCTGCTTGGAGGACATCGCCAAACCGCATGCAGAATTATACAGAATTACAGGTTATATATCTTCAGTACAATTCTTGACTTTTAGAAGTTTGAAAGTGACATCAACTGACAACATGGAAAAGGAGAGGAGCCATTTGGTGAGCTACAATGTATGCTATATGTTTACAGGCCTACCAGAGGAAAAGCTAAACTTCACCTGCCAGAAATGCAGGCTTGTGTCTCTACTGGAGGAAAAGGTACATAGTCTTCAGGAGAGAATAGCTACATTGAAACTTAATAAGGAAGATGAGGATATCCTTGACAGAGTAGAAGAAAGTCTTCAAAATGTTGAAGGAAAAAAAATGTCCAATGTGCCTGCAGAAGCAGAGGAATGGAAGCATGTGACCCAAAAAAGCAGGAGAATCAGGAGTCAGCCAGCACCCATACTGCTCGGGAACTGGAACAAGGTTCTCACGCAGAGAGGCCTGCTACTGGTTCCTGAGCAGAAGGAGAAAGAGGTACAGCAAGAAATAACTACCCACAAAGAACAGAGGAGAGGAGAAAGAGGTATAACAGGAAATGACTCTATCCACAAAGAACAGAGCAGAGGAGAAAGACGTACAGCCAGAAATGACTCTACCCACAAAGAACAGAGCAGAGGAGAAAGAAGTACAGCAAGAAATAACTCTACCCACAAAAAACAGCAGAGGAGAAAGAGGTACAGCCAGAAATAACTCTACCTACAAAGAACAGAGCAGAGGAGAAAGAGGTACAGCAAGAAATAACATTACCCACAAAGAACAGAGCAGAGGAGAAAGATGTACAGCAAAAAATGACTCTACCCACAAAGAACTGTGTAGTAAAAAAGTCCTCTGGAATGGAGAGAAAAAAGTGCTATTGTGAAGAAGAAAAGGAGAGTGGTGGTGGGTAGGGGATTCCCTATTGAGAGGAACAGAGGCCGCTGTCTGCAGACCTGACACCTCACGAGAGGTGTGCTGTCTTCCAGGTGCACAAATCAAGATGTGTCTGATAGGCTGTCCAGACTCTTCAGTCCTAGAGGACATCACCCATTCCTACTAATACATGTAGGAAGAAATGACACTGCAAAAAAGGACCTTGCAACTATCTGCAGAGACTTTGAAGACCTCGGAAAGAAGGTGAAGAAACTAGGAGCACAGGTGGTCTTCTCATCCATCCTCCCAGTGGATGGCCATGGAATAAGAAGATGGAACATGATTGTAGAGGTGAACAACTGGCTACGTCGATGGTGCCGTCAGCAAAAATTTGGATTCCTAAACCATGGAGTGAATTATCTTTATAATGGACTGCTTGCTAGAGATGAGTTGCACCTTACAAAAACAGGTAAGCATATATTTGGTGGGTGCCTTGCTTCACACATTAGGAGAGCTTTAAACTAGAACAATATGGGAAGGGAAGTCAAAGGCCAGGTAAAAATATACATTTGAGAGCCTTGCTATTAGAAGTGGAAAGAAAGAACAAAGATGAAAAACTCAGAAGGCAAGTAAAGGAGCAAGAGACACCGATCACAAACAAAAATGTTTTTACACAAATGGACAGAGCATGGGAAACAAACAAGGAGAATTGGAGCTCCTAACACAGGGAGAGAAATATGGTATCATAGGAATCATGGAAACTTGGTGGAATGATACACATGATTGGAATACAAGGCTTGAAGAATACAACTTATTGCGTTGTATGTTAGGAAAACATTAATCTCAACAGAGATTCAAGCTTCAGAGCATGGTAGTTCTGTAGAAACTGTTTGGGTAAGAATACAAAGAGAGAACAACAGAAAGAACACCATTGTAGGCATTTACTATAGGCTACCTGGACAAGCAGAAGATATTGATGAACTCTTTCTACCTCAGATGGCCAAGCTCTCAAAAAAGCATGACATTGTGATTATGGGAGATTTTAACTATCCAGACATTTGTTGGGAATCTCTCTCAGGTAAAAGTAATGGATTCAACAAATTCTTATCCGCTCTTACTGACAACTTTATCTTCCAAAAGGTTGAAGAGAAAACAAGATGATCTGCTATCTTGGACCTAATTCTTACCAACAGGGAGGAAATGGTTAAGGAAGTAAGGGTGGCTGGGACCTTAGGAGGCAGTGATCATGCTATCCTTGAATCTTGGATAAAAAAGGAAGGAAGACCTGAGAAAACTCAGACCTCAAGGTTGGATTTCAGAAAGGCAGATTTCAATGAACTCAGAAAGAGGATAGGAAGAATCCAATGGCTGGATGTTCTTAGGGACAGAAATGTCCAAGAAGGTTGGGAAATATTGCGAAATGAGTTTCTCAAAGCACAATTGTTAACAATCCCTAAAAGAAGGAAGAATGGGAAGCATTTAAAGAAACCAGGATGGATGAACACAGAACTTGCACACGTGTTAAAAAGAAAAAAATATGTTTATCAAATGGAAAGAGGGGGGAACATCTAAGGGCTTAGTCACATGGGCGTTTTTTTGCACAATTTTTTGTGCACAAAACTGATACTCACAAAAAAATCACATGACCAAAGCCAGCGTCACGGCTGAAAAAAACACTACTAGCAGTGTTTATCAGCCCAAAGGGCTTGGTCACATGTGCGTTTTACGGTCAAAAAGAGCGCTGCCCGCTATCCTCTGCCACAGCTGTGCCACAGCTATGGCAGAGAAGAATGATGTTCTCCCATTGGATTCAATGGAAAGCAATGAGCTGCCAGCAAGCGCTGTAGTAATTTTCGGGGAAGGGCTTCAAATATAAGCCCTTCCCTGAAAACCATCCAAAAAAAGTCTAAAAAATAAAAATATATATATACTCACCTTTTTGCAGCCGCCAGGGATCAGCCGAGTTCAGCCGACTCTTCTCCTGAACTGCTTTCTGTATTATTCAGCAGGTGGGGATTTAAAATCCCCACCTGCTGAATGGGCTGCCTCTGATTAGTCCCAGCCCTCAGCAAATCAGAGGCAGCACTCACTCACCCATTCATGAATTCAAAAAGGTGAGTATATATATTTTTTACACTTTTTGTTGGATAGTTTTCAGGGAAGGGCTTATATTTGAAGCCCTTCCCCGAAAATTACTACAGCGCTTGCCGGCAGCCCATTGCTTCTAATAGTGCCGGCTGTATTGCGGGCTCAATTGAATTCAATGGGAGAACGATCTTTAGTATATGTTCTCAATGGGGTCGGCGCTGTTGCCGCCGGCCCCATTGAGCGCACATACAAGAACACCGATTTGCGCAGAACGCAGTTACATGCGAATTGTTGTGTCATATAATTTTCGACATATCCACATAAAAATGGACATGTGACGGCTCCCATTGCAAAGCATTGGGTATATATAGATGTGGATCGCAAGCGCATCTGCAAATCGGGCAAAAAAACGCCCGTCTGACCAAGCCCTAAAGAAGAATATAATGTGGTCTGCAGAAACTGTAGGGCAAGTGTCAGAAAAGCTAAAGCCAATAATGAATTGAGGCTTGCAACACAAGCCAAAAGCAATAAAAAAGGATTTTGGGGGTATGTCAAAAGCAAAAGAAAAGTCAAAGATGCTATTGGATACTTACAAGATGAAAATGGTGAATTGGTCAAGAATAATGTTGAGAAGCGCGAACTTTTAAATTCCTATTTAGTATCTGTTTTCTCTCAGAAAGTAGATGAAACATCAACTGATCCTCCCTGTGCTTTTGGGGGAAGAAAATAATGCAGGCTATCTGTAAGAAGAGAGATGTGAGGGAACACTTAGCTAACTTAAATGAATTCAAGTCTCAAGGTCCAGATGAATTACATCCTAGGATACTAAAGGAAGCAGTGGAGGTAATTGCTTAACTAGTTGCCATAATCTTTGAAAATTCCTGGAGAACAGGAGAAGTCCCAGAAGATTGGAAAAGGGCAAATGTTGTCCCTATCTTCAAAAAAGGAAAGAAGGTGGATCAAGGAAACTACAGGCCTGTGAGCCTGACTTCCATACCGGAAAAGATCTTTGAACAAATTATTAAACAGCATGTATGCAAGTACTTGGGTGAAAATGGAGTAATTAACCAGAGCCAGCATGGGTTTGTATCAAACAAGTCATGCCAGATTAATCTAATTTCCTTCTATGACAGGATCACTGACTGGGTTGATCAGAAAAATGTGGTGGATATAGTTTATCTTGACCTTAGTAAAGCAGTTGACAAAGTATCGCATACTATACTTATTAAAAAAACGACCAAATATGGAACTGACAAGGCAACTGTTAGGTGAATTCACAACTGGCTGAAAGATCGTACTCAGGCCTTAGAGCCTTTACGCATGATAATGATTCCTGCTGGATCCTCTATCCTTCTCTCCAGGTAAGCCCAGGAAAAGACTTGATAGAAGAACCCATTGCATCTGGGCCTTCACCTTGGGTATACTAATAGATCTCAGACTGAACATGAGTCAACAATATGATGCAGCAGCCAAAAAGGCAAACACAATTCTGGGATGTATTAAGAGAAGCATGGAGTCTAGATCACATGAGATAATTATCCCCCTCTACTCTTCCTTAGTCAGACCTCATCTGGAATACTGTGTCCAATTCTGGGCACCCCACTTTAAAAAAGACATAGACAAACTGGAGCAAGTTCAGTGAAGAGTTACCAAGATGGTGAGCAGTCTGCAAATCATATCCTATGAAGAACGGTTAAAGGATATGGGAATTTTAAGCTTGCAAAAAAAGAAGGCTGAGAGGAGACTTATTAGCTGTCTACAAATTTCTGAAGGCCTATCACAGTGCAGAGGGATCAGCCCTATTCTCATTGGCACAAGGAAAGACTAGAAGCAATGGGATGAAACTGAAAGGGAGGAGACACAAATTAGATATTAGAAAAAACTTTCTGACAGTGAGGGTGAACTATGAGTTGAACAGGTTACCACTGGAGGTGGTGAGTTCTCCTTCAATGGAAGTGTTCAAACAAAGGCTGGACAAATATCTGTCTGGGATGATTTAGTAAATCCTGCATTGAGCAGGGGATTGGACCCGTTGACCCTGGAGGTCCCTTTCAACTCTACCATTCTATGATTCTATATTCCGAGATTGCCATGCAACCCTGCAACAGGGCTTTCTTCAAAAGGTCTTAGGGCTTTTGCGCATGATAATGATTCCTGCTGGATCCTCTATCCTTCCCTCCAGGTAAGCCCAGGAAAAGACTTGATAGAAGAACCCATTGCATCTGGGCCTTCAACCTGCAGCTGCATCTCACAATATTGTATTTGTGTGTGTATTTGTACATATATAAAGAACTATGCAGTCATATGAGTCTTGTCTTGATAGTAAGTATTAATGGGGCAAGTAAATTTTTAGAATTTGGATCCAGAGTTCTGCAGAGTTTCTGATGAAAATCTTCAGTGGCAAAAAATGCACCAAATAAGGAAGATTGGGATATGGTTGACGTCACAATGTCCGCCCTGGCCCACATGTTCCTCACACCAGTGCCTGTTCAGTGCCATTTCTCGTTCTTATTATTGTGTAACATCTAGTTTTTGCCACATGCTCTGTTGCCTCTAGGGAAAGTCAAGGTCGCTCCAAATTCCAGATGTGGTTCTCACTCATCAGGGCGCTCACCCAGCTTTAGGTAGGATCTCTTCATATTAGTACCATATGTTAGGGTTAGATTCCCCAATTTTCCCATTTTTATACTTTATAATTAGAGATGAGCGAGCATGCTCGGATAAGTCAGTTACTCAAACGAGCCTCGCTCTTCCCGAGTAACTGCATTCTTGTCCGAGTGTGCTCGGGGGGATGGCGGGAAGCAGGGGGTAGCGGGGGAGAGAGTGAGAGAGATCTCTTTCTCTCTCTCCCCCCACTGCCGCCCGCCGCTCACCCCCGCCGCTCAAGAAGAGTAACTGACTTATCCGAGCGTGCTTGCTCATCTCTATTTATAATATGTTTTATGTTATCCGCATTTGTACTTGGAGTGTATATTCGTCCGTTAAGAACACATTTATTGCATCTAATTTGGACGTCACTATATGTTTGATGCATCCGGCTCGGACCTAACACTCTCCCCAATTACTCTTTGTGCAATAGCAGCCTGGAAGCACTAGGTTCCTGCTCCTTAGCTGCTCCAAGTCCCACCCAGCTATCTACCAACAAGTAATGGAAGGAATCAAGATTTAGCCAAAACTTACTGTATGTTCTCTGCAGAATTCCTGCAAACAATCCTAGAAATTTCTCCTTCTCTTAATATTTATTGCTCCTTCGATCCTATCCTGACTCTTATTGAAATTAAAACTAGGAGAATTTAATTAAGAATTTCCCACATTTCCAGATAGCTCATGTGTGGCTGCAGAAGGGCCTTTCTGCCCCACTGCTATATGCATTACAGGATATCAAAAATTCTAAGCCTTGCTTTTCCGCAGGGTATTTTCAGTTGTCCAACAGTCAAAAAATGAAGGGTTTAGGGTGAATCTAATTCCTGTGTTCTTTGCAAGATTTTAATGAAAATCTTCCCAAAGCTATAGAAAACCACTGCAAACAAATGGAATAAATAATTTCTTCCATTTACTATTATTATTCATTTTAAGGTTTAGTGTTACTTTAATTTATGAAGAATTCCTCCTCTTTTATATTCTGTTATTGTACCATTTACATACCTTCTTACTACTTTGCATAGTATTCACCAATGTGCCTGATCAGGTTCTGCGGTGCGATGTAATACTCTTGTAGAATTTGATATTTTTGTAAAATTTGTCAGCTTTAGGAATAGGATGCTACTTGACTGAAGCTGACAACAGATTATGGCATGAACAAATGTAGTTTCCTTTACAAATGACTTTCATATCACTGTCCAACCACAGTGGTTTTACGATAAACCACTGACACGTCTGACACATCTTTTATGTTTCGCCCAGTATTTTCCACTTCATCTACTGGAGTCACATTTTTAACCTGAAAAATGAGATAAAAACTCAATATGATTTAATGGATTTATTCCGGATTAGGCAAAAATATATGTTACTCTGGAAACAAGACAGTCTTGACCATGGGTCTTGTATTGCACTTTAGCAGTATTCACTTAAATAGCGCTGATCTTCAATATCAAAAACAATCTATGGATATAAATGGCTGTTTCTAGGGGAAACAAAAGTCTTGGCAATTATTTTGTGATCATCCCCGATCATAAACAAATATAATAACAATGCCTTAGTGACCAAGCTTTTCTTTATTTTTCCATTTTAGTTTTTTCCTCCCCCTTCTAAAAAATCGCAACTCCTTTATTTATCCATCTATGTAGCTGAGGGTTGTTTTTTGCGGGACTCATTGTATTTTTCATTGGTACTATTTAATGTATCATATAATGTACTGAAAAACGTTAAAAAATTCTAAGTGGAGAAAAATGGAAGAAAAATGAAATTTCGCCATCTTTCCGTGTGTCTTGTTTTTACGGCACACAATCCAACCAAAATGACATCATCATTTTATTCTATGGGTCAGTACAATTACTATGATACTAAACTTATATAGGTTTTTTGGCTGTACTATTTTTTCAAAGATTTTTAATTTTTTTAAATTATTTTCTGCCACCATCTTCTGCACACAATAGCTTTTTTATTTTTCAGTCGACATAGTTGTGTGAGGGCTCATTTTTGGGGGGATTTCCTGTAGTTTGCGTTCATACCATTTTGGTAGATCGGAATTTTATGGATGCAGCAATACCAAATATGTATTTTTCTTTTATTATTTAGATTCTATTATTTTTTTTAACTTCTATTACTTTTTTTTAATAATTAGTAAAACCTAATTGTTCTTATTTTTTACTTTTTTTTAAGTCCCCAGAGGGGACAACAACTTTAGGGTTACTTTGATCACTCCTGCAGAATGATGTAATACCATAGCATTACATCATGCTGCTATCGGGCAGGCAGTCTATCAAGCCACCCCACGGGGATGGCTTGATAGGCATTCTGCAATGACAGCCCTGGGTCCTTTCAGAAGGCCCCCAGCTGCCATGATACCCACACGGCTCTTTGCAATCTCATCATGTGGGGGCTGTATGGGGCCCCTGAAAATCATTCGGGGGATTTAAATGCCACTGTCAGAATTGACAGCAGCATTTAAAAGGTTAACAGCTCTGATGAGCCATGTGACTCATCGCAGCCTTTGCCGCCGGGTGTCTGCTGAAAGAAACAGCTAGCACCTGGGATGAATGAAGGGGGGTCGCCCCCTGTGATCTCTCTCCATACACATCTTGCATCTGCAGGACATAAAAACATGATGGGCTGGTTACTAAAGGGATAATCATCATTATTATCTACACATCTCGTAGGTGCTTACATTTTTCCTTGCAACATAGGGCTGAAATGATTCAAATGGAGTTTACATAATCAAAAAAGGAACACTGTGCCCACATTCTAATGTAAAAAACTGTATATCTTTACTAGAGATGAGCGAGCGTACTCGTCTGAGCTTGATACTCGTACGAGTATTAGGGTGTTCGAGATGCTCATTACTCGAGACGAGCACCACGCGGTGCTCGACTCCATTACATTTCCTTCCCTGAGAAATTTGCGCTCTTTTCTGGCCAATAGAAGCACAGGGAATGCATTACAACTTCCTCCTGTGATGTTCCAGCCCTATACCAACCCCCTGCAGTGAGTGGCTGGGGAGATCAGATGACACCCGAGTATCTAAATCTGGCCCGCCCGCGGCTCGCCACAGATGCACGCTGAGAGAGATCAGGGACAGTGCTGTTTTGCTGTAGCTGCTATAGGGAGAGTGTTAGGTGTTATTTCAGTCTTCAAGAACCCCAACGGTCCTTCTTAGGGCCACATCTGACAGTGTGCAGTACTGTTGAGGCTGCTTTTAGCAGTGTTGCGCAATTTTTTTTTTTTTGTATATCGGGCATGCAGACCATAGCGTACTCAGTCTGCAGTCATTTTACAGAGTATAGGGGCAGTACTGGTGAGGCAGGGACAGTGGTACAGGAAAAGAGGTATACTATATTTGGGCTGCCTGTGACCGTCTTCAGTTTACTGCGTGTCTGCTGGTGGTAGTAGTCGCTAATTAGTACCCAGCTAAGCGTTACAGCAGGCTTGCACATAATTATTTCCTGACTCTGCTGTGCCCGTTACATGATCGCTGTCATCCCACCGTCGCCGTCATCCCACCACAGGGAAACAGTATACATAATATACGCTGCATACGGTGTCTGTCTGGTTTTTCACCTCACCATTTTAAAAAATAGAAGCAAAATACTTAAGGCCTACCACTGGCCTTTGGCCACTTGACTGGTTCTGCACTGTGAATTCCAGTAGCTCAGTCATACGCACCTGGGTCTCACTACAGGCTTGCGCATAATTGTTTCCTGGCTCTGCTGTGCCCGTTACATGATCGCCGTCATCCCGCCACAGGGAAACAGTATACATAATATACGCTGCATACGGTGTCTGTCTGGTTTTTCCCCTCACCATTTTAAAAAATAGAAGCAAAATACTTAAGGCCTACCACTGGCCTTTGGCCACTTGACTGGTTCTGCGCTGTGAATTCCAGTAGCTCAGTCATACGCACCTAGGTCTCACTACAGGCTTGCGCATAATTGTTTCCTGGCTCTGCTGTGCCCGTTACATGATCGCCGTCATCCCCCCACAGGGAAAGAGTATACAATATATACGCTGCATACGGTGTCTGTCTGGTTTTTCCCCTCACCATTTTAAAAAATAGAAGCAAAATACTTAAGGCCTACCACTGGCCTTTGGCCACTTGACTGGTTCTGCACTGTGAATTCCAGTAGCTCAGTCATACGCACCTAGGTCTCACTACAGGCTTGCGCATAATTGTTTCCTGGCTCTGCTGTGCGTTCCATAAGCAAAGTCAGCCTCCAACCACAGGCCAATATGCGGCACATTTAATTACAGAGTTCTGTTTCTGCTCTACTCGTAATACACCATGCTGAGGGGTAGGGGTAGGCCCTGCCAACCCTCTGCAGTGTGTGCCTCTGGTTCCTCCTCATGGCAGACGCACTTATAAATAGACATGAGGGTGGTGTGGCTATGAGGCCAGCGTGTGGCATGAGGGCAGCTGAAGGCTGCGCAGGGACACTTTGGTGTGCGCTGTGGACACTGGGTCGTGCGGGGGGGTGTGGGGGGGGGGGGTTGGGCAGCATGTTACCCAGGAGAAGTGGCAGCGGAGTGTCATGCAGGCAGTGATTGTGCTTTGTTGGAGGTAGTGTGGTGCTTAGCTAAGGTATGCCTTGCTAATGAGGGCTTTTCCGAAGTAAAAGTTGTTGGGAGGGGGGTGGGCCCACTCTTGCCGCTATTGTGGCTTAATAGTGGGACCTGGGAACTTGAGATGCAGCCCAACATGTAGCCTCTCGCCTGCCCTATCCGTTTCTGTGTCGTTCCCATCACTTTCTTGAATTTCCCAGATTTTCACAAATGAAAACCTTAGCGAGCATTGGCGATATACAAAAATGCTCGAGTCGCCCATTGACTTCAATGGGGTTCGTTACTCGAAACGAACCCTCGAGCATCGCGGAAAGTTCGTCTCGAGCAACGAGCACCCGAGCATTTTGGTGCTCGCTCATCTCTAATCTTTACTCATACTATTGGATTTCTACCATACTGGAGATGTAATTCCTCACCTAAAGTCCTTAGAGAAGAACGCAACAAATTCCATAAGACGTTCTGCAAAATGTAATCCGCATAAATGCTACAAAATACATACTAGTTGACAAAACCTGAATCTGCGCTGCATCTTGTGGACAATTACATCCTTATATGTGCATCTTAGGAGAAATGTATTGCTGGGTGCAGCTTCAGCTGATATTGCCAGGGGTTTCGGAAGCTGGACCTGCATCAATCAGCTGATTTGGGTGGATGCTGTTTTGAACGAAGGGTTCCTCTTGATGAAGATATTTGTGAGTATGCTTTATTCATCTAACATTCTATATTACTGTAAAAAATGTTAAAGGAATTTCAGGTCATATTTCCATATTTTATATTATCTTTCTATATTCATTGGATCAAATGATCATTGAGTTGGAAGGATACCTCTATCAGAAAATAATAGAGAACCACTAGAAAAAGCAACTATTTTGGACTTGCCAGTGACCTAAAGTATGCCCACACTTTTAGATGTTTTTTTTTTAAATAACCTGCTATTTCTATGTACATGAGGAGTAACCCTAGTTTTCCTATTATATGACTTGTATATTTTATTTTTACCAGTTTCCCTATCTGTAGGATTCAGCTCTCATTCTGTATCCTTCTTGCATTAGTGGGTGGAGACCAGCTACTATGAGGGCTGTATACACAGCACATGGAGAAAACAGCAGATTGTGCTTCCTGTCTGTAGAACACACAGAAAAGTAACAGGATCACAGGAGACAGTATAGAGCAGTACTGAGCAGTGTAGATGTGATTTCAGTCACTCTTACAAACAGTAAATCCCTTACTATTAGCAGCAGTCATGTCTGTATGAGTATCTCTCCCTCTGGAACAGCTTTCTCCTCCCGCTCACCTCTCCGTAGACGTCCAATAGGCACTAGGAGGTACCCCACACTTTCTGTATTCTGTCTTCGTGTCTCTTTTACTATAGATGGATTTCACTTGACAACAGTTAGTGGAAAACAAATTAGAGGCAAGTGAACCCTAAAGTGCCCAGTATTTTAGATTGGGTTTTTTCAGCATAAAAACAACGATTTGGTAAAAAAAAAACATTTTTGCTAGTTATCACATTGGTTATTATATTAACACAAGTCCCCTCAAAGTACAGTGACAAATTCAATTAAAAAAGGAATTTTCTTCATAGGACAATCCCTTTCAATTGCCAAATAGGAGATTACAATCTTATTGTCTTATAGCAGACATGAGCACAGATATGCACATCAATCACAGAAAGCTGATTTACCAGCATCTGTTTAGTTTAAGAAAAAATGTCATTAAAAAATACGTAAAAAGTGATCAAATATTGTCACACTCAGTTATTTACTAAACTTAAACATTGATCAATTTAATGTTGTAATTCACTTATTTAAATAGATTTACTGAAACATTTGTGTTATTAGATCTATGCCATTTCATTGCTGCATTTATGAGCAGGCTGAGCCCTGATAATAGAGTTTGGATTCCTTTTATTAATTTACTAGATAACCCTTCTCATGATAACATGACAGTCTATATAAGGGTAATGATCATAATCCACTCTGCAGATTATGAGCTTGTAGGGGGTGTAATTCTTTAATATTTCTTACCCCTTTGCCTGTTCACAGTAATCGAAACTCTTGTCTAGACTCAGTGACTACTGGTCATAATCCAAGCTATATCAAATAAAATGACAGTGAAAGGGGATAGCGCACTTTATCAGGGATATGAGGATTAAAGTCTCTGATTGAATTGTGCAGTATTCACTTTTAAATTCATCTAGTGTACGTGTTTCTGAAAACACAAATATAATTAATAATGCTGTTAATTTTGGGGTGTTTTGGGGCTTAATTATTCATTATTTGATTTAGAAGTGAAAGCTATTAATATTTTAGGAATATGGTAAAAAAAGCTATTTAAAATAGTATTTTTCAGTACATTACAAGCTATCGGTTGTGACAGAGTATTAGAAACAGGAGATTTTATATTAAAAACTTGTGAGAAGCTTAAAACATAACCAAAATGACTAAATGCACAACTAAACGATGAGTATATCACAATCTGATAAAACAAATACACTTTATTTTGCAAAAAGATACTGTCAAGTTTTTGAGAAACAGTTTTATTTCTCCCATTTGATCTCAAAGTAAAACTTTTGAAATGCCCATATACTAATTACATTGCAATTTTAGGTATGTGCACACATTGCAGAAGAAAACTGCATGAAAATCTGGGTGCAGATTTTGATGCAGATTTGGACCGCGGAATTCACTGAATGTATTCCACTGAATGTATTTTACAGGGAAAATTCAGGCCGTTTTCACAGCAAATATTGCAGGGTGCAGATTTCAAAATCTGCAGCATGACTATATATCCACTATGGATTTTTTTATACTTCAAATTAATGGGGTTTTTTTAAAATGAGTGATAAGCGATTAGTGAAATTAATCGGTTTGTGACGGTATTGGGCCGATTTTAATGAAAATCATCATGAATTGGGATAATTGATTCCTACTCCCATTAAAGCCAATTGGAGGAATTGGGCTAGTCAGCACATGTGAAAAAGACTTAGGTATACTAATATCTCATAGACTAAACATGAGTCAACAATGTGATGCAGCAGCCAAAAATGCAAACACATTTCTGGGATGTATTAAGCGAAGCACAGAGTCTAGATCATGTGAGATAATTATCCCCCTGTACTCTTCCTTAGTCAGACCTCATCTGGAATACTGTGTCCAGTTCTGGGCACCCGAATTTAAAAAAGACAGACAAACTGAAGCAAGTTCAGAGAAGAGTTACCCAGATGGTGAGCGGTCTGCAAATCATGTCCTGTGAAGAATGGTTAAAGATTCTGACAATGCTTATCCTGCCAAAAGAAGGCTGAGAGGAGACTTATTAGCTGTCTACAAATATCTGAAGGGCTGTCACAGTGCACAGGGATCAGCCCTGTTCTCATTTGCACAAGGAAAGACTAGAAGCAATGATATGAAACTGAAAGAGAGGACACACAGATTTGATATTAGAAAAACCTTTCTGACAGTGAGGGTGATTAATGGGTGGAACAGGTTACCACAGGAGGCGGTGAGTTCTCCTTGAATGGAAGTGGTCAAACAGAGGCTGGACAAATATCTGTCTGGGATGATTTAGTGATCCCACATCGAGCAGAGGGTTGTTAATCCCCCTCAGAGCTGGTGTGTTGCATGCTTGTCTGAAGTTTCCCTCTCTCCTCCCCTGATGATGGTCTGGGCACCTGCTGTCCCTCCCGTCCTTGCGTTCTGGGATGCATGCATTGTGTAGTGTGTGGTACATTGACCACACAGGTGCAGGTGGCCTGCAGGTTTCTCCATACCCCAAGGCAGGTGTGGCCCCCAGATGTCTGATGTCTTATGTGTGTATCAGATGGGTGCTGCCTAACACTGTTCTCTATGTCAGCATGGTGGCTGACTTTCTATTCCCCTGGTGTGAGGACACTTGGACTAGCTATAGTTTACCATCTATATGCATGTAAGCTCTGGGTGGAGTTCTTGTTATATGTTGTATGCACAGCCATGTGTGTTAGTGTAAACAGTGACGTGTGCTATGTCTGTGCAGGTGGCTAGACATGAGGTGTGAACAGTCCTGTTCTATGTGGTACGCATTACCTGTTGTTGGTGTGAACAGCGACATGTTCTGTATGTCTGTGCTGGTAGCTAGACATAAGGTGTGAAATGTCCTATTCTGGGTTCAGTGTGTGTGAGCAGAGTCGTATCCTGTGTGTTTTAGGTGCATCTCTCCAGGTCCCTAATGAGGAATAGCCAGGTCCTAGAAGATGACAGTGGGACCAACCTTATCCTGACGATTACTCTGCTTTTAGGGGGGGAGGTTGGGCCCACTTTCCCTGATTAGTAAGGGACAGGGGTCCTTCCATCATTACCTGGAGAGGAGTAGTTTGTGAGTGCAAATGTTCTGTGAGTGCTTGTGGTTTTAAAAGGACACAATCCTGCATCCGTTCTGAGGAGTGGCGCTTTAGTGCTTCGAGCGGACTTAACATTCTATCAGGTGAACAGAACAGCCAAGCATGGGCCTTCTCCAAGGAAAAGCTGTAGAGCTCCAGTTGCTTCTTGTGCTTTAGAAAATATTCATTTTAGGAGAATGAGGAGGAGGAGACATGGCAGAATTGGGAGAAAGAGAAAAGCAGCATTTTCCACCACCAGCAACAGCACTTTGAGGGCAGAGTGTACTCCTCATGGAAACATGAGAGCTATAGCTCCATATTTCCATATTGACATCTTTTTCATTTGGGCAAAATTAGGAGGAGGAAACATGGCAGAAGCAAGAGAACAACAGCAGCAGCACTACCACCACCACCAGCAACAACAGCACCTTGAGGGCACACAGTGGTCATTGATATAAATCTTTGCTTAGTCATATATGAGTAAAAAATACCAACATGCTAACTAATAAGTATAATCTGCCATAGAGGTGAAGAATTCAGGTGAAATCCAAGCCTGATTAATTTTATAAATGGCAGGTGATCCACATTGCCTGTGGACCGGTGAATGCATCTGTCAGTTATCAAATGCCTAGTTGTGCTGAACACCCTTTCTGATAGCACACTGGCAGCAGGGTTGGCAAGTACCTCTAAGCCTTGTTGTGCAAGCTGTGACCACTCATCCAGTTTAGATACCTAGAAGTCAAACCAGCCAACGCCATGTTTGAGAACATCCATACTTTTAAACCATCATGGTTAGGTGATGCCTACAACTGTCAGTCCTACCCTTTGCTTTTGCACTAGGCTGCGACAGACTGTCACATGTCTGTTAGACTTCCCCTGCCACTGGTGGTGGTGCTGCTGCGGCAGCTTCCTGCCAGCCCACCATCAGACTCAGAGCTGCAATCCATTGCGAATGTATTCCTCCAGCCATGAGGAAATGTTATGCTTTAGCTGCTTAACAGCGTGTCCTGATTTTAAGTTTCATCTGCACTGCCGGAATGAGATTTGTCATTTTGGTTTTATAGCGGGGATCAAGAAGGGTGGCCACCCAGTAATGATCTGAAATTTTGATATGGGCTATGCCATAATCCTTCAGCAAACATTGCAGTATAAAAGCACTGATATGCCTCAAAGTGCCTAAAGGCCTTTTTACACCCCACAATTATCGCTCAAAATTCATTCAAAAGAGCGAAAGTGAATAATAATCATTCAGTGTGAAAGCGAAACTATCGCTCACTTGTTGGTAGTGGTTGCTTAGGCTTTCTTGTCAGCTTAACCCCTTAATGACACGGCCTATTTTGGCGTTGAGGACCAAGCGATTTTTTGGTATTTTTCCATCTCCATTTTTCAAAAGCCATAACTTTTTTATTTTTCCGTGGACGCGGCCGTATAAGGGCTTGTTTTTTGCGTGGCGATCTGTAGTTTTTATCGGTGCCACTTTTGGGTATATAGACAATATCGTAAAATTTTTATTTATTCTTTTTAATGATCACAGGGAGAGAAAACGCATCAATTCTGCCATAGATTTTTTTTTTTTTTTTACAGCGTTAATCATGCAGCATAAATGACACACTAAATTTTTTCTGCGGGTCTGTATGGTAACAATGATACCAAAATTGTTATATTTTTTTTAGGTTTTTACACTTTTTTGCAATAAAACCCCCTTTTTTTGGAAATCTTTTTTTTTCTCTATAGCTGCATTCAAAGTCATGTAACTTTTTTATTTTTCTATGTACGGAGCTCTTTAAGGGCTTATTTTTTGCGAGACGAGCTGTAGTTTTTATTGGTACCATTGGGAAATGTACGGCTTTTTTGATCACTTTTATTGCATTTTTTGTGAGGCAAAATGCTAAAAATTAGCATTTTGCCTCTGTTTTTTAGCGTTTTTTTTTACGCTTTTTGTCGTACAAAATAAAAAGCATGTTCAACTTTTTGTACACGTCGTTACGGACGCGTCAATATCCAATATGTGGGGTTTTAGTTTTTTTTCCCTTTTTTTTTATGCTAATATTAGAAAAAGCATAAAAAAGGGTTTTTTTTTACATTTTTTTTTTTACATTTTTCTTTTTTTTACACTTTTCTTTTCTTTTTTTTATACTATTTGAGTCCCTCTGAGGGACTTACATCACTGTGCCTATGATCGGTGTCATAAGGCATGGCAGAGCTACTGCTCTGCCATGCCTTATCGCTTGTACAGCGATTATAGGCACAGGCAATACAGGACGCCAGTGTCTGGCGTCCTGTTGCCATGGTGACAGGCCGGGCTCTCGCGATAACATCGCGAGTTCCGGCCGGAGACACACAGGGATCACGATCCCTCTGTGAACTCTTTCCCTGCCGCGATCTACTTAGATCGCAGCAGGGAAGGGGTTAACAGCGGCGGGCGCATCTCCGATGTCCCCCCGCTGTTGAAACGGGACGCCGGCTGTGACTGACAGCCGGCTCCCGCTGCGGGATAGCGCGGGATCTTATGTGATCCCGTGCTATCTCCAGGACGTACCGGTACGTCCTTTTGCGGGAAGTACCAGGCTCCCGGGACGTAATGGTACGTCCTGGAGCGGGAAGGGGTTAAACAACCTCGTTAACACTCGCTGGCTTCTCCTGCTGTCTGAAAGTACCCCGCACAGCGCTTCCCATAGGAAATGCTGAGCGGTGGGGGGGGGGGGGATGAGGAGCCCGCTAGCACTCTGTCAGCACTTCCAGTTTTAAAGCACTGTGCACGAGCGCTGAAGAACTTAGTGGTGATATCAGTACACGTGCAGTTGCTGAAACAACTATTGGCCTGTCTAAATGGGCCTTAAGCGTTATGGCTTACATTTCTTGGAGTCAGTCCTAAGAGTGTCCTCCAGCTTGTCCCACATACACATAGAATTAGTGATGGAAGGAACATTGCATAACCCCACTCCATTTCTCTAGTCCTATTGTATTCCTCACCTTAACTTCTTTTTCCAGTGGGTGAAGAAAAGTGTTCTAGAAGGCACCCCCATTCTTGCCCAAAGCCACCCTCTGTACAGTGTTGAGTAATGGCGGACTGGCCAGACAGTTGAGAGATTAGTATCCCTTCCTCCTCCTCCTGTTACAACATGTCATTGTCTCTGTAGGATCTGTTCCAGTAGGCAGAAAAAAGGGATAGTCATACAGATCAGTGTGTCATTACAAATTACCATTTCAGTTGCTTCCTCAAAGCAAGCTAAAATTGCACAAACAGACCAACCTCCATACAATGTCTGATAATCGCATACACCATCTGTACCTCCATGATCACTCTCTGCTGCTGGCTTAGCCTCTTTAACATATGCAACATGTAGGCATGTCACAGTTGAGACAGTTGGGTGTTAGCCCAAAGTGTCACTGCACTTCCACCAGACAAGAGGCTGCTGGGTGTGAACACCAGAGGTGTGAACACAGTTCCCTGGCCTTTTCCAGCTCTGGAAATAAACCTGGGTAATTGTTTATAAAGAACTGCACTGCCATGTTCTTCACATTGGCCAGGCAAGGTATGCATGTAAGATTGCCAAGGCACAGGGCTGCTAGCAGGCTGGCCCCATTGTCTCACACACAACCTTGCCTGGCTTCAGATTGTATGGCGTCAGCCATGAGTCAGCCTATGACTGTAGAGCCATGTGGCGTGGCCTGCAGATGTCCCGGTAGGACGTGTTAGAGTCAGGCTCCCACTGTACTCACCCTTCCCATGGCAGCAGAACCTCCAGCGACCGGCGATTTTCGCCCATCCTATCTGGGATGGGCAAGAAGACAGCTCCAGACACCACACCAGCAACAACAGGCAGAAAAAAAAGGGGCTATGGAGCAATTTCTTGGCGTTCCGGGTCCAGGCGGGAGAAGACCCAAGATGGCGCCGGCTCTCATGAGGCAGCACGAGTCTCTACCTCCCTCAGCCAGCGCAGCGCCGGACAACCCAGCATCTCAACGGTGCCAGCCGCCTCCAACCGGGGCTTCACCTGGAGAGACAGCAGAATGCTCTACACCCGCAGGGCAGCCAGGATCAGAGGACCCAGAACATAGCTCCCACAAAGATGTGATCACTGGCAACAAAACTGTGAGTAATACGGCAAAATTAGACACAGGACAGGAGATTCTGACTTTGGCATCTGCATCCAACATGACACAGTCACCTCCTAATTCTAATAAAGACAGTGACCCTTTGGGGGGGGTCTGTTTCACCGGAGCACAGTCCCACCAGTAGCTCTGATCACAGCACATCAGAGAGAGCAGTAACTAGTGGTGATAAAGATAATTGGAAAACACGCATAATGTCTATCCCTACTAAAAACGAGCTGGACGCTCTATTTCTAAGGTTTGAAACATCGAACAGACAAGCCCTGGAAAGAATTCATTCTGATATACCTCAAATAGGCCATAGGCTGCTTCAGGTGGAAGAAGCACAGGAGGGAACGGCGGCCATTTTGGAGTCACACAGACAGGCTATCCAATTTCAAGCAGATCAGATCGCTAACATTATCATGCACTTAGATGATCTCGAAAACAGAAACAGGAGAAACAACCTCCGCATCTGAGGTGTAACAGAAGAGATAGAAGTTCACCAACTAGAGTCATGGACTCAAACCTTGTTCCTACAACTCCTGGGACACACCTCAGACGACCCTATCATCATAGACAGGATCCATAGAGCACTAGGACCCAGGACGACCGACCCAAACAGGCCCAGAGACATAGTCTGCAGGATCCATTTCTTCAGAGACAAAGAATCTATAGTATGCAAAGGCAGATAAAAGGTGACCTTTCTTACAGCGGCAAACCTATAACATTATTACAGGACTTAGTGCGCCATACGCTACGCATCAGGGGAGCCATGAAACCACTGTTGGCAATACTCTGTGAGAAGGACATCTCCTACAGATGGGGCTACCCTTTTGCCCTGATTGCTAAGAAAGAAGGCAAGATGGCCATGCTCCGCACATTAGGCGATCTGCCTAAATTCTTGGGAACCATCTTGCTCCCAATGATTACACTCCCAGACTGGCCTACAGCCCCGACCCTGGTTGCACCCACAACCCAGAGCATTGGCAGATGGCCTAACCCAAATAACACCGTGAATGGCGCAGAGGTATGGACATAGACACCTGATGACTTATACTTTATACCATAAACCACTTTATCTGGGACCTTTTTGGGGACCCTATTGGGGGAAGAAGAAGTTGGCAGAGGTTGCATCCTCCCCTTCCATTGAGAATGGCTGGGGCCCAGCTGATTTGGTTACTGACCCTTTAACAAGAAAGAGACCGGCTCACTCGTCTGGATGGGCTGAGGGGATACAAACCCACTACAGTGGATCATATATCGGTCGTTTATGATGTCCTCCATTTGATGTTGCATGTTCAGTTATTTGAGTTGTTTCGCTGAGACCTGGAGGTTATATATACGCAAGTGCCCTACGAAGTACCTCAGCTCCACAAGATCTACCTTGGGGGAAGGGGTTTGTGGGGGCCGATTCTGTTTCAACCGGCACCCTACCACTCTCCAGCTGAGGTGAACTGTCGCACAACGCTGTGACCTTAGCGAGTTGCTAAATTTCACCATGATAGCACTTGCGGCTGCTACCTGCTGCATGAGGTTTTCTCACATAAACCTTGCCTTCTTTTTTCTTTCTTTTCTCTTTCCCCTATCCCTATCTTTTCCGCACCCCGGCCTGGAAATAATTTTTCTGACTAAGATAAGATGATGATTGATATCACAACTGGCGCATACAATATGCGGGGGTTGAACAAGCCTGCCAAGAGGGGGCAGATTTTGAACCACCTACATAAGCATAAAATTATGATTGCACTTCTACAGGAAACGCACTTCCAAACAGACAAAATCCCTAAATGTAAGAACCGTAACTACACCATGTGGCACCATAGCCCACGCCCCACCAAAAAAACAGGGGGTATGTCGATAGCCATTCATAAGCAACTCCCCCATAAGTTCATCTCCTCCACGCTAGATGAGGAGGTACGTTACCTCCTTTTGAAAATCCAGATCTGCAATGAAATCGTAACAATTGCTAATGTATATTTTCCAAACCAGGCACTGGTGCGTTTCGGGATCCAGATGCTGGGGGCACTGAGAATCTCCGCTGATGCCTCCAACATCATATTAGGCAGTGACCTCAACCTCAGCCTAGAGCCCATGCTTGACTCCTCTGAGGGTAAGTCCGGAATTGCACACACCTCACTCTGTGGACTACGCAAAGAGCTCGCCAGCCTATGGCTGACTGACCTCTGGAGGACCCTACATGCAGGGGTGAAAGACTATAGCTTCTTCTCTCCATCCCATAATTGCTTCCAACGCTAAGACTACCTATTAGTCTCACATAAACTTCTAGACCACGAGCCTTTGAGTTCGATAGGTTGTTTCATATGGTCTGACCATGCTCCGCTTTGGGGGTCGATTAGGAGAGGCACGGAGAAAAGGACAACTATCAGCTGGCGCCTAAACGACAACCTGCTGAATGACACAACTTGCATACAGGCGATACAACAGGCTGTCGAAAATTTTAGCAAAGACCATGCTTCTGATAGTACCGCGGATCCTTCAAAATGGAAAGCCCTTAAATGTGTGCTCCGCAGATCTTTATTTCTCACGGGGCATGCCTGTAAAAAGACACAGCCAACACATTAGGCCGCCTGCAGACGGGCAGAAATCACGCGGCGGGATTTCCCGCGGGATTTCCGCCACTGAAAGCCTGCATAGGAGTGCATTACAATACGCACTCCTATGCAGACGGCCGTGGTTTGGCCGCGCGAAATGTCGCGCGGCAAACAAACTGCGGCATTTCCTATTTCTGTGCGGGGCACTCACCCGGCCGGCGGCTCCAGTCTGCGCATGCGCCGGCTGCCCGGCAGCTGGCACATGAAAGAGCTGGGGCCGCCAGGCGCGGGTGAGTACGCACTCCTCCCTGCAGGCGCTCGGGTCTGGTCCCGCGGCGAGAATTCTCGCCGCCGGATCTGACCCGCCCGTCTGCAGGCGGCCTTAGAGGGACTCCTTTCCCAATTGAATCAGCTTGAGAACATAAACAAAACCAAGCCCTCAGACACCAGAGCAGCAGAAATTTCCACAATTTTCGAAACCAGATTCTGCACTTGTTGGATCAGGCTTCGCTGTGCCAGAGGGACAAGGCAAGGGGTAGTTTCTATGAGTACAGGAATAAATGTGGCAGAGGTTTGGCTAGGGCCCTGAACAAACAGTCACCACAGACATATATTTTTCCTATTAAAACACCGGAGGAGGGTATGGTCAACACTAACTCAAAAATAGTAAATGGCTTCTATAAATATTACCATGACTTATATAACCTACCGGATAAAAAGGGGGAACGGAAAAAAAAATTGATTAGGGCACTTATTAGAGACACTTATTTAACTAGTTTCACTCTCAAACAGATCACAGATTTAGATCAGAACGCGCTCGACGGGCACTTTGCTCTCCAGGAGGTGAGGGATGCAATTCAATCTCTCAAAATTGGGAAAAGCCCAGGGCCTGATGGCTTTGCACCCCATTTCTATAAACTTCTTGGAGAGGGTCTGGCCCCCTGGATGCTTAAAGCATTTAACTCTATTTCCGGCTCCTGCCCTTTCCCTGCTGAAGCGCTGCAGGCAGTGCTAACAGTGATACCTAGAACCAGGAAAGACCCTCCAGCCTGCAATACTTATAGACCGATTTCCCTTCTAAATATAGATACCAAAATTTTCTCAAATTCTAGCTACATGTCTCCAATCCTACATCCCGTCAATAATCCATAGAGATCAGGTGGGCTGTGTGGTGGGGAGGAAGGCAGGGGACAACACCATAAGAACGCTCAACCTCCTTTCCCGGGCACACAACTCCTGGGATCCCCTGTGTCTCCTCTCGGTATATTGCGGAGAAGGCGTTTGATAGGGTGAGCTGGGGATTATTGGAGGCAGTCTTGGAGCGTGTTGGTTTTGGCCCCAGACTCAGGAGCTGGATAATGGCTCTCTAACGGGATCCCTCTGCAAGGTTAACAGTCAGCTATCATTGCCCATACAAATACGTAATAGCACGTGACAAGGTTGTCCCCTGTCCCCCTCCTTGTATATTTTGATGATGGAGACCCTGGCGAATGCCCTTCGCACAAACGTTAACATCGGCAGTGTAAAGATAGGCAGCATGGAAAATAAAGTTGCCTTATACGCGGACGATCTGCTAATTTACATCACAAACCCCAGAATTGCCCTCCCTAGTATACTGACAGAATTCAAACGGTTCAGATTACTTTTCAATTTTAAAGTGAATCTTGGCAAGTTGGTAATTCTTAATATCACCCTAACAGATTCAGAGGTCGACGCCTTAAAACCCACCCTCCCATTTAAATGATGTACAGATGAGATCATATACCTAGACGTAGTGATGGCTGCAGATCTGAATAAACTATTTCTGAAAAACTACGAACCTCTCTTATCCAAATTGGAGACAGATTTTAATAGGTGGAAGGCGGTCCCTCTGTCTTGGTTCGGCAGAAGCAGTGCAATAAAGATGAACGCCTTGCCAAGATTTCTTTATGTCCTCCAAACGGTACCTATTAGTTTGCCCGGGTCATTCCTATCGAGAGTCGGGAAAGCTATAATGAATTTCATTTGGGGAGGGAGTAAGCCCAGGCATAACTGGAGAGCCCTTACTAGCCCAAAGGAGTCAGGTGGTACTGGTGTTCCGAACATCTCCTTATATCACAAAGCATCATTGACCAAGCGGCTCCTAGACTTGTTCCATGGCAGATCACAGAAATTATGGCTAGAGGTGGAACAGAACTCAACCCTTTTCAATGGTCTGGGTCTTATTTGGCTCCCAGGCAAAGGGAAACACAGAGGTCTCGGACTATCCCCATGTATAGAAGATATGGTGATGGCTTGGATAGGGCCAGCGACCAAAACATGGTTGATTTCGAGATGGGGCTCGCTCACTCCCTTGGTAGGGAATCCAGACATTCCTAACCTCATTAGGGGTTCCTCTCTGACGAACAAGATCTCTGATACGATCTTCAGGGTTCGGGGCATTACTTTGGGCACTGGATTTAAAACGCTACGTGAAATTTTGGAAGATCGGCGACCCCCACCTGGAGCATGGTTTTAGTACCTACAATTATGCCATTCTGTAAGGGCCATGGGGGATCCTCAACAACTAAGACGCTCTCTCGCTCCCTTCGAGAAGCTGTGCGTTTCTACCCCCACGGTACAGCATAGGATCTCAACATTATACCGGATGCTAGTGGAGGAGGACACAGGGATCTGGAGTGAGAATGGAAGAAAGACCTCGGTTTCATACCCCCCAGAGGAGTCTTGGGAAAAAGCCTATATTCTAACCCACAAAAAGAACATATTCAGCAAAATGCAGGAGTTAAATTAAAAAAATACTGACTAGATGGTATCAGACCCTGATGAGGCTAGCCAGGATATTCCCCCAGTATCCAGATACCTGTTAGAGATATCTCTTGGGAACTGGGTCTTTGATCCACCTTTGGTGGTCCTGCCCCCTGATCCGCCCCCTCTGGCAGGAGGTCAACACCCTATATTCCTCAGTGTGCAGAAGCCGAGTTGTGTTCACTCCAAGCATTGCATTATTGTCCATGATCCTGGGCTCCTTAGTCTGCTCTAAGGGTTCTCTGCTTAGATTTTTCATATTGGCCATGCGCCAGATAATTCCTAGGAACTAGAGATCTACAACACCACTGTCCAGATTGTTGTGGCTAGAAGCATTAGACCACTTAAAATATATGGAGGAACTTTGCGCAAAAGACGAATTGAGACACGACAAATGCTTTTCATTGTGGATGATATGGAACCAAATCCTCTTCT
The DNA here is from genome assembly GCF_035609145.1 of Eleutherodactylus coqui. NCBI lineage: Eukaryota > Metazoa > Chordata > Amphibia > Anura > Eleutherodactylidae > Eleutherodactylus > Eleutherodactylus coqui. Next base: position 63,599,090 of record NC_089838.1, on the reverse strand, counting down.
CGATGAACCTGAAAGTCTGTCTCGAGAGCGGAGCCCTACCCGCCACATGCATAAATAATAATTTAGCCACCACCACAAGAACATAAACACCATCTTCCTATTCACTGCCCAGAGGCCGGGCCATATCTCCCCCCTCTTTCTCTCCTTTCTTCCTTTTCTTTTCTCTCCTTTTTTTTCCCTTTTAGGCTTACTGCTTGTCAGTATTTTTATTTCAGAATTTCTTCTGTTCTTTTTGTTTTCTTTACTCAACCAGTTGTGTTTAAGCAATTAGTATGCTACTGATAAAATCCCGAGAGTTATACAAGAGTTATACAAGAGTGTCTATATAGTTAAAAAAAACGTCTTGGAAAATCGAGATTGTAAACTGAAGAATGATGACAGATTCTTTGTGAGTCAATTTGGTTTATTCGACATTTGGCCTTTACAATCTGTACTCATTGTATTGCATTGACAGATCAAATAAAAACTTTTTGAACCATAGGACTTTAGAGCCACCAACAGTTTTTCGGACATGTGGTTGCGCTCCACTAGACATATAAGTTTTAGGACAGCATTTTGGAATTTATCACATGCACCGCTTGAAAGGTCAGATTTTGTCACATACGATTATCTGTGCTGATGTGGAGGGTATTGAAAGGTGGTATGAACAGATGTAGGAAGAGAAGGAGTAGGAGAGGACAGACAAGAATGAATGTCCCACAACTTTTGAGGGTACCATGAAATGTGGACGACCACTTTTGGCTTCATGCCCAACCTGCAGAACATTGACAGTGTACAATTATGGATATGTAATGTGCCTGACCATGCTTGCTGGACTACGTGTCAATGGTCAGGTTCACCCTGCCACTGATAGCTTTCTTCACATGGCAGTGCAGCGCAGGGCCAATTTTTTTGAGCAAAGATATTTCAGGAGGGTATCTGGTACTGTAGGTTAGCATAAATCATCACATTGCATAAGGAATCTGTATCCACTAGCCTGAAGAGCAGAATTTCCATTGCAATCATCTGTGCAATGCTTGCATTCAGGCTCTGCGCTCCTGAATGGTTGTGGTGGATTTTTTTTCATGTTCCCACAGCTGGTGGATGGAGGGCTAGTTACTGACCTGGGACACGTTCGAAGATGGGGTAGATGTAAGTGACTGTGACGGTGGTGGTGATGATGCTCTGAAGCCTCCAGCCCATTTGTCAATTGCGTAAAAGAGGGCTGAAGTAGGCATGCTACTGACCCTAAACAAAACTGCCTCTCTGTGCTCAGAGGCTGCTGCATAAACAGAGAGAGAGATGGAGCTGGAGGACACATTTGATGACATCAACAAGGCGCCCTAGTTGTTGATTGGCTGCATGCTGACCTCTGTAGCAGGTATTATAGGAAATTTTATTTTTCCATAATTTCACCAAAAATTGTTTCAAACTAACCCGATTTAATTTTGCAAAAGTTGGGATGATTTTATTGCTCAGCCAATCAAGATAAGCAACACTAGCTAAACCTCATTCACTTACATTTTACTGTACATTGCTGCAGAATTTTGGCAGATGGATTTTGTCAATCCAATCTAATCGGCTTCGACAAGAAGTTCTAAACTTAACAGCGAAAGTCATTGAATCTCGTATATTTATATTTTTCCAAAATGTTCGATACTGTGCCGCATAAAAGTTTGGTATATAAAATGACAATGCTTGGTTTGGGGGAAAATGTGTGTAAGTGTACAAGCAACTGGCTTAGTGATAGAGGATGGTTATTAATGGCACACTGATTAGGTCGCTGTTGCTAGTCGGGCACCACAGGCGTCAGCTTTGGGACCTATTCTTTTCGAATTATATTTATTAACAATGTCATAGAAGCGTTGCACAGTAAGATATCAATATTTGTAGATGATAAAAAACTATGTCAAGTAATTAACACAAAAGAGGACTGAATGTGGTTACAAATGGATCTGGATAAGTTGGGGGTTTGGGCAGAAATGAGATTCAACACTGATAAATGTAAAGTTATGCACATGGGCAGAGGAAATACATGTCACCATTAAACGCTAAATAGGAAACCACTGGGTAACACTGACATGGAAAAGGGCTTGGGGATTTTAGTTAATTGCAAACTTAAACGGAGTAACCAAAGTCAGGCAGCTGCTGCGAAGGCAAATAGGATTGTGGGGTGCATCAAAAGATGTATAGGGGCACATGACAGTAACATTGTTCTTCATCTTTATAAATCACTGGTCAGACCACACATGGAATATTGTGTATAGTTTTGGGCACCGGTACGCAATGAGACATATCTAAGCTTGAGTGGGTTCAATAAATGGAATGGATGGACTGCAATACCCAGAGAGATTATCAAAATTAGGGTTGAGGGGCAACCTAACAACCTAATAACTATGTATAAATATATCAGGGGATAGATACAGAGATCTCTCCCACAATCTATTTATACCCAGGACTGTGACTGTAACAAGAGGGCACCCCCTTAGTCTAGAGGAAAAAATGTTTCTACACCGACATGGAAGGGGGTTCTTTACTGTAAGAGTAGTGAGACTATGGAACTCTCTGCCTGAGGACGTGGTGATGGCGAATTCAATAAAAGAGTTCAATAGGGAACGCAATGGCCTAACTTGAAGCTCCTGGGCCCCAATGCAAAATCTGTAACAACCCCCCCCCCCTTCCCCAAATATAATGCTTCATTCATAGTACAGCATAATACAGAGTACAGCTTCCTGGTATCCATGTACTTAAAATTATTCACTTTTCACAATTTAAAGCTGAACATTTACACAAGCCAAATATACATTCTGTACAGCTACAAATGATGCCTAAAACAAGTAATATCTACATCTTTCATCATGGTGGTCTCCTATATGGCAGATGACCTCATCTGAAATTCCCATAAAGGAAATAACAGAAATTGGCTTTAAAAAGACAAGACATACATAATTATATGGATTGGACTGGAGAATCTGCCAAACTTTTCTTTACCTTTTGTTGTACAACATTGAGGATATCAAGAGATTCTGTAATACTAAGCAAACCATATTTACACCTGATAGGATTTTGCTTCTTATTGCCACAATTCAACAACCAAAAATAAGCTGTAAAATTTACATCTGTATTAAGTTCTACATAATTGTAGGATTTCATCATCAGTTACACTTAAAGGGGTTGTCCCGCGCCGAAACGGGTCAACCCCCCCCCCCCCCCCGTTCGCCGCGAGACAACCCCGATGCAGGGGTTAAAAAAGAACACCGGAGAGCGCTTACCTGAATCCCCGCGCTCCGGTGACTTCTTACTTACCTGATGAAGATGGCCGCGGGGATCTTCTCACTCGGTGGACCGCAGGGCTTCTGTGCGGTCCATTGCCGATTCCAGCCTCCTGATTGGCTGAAATCGGCACGTGACGGGGCGGAGCTACACGGAGCCGGCATCCAGCACAAGCAGCCCCATTGAAAAAAGAAGAAGACCGGGACTGCGCAAGCGCGGCTAATTTGGCCATTAGACGGCGAAAATTAGTCGGCTCCATGGAAACGAGGACGCTAGCAACGGAGCAGGTAAGTAAAAAACTTTTTATAACTTCTGTATGGCTCATAATTAATGCACAATGTACATTACAAAGTGCATTAATATGGCCATACAGAAGTGTATAGACCCACTTGCTGCCGCGGGACAACCCCTTTAAACTATGAAAGAAAAGGGCACTTCACTTAAGTAGCTGGAGTTTCCTCTGTATATCTAATATTTGAGACTTTACAGCTGAGAAACAAAGTTGTCTTGTGAAGTGAAGTGTAGTGTCAGGTCATGTTTTTTTTCCTTCTTATCCGCCCCACAGTATATGAGCTTTTTGTGATATTCCAAATACTAGTTATTATTAGGGAATTATGGCACCAGTGTTTCTGGTGGCACAATTCGCCACACAGCTGTGCTACATGGTACATCCATTATGATCCCCACACATCACACACAGCTCTACTACATGCATCCTGATTCACACATATCACAAACACAGCTGTGGTACATCCATGCTGAATTCCGGACATCACCAGCTCAGCAGACTCCTGGATAGAGTGATCAGCCCCTCGTCATATGATCCCTGACTCCACCCACACAGGTGATCACATGACGGTGATGTTATCACAGGTCCTGGTGGCTGCTGTTGGCTTATCCAGGGTACAATACTTTCTACCGAACTGCACTATGGCTTCTCCCACAGCAGTGACATCACTGCAAGTCCTTCAGCCCACCTGGTGGCAGTAGGTCAGTGTCTTCTGTCAAGACCGCTGAGTTATGTCTGAGATATTAACGGCTTAGTTGTATTTTCATTGTGTTATTTTTGTCCTCCTCTTCCAAGGGCCCTAAATTTGTTGTTCTTCTGTCGGTCAGGCTCTGTGTTTTATAAATGTTGCAGGACCTGCAATGACGTCCTCAGGAGCGGAGCATGAGAAGCACTCCTCACACACAAACATACATACTCACAGTCAAGTGGTCGTTAGTAGTTTGATTATACAGCTGTGTCATTCCTTACCTTTCCTTTTCTCTGGATGTTTTCAGATATGTGTGTCACCAGATAAGCAGCTTTTCAAAATAACATGATTTTGCTATACTCTGTCATACTCTGTATCCTATGTGCGTCTAGAGTGGCCACCCAATTGTAGCCTGTAAAACATTTTGCTAGCAGGTCATGACATTATATTGAATTAGTTTAATGAGAAATTGAAGTACTTAGGGTAAAGGCCAACGTTATGATAATTGCAATGTGACTGAAACCCCACCAACCTGCATCAGCCAATGGCCACATGATATTGCCAACATTATGGCAACATCAGGCAGCTATTGGTAACTGTGAGTGCACAGGATTTTGGCCGCATTGCTGTTACTGCAACGTTAGACCATACATTTAACTAAATTAGAGATAAAGTAAGTGTGTATACATCTGTACATTGTTCTTACAAGTAAACAGTAACCAAAGTTTAAGGTTACAAGACAGCACTACATGTACAATATTGTCAAAGGTTAATTGTCCCCTTACAGTTGTATATAAATCATAATAAATTTATTTATTTTTAATCTTATATTTTCAAACACAGGGAACTTCAGTAAAGGCTATGCATGTGCAGAATTTAAATGTATTCACTTAACCCTTTGCAATCCAATTTTGGATTCAGGGTTTCCTAGGGGGCTTTCTCTTTCTGCCATTATACAATGGCGCCATCTGCTGGCTAGAGCCAGTACTGTGGTATGTGACATGCTGGAGAGGCCCTTGACAACAGAGCGACCAGTAATCTACAGTAAGAATACCCTGCCGGATGTCTTCCGACATCGTAGCTGTACAGCCTTCAATCAGAATGTCTTTAGACGTCAGACAGTGGATTGGAAAGGGTTAAGGTATAAAATTATCCAAAAGTTGTCCCATTGAGTATTACATTAACTAACAGACAAAATGTTCCTCCAAGGACTTTAGTAAAATATATCAGTCTGGAAACAGGAATTTATGTAGAAGAACCCGAGTCACTAGTCTTTATCTCCAAATGAATAAGACAGTAGTGAATCTTCATAGTAGTAGTAATGCTGCCAAAATGACTCCAAGAATACATAATGATAACTCATCCACAGTGACAAAATATCCATGAATAACATTCTGCAGGCCTCTCTCACTGAAGGTCAATGTTTAACCCCTCAAGGACCAGGCTATTTTGTTCCTAAAGGACCAGACTCTTTTGAGCGATTTTACCCATGTGATGGTTTTGCTGCCCTATTTTTTTTTCTTCAGCTACCACAATTATATTTGCTGCATTTTTTTCCGTGACATATTTTTATAACTCTTTTCACTGACTTTTCTTTTTTATTGGGCTTATAGTTGTATTTTTTTAAATCAGTATATTTAATCTAACAGAAAATAAAGGAATGGGTTTCTCATTTTGTTTTGGACATTTTGATATATAATTTGTATAGTTTGGGATTACAGGGCGCATATGGCGATAGTTTAGATTGCTATCAGCGTTGGGTCATTTTCTTTTATATTAATACTTTTATTTCATTCAGCAGTTTCTTTTTAACCTATTTTTGTAACTATTTATTTTAACATCTATGTCCCCCATGATGTCATATAAAACATCTTGGGTCAATCACATTGTCTTTTATTTTTTAATTTCATACTTTTACTCTGCATTAGAGATGAGCGAACGTACTCGGTAAGGCCGATTTTGCAATCGAGGACCACGATTTTCGAGTACTTCACTACTCTGGTGAAAAGTACTCGGGGGTGCTGTGGGTGAGCGGGGGGTTGCAGAGGGGAGTGGGGGGGAGAGGGAGAGAGAGAGAGCTCCCACCTGTTCCGCGCTGCTACCCCCCGCTCCACCACGCCACGCCCCACCCCACAGCGCCCCCGAGTACTTTTCACCCGAGTAGTGAAGTACTCGAAAATCGCGGTGCTCGATTGCGAAATCGGCCTTACCGAGTACGTTCGCTCATCTCTACTCTGCATCCTTAGGAGCCCCAATTACAGGGGAAAACATCCCCCTGTAGTGACAGTAGTCAGCTACAGAGCTGATCTGAGTCTGCTAGAACCCTGCTATGACAGAGGGCTCCCAGCGGTCATATGACTGCTGGGTTGAATAGCTGAAGTAACACTTCTGCTTTCTTCCTTCAGTATTAGAGCTCATTGAGTGCTATGTAGCTTGCAAAAGAGACCCTCTTCCTCAGCGTCCTTGGCTGTGACTATATTGCAGGAGCTTTAATCTCACGCTGTGTTTTTGCTGCTGGATGGGATTAAAGCCCAAGCGCTGTAAATTTATGGTTCTTGGTCCCTAATAGGTTAAGAAGAGCCCCAAAAATATAGAGACTCGGCAAAATGGGATTCCATTGTGAGTAAGATATACTTGCTAATATTTCATTGTGAGTAAGATAACATGCTAATATTGAAGCTATAAAGATCAAATAATCGAGTTGGGACCCATTAGCTTTTCCTATTTAGGCATAATGAATGCTCGTGCCAAATTTTAAGTTTCTATTACATTGGGAAGTGAGAGAATTAGATTCCGTATGTAAAATTTGGACGCAAATTTTTTTGCGCTTAGAATTGAATAATCGAGTTGGGACCGTTTAACTTTTCCTATTTATGACATAATCAATGCTCGTGCCAAATTACATCGGGAAGTGAGAGAATTAGATTCCATACGTAAAATTTGGACGCTAATTCTTTTGCGCTTAGAATTGAATAATCGAGTTGGGACCCATTAACGTTTCCTATTTATGACATAATCAATGCTCGTGCCAAATTTCAAGTTTCTATGACATTGGGAAGTGAGAAAATTAGATTCTGTACGTAAAATTTGGACGCTAATTCTTTGGCGCTTAGAATTAAATAATCGAGTTGGGACCCATTAACTTTTCCTATTTATGACATAATCAATGCTCGTGCCAAATATCAAGTTTCTATGACATTGGAAAGTGAGAGAATTAGATTCCGTACGTAAAATTTGGACGCTAATTCTTTTGCGCTTAGAATTGAATAATCGAGTTGGGACCCATTAGCTTTTCCTATTTATGACATAATCAATGCTCGTGCCAAATTTCATGTTTCTACGACATCGGGAAGAGAGAGAATTAGTGGCAATGATGGAAATCGAACGATCTACGTGAGGGGGGGGGGGGGCGTAACTGTCGATGACGCTCGCACGTGCTCCATTTATCATAGTCTATATGTACTATGCCTATAATTTTTCCAGGAGTGTACTCAACAACTTCCCAAAGTTTCATGGCGATCGGATGAATGGTGTAGTAGCGCATAAAGGACAAACAGACAGACAGACACGCAGACATACATTCAATTTTATATATATAGATTTCTCAGCAGAATAACAGAGGAACTGCACAATGCAGAGTTATAAGAAAATATGTTCCAAAATTGTTATATTATAGGGAATACACGTATTTATTAAAACAGAGATGTCAGGAGTGGTGACAGGTCATTTTTAAGTAAAATGTCCACCATACTGTATAACCATTTGCTGAAGTTGAACTGTAATCGAGTTAGTTTCATAACACAAAAGTAAGATTTTGTGGCATCAGACCTGAAATGGCCAGTTCATGCATACCAATCTGACTGAATTAAAACAGCCTAACAAATATTGGGGTACAATTCCTTTCTCCTGCATTTGTACCTAGACTCTTATATTTGACTACACTGTTCATAATAGGTATTGAATTGCAGCAAGCCATGACTATTTTTCTCGCAGACTGTGTGGTTACTCAGGTTCCATTTGTCTAGACTCTTTAGAAACATTTTCCAAAAAATATGTATAGAAATGTATTCCTGAAACATCCTATAAAAGTGTTGGCATACGTTTTCAAGGAAAGATGCCATGATTTATTTTTAGTAGGTCTTTATGCTATTATTACATGCACAAAAAAAATAAAAATATTGATGAGGTGGTATATGTAAATGCATGGCATATGTTTACATAGTCTAACAAACCTCTTCAGACTGCAGCCAATACACCCTGCAACCCCAGGCAATCACCTAATTTTGCCCGATGAAACAGTCAGCCGGTCATTTTTTCTTTTGCAGCCATCATTAGGGAAATGTATTCATCCAAATAGACCCCATGTAATTCTACATACACTCTTTGAGTCCATCAGAACAATCTCCATTAAGGCTCGTGGAGGGATCCCAAGATGGACAGGACACCCTCTCCATATGAAGTCTATGTTCCTAAACATAGAAATTTAAATTGCTACTTTTCTATACTTTTATGAAATCTGAAAAAAACATGGTGTGAAAGATGCCTTAATCAACATAATACACTCATGGGAGCAATGTTTGTTTGATGATGTCATGCACTTAAAGCACTCAGCCTGAAGTCTTTTTTATAGTTAACCACAACTTGTTTCAGCTATTACTATGTTACAACTGATAACAGCAAATGAAACTGCAACCCAAATTAAACAGCACAAAAATATCTATGCCAGCGCTTTTATGTCTTTTTTGGCGGGGGTTTATGCCTTATGCCATATTGCAAGAAACCCCCCGCCCCCATCACATTTACTTCAGATTTAATTGCTCTGAGAAAGTTAGTATTTAGGAAAGACACAGATGTAAGAGGTTTTATCAGAAGTCATAAATTCCCCAGCTGTACTGCATTTGTCTTGAAAGCTCATTGTTAGCGATATCTAGCACACCATAAAAGAATAGACAAGAGACTTACATTTGCTGAAGTTTCTTCATTTCTCTGACAATATCATGCAGAACCTTATAAAATGGCCTAGCACCTTGATATTTATGTAGTTGCTATGGAAGGCTGACTATTATTCCTTTTAGATGATGTGCATCAAGATAGAAAAATACATATGAGTTC